>NC_091214.1:19171871-19494371 GCF_040958095.1 Procambarus clarkii
ATGAGCTAGGATTACGAGTCGAGAGCGACGTCCACTCAGCTATAAAGCCCCCTAGTTTGTGTATTGGTGCAAAAGATAATTTGGGAGAGGTTAAGGAAAGGAATGATGTTTGGTGGCCTTGAAAGCTTTGGAGGGGAGGGGGGTTGGCAGTTATGAATTAAAATTGTTAATTATTTAAGAAGGATATATGCAAAAGACGTTGCGAGATATAGTAAGAAACGTGTTTCTGACTGAGGTTAGGTACTGTCTGTGATTGACTTCTATGTTAGTGAAAAAGAACACTTATAACACAACTTAAATATCTTTTGAAAATGTTTTCTTATCAAATAGTTGCAAATTATTGTGTAAAAGAAACCTATGGTTCCACTACCCAAACAAAACACAGGTGAGCTCAATTAGTCCACGGGATCAGAGAGAGTGAGAGTGAACAGCGAAATAGTAACAAAAAATGTGACATTTAGGGGAAACTATGTCATTCAAACGTTAACCATATAAATTACAGTAACACTAACGAGCGTCCACATACATATTCAATCAATTTACATAAATAAACATTCATTAATCTATTCCTTTAAAAAGGACACACGCAGATTAGTTGCAGTACACATGCCAGTTCAATTACTGGTACAACATAAACAATCATAGCATGGAGCGGTGTCTGTCCATCTTGACAATAGTAGACATGTAACAAAAAATGTGATAATAATGGGAAACTATGTCATTCAAAGTATAAATGTTAACCATGTAAATTACAGGAACACTAATCGCGCGCACAACGTACATATGTCAATCAATTTACATAAATACACATTCACTAATGTGTACCTTTAAAATGGACACATACAGATAATTACCGTACACATGTCAGTTCAATTACAGGTACACATAAACACACATAGCTTCACGTGTCTGTCGGTCTTGCCAATAGTACACATGGATACGCACACCAAAACAGTCCATTATCAATTAATGTGTGTGTGTGTGTATTTATTTTCTCCTTGTATTTACTATATGTATCTGCAGAATCGAGTTATTAGCTCTTGGACCCCGCCTATCATATATATGTATTTTTTCCTTTTTTTTATATCTACTACAATCTATTTCTCTCTAACACACACACACACCTCACTCTCGCTGGAAGACAGAAGAGTTAGGGGGGACATGATCACCACATTCAAGATTCTGAAGGGAATTGATAGGGTAGATAAAGGACAGGCTATTTAACACAAGGGGAACACGTACAAGGGGACACAGGTGGAAACTGAGTGCCCAAATGAGCCACAGAGATATTAGAAAGAACTTTTTTAGTGTCAGAGTGGTGGAACAAATGGAATGCATTAGGAAGAGATGTGGTGGAGGCTGACTCCATACACAGTTTCAAGTGTAGATATGATAGAGCCCGATAGGCTCAGGAATCTGTACACCTGTTGATTGACGGTTGAGAGGCGGGACCAAAGAGCCAGAGCTCAACCCCCGCCAACACATCTAGGTGAAGTACAAACTAGGTGAGTACACACACACACACACACACACACACACACACACACACACACACACACACACACACACACACACACACACACACACACACAACAAACTGGAGGCCTACCGTCTAAACGGAGAGAGTTCGTTGGTTATAATCCTAATGGTCCCATATCGAATCTCAGTTGATGCAATAGCAAATCGACAGATATTCTTTAACCTGATTCGCCTGTTCACCGGCTCCACTCCGACCGGGAGCCAGTCGGCCGAGCGGACTTATCAAGTCCAGTGTCCTTCACTGGACACTGGACTTGTGATCGTGTGGTCCCGGGTTCGATTCCGGGCGCCGCCGAGAAACAATAGGCAGAGTTTCTTTCACCCTGTGCCCCTGTTACCTTGCAGTAAAACAGGTACCTGGGTGTTAGTCAGCTGTCACGGGCTGCTTCCTGGGGGTGGAGGCCTGGTCGAGGACCGGACCGCGGGACACTAAAGCCCCGAAATCATCTCAAGAAGAACCTCAAGAGATAACCACAAATGAATCCATCAATGGATCCATCTATTTATCTACTTATATCTGTCAATCCATCAATCTATCTTCCCATAAACCAACCATTTATCATTATATACATCTATCTATCCATTTATCCGTCCATCAACTCTTCTGTCTATCCATCCATCTACTCATATGTCTTTCCATCCATCAGATAGACGGATGCATCTCTGCATCCGTCTATCCGTCAATGTATATATTTAGCAATCAATGTAAACATCCATCTATCTACTTATATAAATTTTCCTTTAATCCCTGTTTCACTTGCACCACTCCCCCCATTTTCTCCCTCTGCATCCCTGCTTCACCTGCACCATCCCCCTGTTCCACCATCCCCATCCCTGTTTCACCTGCACCACTCCCCCTGTTCCCCCATCCCCATCCCTGTTTCACCTGCACCACTCCCCCTGTTCCCGCATCCCCATCCCTGTTTCACTTGCCACCACTCCCCCTATTCCCCCATCCCCATTCCTGTTTCACCTGTACAGCACCCCCTGTTCCCCCCTCTTCCTCCCTGTTTCACCTGCCACCACTCCCCCTGTTCCCTCTTTTCATTCCACCTCTAAATCCCGTATCCTCCCCCCCCCCCCCACCACCACCTTTGCACCTCTTCCTTTAACTTAAATCAGGACCAATAAACTACTTTATGTGTTTAATTTAGGTTTTTCTAAGTACGAAAAAGTCTTCAGCCATCTCAAGCATTATTTTACAATTAACTTTAATTAAAATGGTAGGGGGGGGGGGGTGATAAGAATAATTAATAATTATTCCTAAATCCTTTAGCTAAAGTCAACACTGACCAACCTATGCCCGTTCCCTACCCCACACCATTCCCTCTACAAATACATTAATTTAGTAATAATAAGCCTTAATAATATATTAATAAATAAATTTTAAAATAAATCTGTGTATGGCTGCAGCCTCCAGCATGTGGGCCTCATTACATAGACAGACATTCTCTTTATATATATATATATATATATATATATATATATATATATATATATATATATATATATATATATATATATATATATATATATATATATTTATATAAATATATATATATATCAATTTACATAAATAAATATTCACTAATATATTCCTTTAAAATTGACACAATCGGATTAAGGCGTCCTGTACATACCAGTTGCATTGCTCCTGGCAGTATGGGTTCGAGTCACTTCTGGCATGTGAGTTTTTAGTTGCATATAGTCCTGGGGAACATTAAGGCTTGTTCGCATCTATATATATATATATATATATATATATATATATATATATATATATATATATATATATATATATATATATATATATATATATATATATATTTAAAAAATCTGTCTTATTTGTAAATTAAATAATAAATAATTTAATTATTAAATTTAATTTAATTTTTTATATTATTATAATTATTTAATAATTTAATAAAATAATAATTTTTTAAAAAACATTAATTTGATTTATTTATTTAATAAAATTAAATAATAAATAATAATTTAAATATTGATATATACTTGTGTGTACAGGAGGCCATCTGTGTCCCCTCAGATGGTCTCCCTTATCACAGTTTGTGTCTGTGTGTGAGTGTGTATATCCCTGTGAGTGTCCGGGCGAGTGTGTGTGAGTGTGAGTGTCCGTGTGAGTGTCCGGGTGCGTGTGTGTCCGGTTATACCTGTGGGTCCAGGAGGCCATCTGTGTCCCCTCAGATGGTCTCCCTTATCACAGTCTATGGGTGTGTGTGAGTGTGAGTGCCCCTGTGAGTGTTCGGGTGAGGGTGTGTGTGTGTGTGTGAGTGTCCGGGTTTATGTGAGGTTTGGTTCCAGGGAAACATCCTTCCCCCCTACCCTTCCCATATCTCCTCCCTTATTCCCACCGTGGGTTCGAATCCCAGGTGATTAGACCTGCTCTAGGTCCATGGATCCAAGGTATCCATCCGTGGGCCCAACGGATTTCACCCCTTCCCCACTTTCCAAGGGCCAGGTCAATTCCAGCTATCCAGGGAACCTGTCGAAACAGAGGCAGCTACAGGAGGGGACACACAAATATTTGTGCCCTGCAGTTACACACCCGTTCCGACAGACTCGATCGCAATCTATCCAGATGAGAACACGTTCTCTTCCGACTAGACCACGCTGGAGTCGCTGTATGTCTCAAATTTGGTTCCTTTATTTATAGTTAGTATTTTTGGTGAATTAATTGATTTGTTTTAATTTTTTATTGACTTAGGTAGAACGATTTGGGGAGTTGGGGGGAGGGGGGGTTGTGTGTAATGGATTGTCGAGATCGTGGTTGGTTAGTATTTATCTAGTTGTGTTCACCTAGTTGTGCTTGCGAGGGTTGAGCTCTACTCTTTCGGCCCGCCTCTCAACTGTCAATCAATCAATTATTACTAACTAATAAAAAACATTCCACACACACACACCCAGGAAGCAGCCCGTAACAGCTGTCTAACGCCCAGGTACATATTTACTGCTAGGTAACAGGGGCATCAGAATGATAGAAACTCTGCTGATTTCCGTTTGTTCCATCACCGGGGGATTGAATGAGCTAGGATTACGAGTCGAGAGCGACGTCCACTCAGCTATAAAGCCCCCTAGTTTGTGTATTGGTGCAAAAGATAATTTGGGAGAGGTTAAGGGAAAGGAATGATGTTTGGTGGCCTTGAAAGCTTTGGAGGGGAGGGGGGTTGGCAGTTATGAATTAAAATTGTTAATTATTTAAGATAGGATATATATGCAAAAGACGTTGCGAGATATAGTAAGAAAAGTGTTTCTGACTGAGGTTAGGTACTGTGTGATTGACTTCTATGTTAGGAAAAAGAACACTTATAACAAACTTAAATTATCTTTTGAAATGTTTCTTATCAAATAGTTGCAAATTATTGTGTAAAGAACCTATGGTTCCACTACCCAAAACAAACACACGTGAGCTCAATTAGTCCACGGGATTCAGAGAGAGTGAGAGTGAACAGCGAAATAGTAACAAAAAATGTGACATTTAGGGGAAACTATGTCATTCAAACGTTAACCATATAAATTACAGTAACACTAACCGAGCGTCCACATACATATTCCAATCAATTTACATAAATAAACATTCACTAATATATTCCTTTAAAATGGACACACGCAGATAGTTGCAGTACACATGCCAGTTCAATTACTGGTACACATAAACACTCATAGCTGGACGTGTCTGTCCATCTTGACAATAGTAGACATGTAACAAAAAATGTGATAATAATGGGAAACTATGTCATTCAAACGTATAAATGTTAACCATGTAAATTACAGGAACACTAATCGCGCGCACACGTACATATGTCAATCAATTTACATAAATACACATTCACTAATGTGTACCTTTAAAATGGACACATACAGATAATTACCGTACACATGTCAGTTCAATTACAGGTACACATAAACACACATAGCTTCACGTGTCTGTCGGTCTTGCCAATAGTACACATGGATACGCACACAAAACAGTCCATTATCAATTAATGTGTGTGTGTGTGTATTTATTTTCTCCTTGTATTTACTATATGTATCTGCAGAATCGAGTTATTAGCTCTTGGACCCCGCCTATCATATATATGTATTTTTCCTTTTTTTATATCTACTACATCTATTTCTCTCTAACACACACACACACCTCACTTCGCTGGAAGACAGAAGAGTTAGGGGGGACATGATCACCACATTCAAGATTCTGAAGGGAATTGATAGGGTAGATAAAGACAGGCTATTTAACACAAGGGGAACACGTACAAGGGGACACAGGTGGAAACTGAGTGCCCAAATGAGCCACAGAGATATTAGAAAGAACTTTTTTAGTGTCAGAGTGGTGGACAAATGGAATGCATTAGGAAGAGATGTGGTGGAGGCTGACTCCATACACAGTTTCAAGTGTAGATATGATAGAGCCCGATAGGCTCAGGAATCTGTACACCTGTTGATTGACGGTTGAGAGGCGGGACCAAAGAGCCAGAGCTCAACCCCCGCCAACACATCTAGGTGAGTACAACTAGGTGAGTACACACACACACACACACACACACACACACACACACACACACACACACACACACACACACACAAACTGGAGGCCTACCGTCTAAACGGAGAGAGTTCGTTGGTTATAATCCTAATGGTCCCATATCGAATCTCAGTTGATGCAATAGCAAATCGACAGATATTCTTTAACCTGATTCGCCTGTTCACCGGCTCCACTCCGACCGGGGAGCCAGTCGGCCGAGCGGACTTATCAAGTCCAGTGTCCTTCACTGGACACTGGACTTGTGATCGTGTGGTCCCGGGTTCGATTCCGGGCGCCGCCGAGAAACAATAGGCAGAGTTTCTTTCACCCTGTGCCCCTGTTACCTTGCAGTAAAACAGGTACCTGGGTGTTAGTCAGCTGTCACGGGCTGCTTCCTGGGGGTGGAGGCCTGGTCGAGGACCGGACCGCGGGGACACTAAAGCCCCGAAATCATCTCAAGAAGAACCTCAAGAGATAACCACAAATGAATCCATCAATGGATCCATCTATTTATCTACTTATATCTGTCAATCCATCAATCTATCTTCCCATAAACCAACCATTT
The DNA here is from genome assembly GCF_040958095.1 of Procambarus clarkii. Classification (NCBI taxonomy): domain Eukaryota; kingdom Metazoa; phylum Arthropoda; class Malacostraca; order Decapoda; family Cambaridae; genus Procambarus; species Procambarus clarkii. The sequence continues at coordinate 19,178,516 of NC_091214.1, forward strand.
ATCATTATATACATCTATCTATCCATTTATCCGTCCATCAACTCTTCTGTCTATCCATCCATCTACTCATATGTCTTTCCATCCATCAGATAGACGGATGCATCTCTGCATCCGTCTATCCGTCAATGTATATATTTAGCAATCAATGTAAACATCCATCTATCTACTTATATAAATTTTCCTTTAATCCCTGTTTCACTTGCACCACTCCCCCCATTTTCTCCCTCTGCATCCCTGCTTCACCTGCACCATCCCCCTGTTCCACCATCCCCATCCCTGTTTCACCTGTACAGCACCCCCTGTTCCCCCCTCTTCCTCCCTGTTTCACCTGCACCACTCCCCCTGTTCCCTCTTTTCATTCCACCTCTAAATCCCGTATCCTCCCCCCCCCCACCACCACCTTTGCACCTCTTCCTTTAACTTAAATCAGGACCAATAAACTACTTTATGTGTTTAATTTAGGTTTTTTCTAAGTACGAAAAAGTCTTCAGCCATCTCAAGCATTATTTTACAATTAACTTTAATTAAAATGGTAGGGGGGGGGGTGATAAGAATAATTAATAATTATTCCTAAATCCTTTAGCTAAAGTCAACACTGACCAACCTATGCCCGTTCCCTACCCCACACCATTCCCTCTACAAATACATTAATTTAGTAATAATAAGCCTTAATAATATATTAATAAATAAATTTTAAAATAAATCTGTGTATGGCTGCAGCCTCCAGCATGTGGCCTCATTACATAGACAGACATTCTCTTTATATATATATATATATATATATATATATATATATATATATATATATATATATATATATATATATATATATATATATTTATATAAATATATATATATATCAATTTACATAAATAAATATTCACTAATATATTCCTTTAAAATTGACACAATCGGATTAAGGCGTCCTGTACATACCAGTTGCATTGCTCCTGGCAGTATGGGTTCGAGTCACTTCTGGCATGTGAGTTTTTAGTTGCATATAGTCCTGGGGACCATTAAGGCTTGTTCGCATCTATATATATATATATATATATATATATATATATATATATATATATATATATATATATATATATATATATATTTTAAAAATCTGTCTTATTTGTAAATTAAATAATAAATATTTAATTATTAAATTTAATTTAATTTTTTATATTATTATAATTATTTAATAATTTAATAAAATAATAATTTTTTAAAAAACATTAATTTGATTTATTTATTTAATAAAATTAAATAATAAATAATAAATTAAATATTGATATATACTTGTGTGTACAGGAGGCCATCTGTGTCCCCTCAGATGGTCTCCCTTATCACAGTTTGTGTCTGTGTGTGAGGGTGTATATCCCTGTGAGTGTCCGGGCGAGTGTTTGTGAGTGTGAGTGTCCGTGTGAGTGTCCGGGTGCGTGTGTGTCCGGTTATACCTGTGGGTCCAGGAGGCCATCTGTGTCCCCTCAGATGGTCTCCCTTATCACAGTCTATGGGTGTGTGTGAGTGTGAGTGCCCCTGTGAGTGTTCGGGTGAGGGTGTGTGTGTGTGTGTGAGTGTCCGGGTTTATGTGAGGTTTGGTTCCAGGGAAACATCCTTCCCCCCTACCCTTCCCATATCTCCTCCCTTATTCCCACCGTGGGTTCGAATCCCAGGTGATTAGACCTGCTCTAGGTCCATGGATCCAAGGTATCCATCCGTGGGCCCAACGGATTTCACCCCTTCCCCACTTTCCAAGGGCCAGGTCAATTCCAGCTATCCAGGGAACCTGTCGAAACAGAGGCAGCTACAGGAGGGGACACACAAATATTTGTGCCCTGCAGTTACACACCCGTTCCGACAGACTCGATCGCAATCTATCCAGATGAGAACACGTTCTCTTCCGACTAGACCACGCTGGAGTCGCTGTATGTCTCAAATTTGGTTCCTTTATTTATAGTTAGTATTTTTGGTGAATTAATTGATTTGTTTTAATTTTTTATTGACTTAGGTAGAACGATTTGGGGAGTTGGGGGGAGGGGGGGTTGTGTGTAATGGATTGTCGAGATCGTGGTTGGTTAGTATTTATCTAGTTGTGTTCACCTAGTTGTGCTTGCGAGGGTTGAGCTCTACTCTTTCGGCCCGCCTCTCAACTGTCAATCAATCAATTATTACTAACTAATAAAAAACATTCCACACACACACACCCAGGAAGCAGCCCGTAACAGCTGTCTAACGCCCAGGTACATATTTACTGCTAGGTAACAGGGGCATCAGAATGATAGAAACTCTGCTGATTTCCGTTTGTTCCATCACCGGGGGATTGAATGAGCTAGGATTACGAATCGAGAGCGACGTCCACTCAGCTATAAAGCCCCCTAGTTTGTGTATTGGTGCAAAAGATAATTTGGGAGAGGTTAAGGGAAAGGAATGATGTTTGGTGGCCTTGAAAGCTTTGGAGGGGAGGGGGGTTGGCAGTTATGAATTAAAATTGTTAATTATTTAAGATAGGATATATATGCAAAAGACGTTGCGAGATATAGTAAGAAAAGTGTTTCTGACTGAGGTTAGGTACTGTGTGATTGACTTCTATGTTAGGAAAAAGAACACTTATAACAAACTTAAATTATCTTTTGAAATGTTTCTTATCAAATAGTTGCAAATTATTGTGTAAAGAACCTATGGTTCCACTACCCAAAACAAACACACGTGAGCTCAATTAGTCCACGGGATTCAGAGAGAGTGAGAGTGAACAGCGAAATAGTAACAAAAAATGTGACATTTAGGGGAAACTATGTCATTCAAACGTTAACCATATAAATTACAGTAACACTAACCGAGCGTCCACATACATATTCCAATCAATTTACATAAATAAACATTCACTAATATATTCCTTTAAAATGGACACACGCAGATAGTTGCAGTACACATGCCAGTTCAATTACTGGTACACATAAACACTCATAGCTGGACGTGTCTGTCCATCTTGACAATAGTAGACATGTAACAAAAAATGTGATAATAATGGGAAACTATGTCATTCAAACGTATAAATGTTAACCATGTAAATTACAGGAACACTAATCGCGCGCACACGTACATATGTCAATCAATTTACATAAATACACATTCACTAATGTGTACCTTTAAAATGGACACATACAGATAATTAAAGTACACATGTCAGTTCAATTACAGGTACACATAAACACACATAGCTTCACGTGTCTGTCGGTCTTGCCAATAGTACACATGGATACGCACACAAAACAGTCCATTATCAATTAATGTGTGTGTGTGTGTATTTATTTTCTCCTTGTATTTACTATATGTATCTGCAGAATCGAGTTATTAGCTCTTGGACCCCGCCTATCATATATATGTATTTTTCCTTTTTTTATATCTACTACATCTATTTCTCTCTAACACACACGCACACCTCACTTCGCTGGAAGACAGAAGAGTTAGAGGGGACATGATCACCACATTCAAGATTCTGAAGGGAATTGATAGGGTAGATAAAGACAGGCTATTTAACACAAGGGGAACACGTACAAGGGGACACAGGTGGAAACTGAGTGCCCAAATGAGCCACAGAGATATTAGAAAGAACTTTTTTAGTGTCAGAGTGGTGGACAAATGGAATGCATTAGGAAGAGATGTGGTGGAGGCTGACTCCATACACAGTTTCAAGTGTAGATATGATAGAGCCCGATAGGCTCAGGAATCTGTACACCTGTTGATTGACGGTTGAGAGGCGGGACCAAAGAGCCAGAGCTCAACCCCCGCCAACACAACTAGGTGAGTACACACACACACACACACACACACACACACACACACACACACACACACACACACACACACACACACACACACACACACACACACACACACACAAACTGGAGGCCTACCGTCTAAACGGAGAGAGTTCGTTGGTTATAATCCTAATGGTCCCATATCGAATCTCAGTTGATGCAATAGCAAATCGACAGATATTCTTTAACCTGATTCGCCTGTTCACCGGCTCCACTCCGACCGGGGAGCCAGTCGGCCGAGCGGACTTATCAAGTCCAGTGTCCTTCACTGGACACTGGACTTGTGATCGTGTGGTCCCGGGTTCGATTCCGGGCGCCGCCGAGAAACAATAGGCAGAGTTTCTTTCACCCTGTGCCCCTGTTACCTTGCAGTAAAACAGGTACCTGGGTGTTAGTCAGCTGTCACGGGCTGCTTCCTGGGGGTGGAGGCCTGGTCGAGGACCGGACCGCGGGGACACTAAAGCCCCGAAATCATCTCAAGAAGAACCTCAAGAGATAACCACAAATGAATCCATCAATGGATCCATCTATTTATCTACTTATATCTGTCAATCCATCAATCTATCTTCCCATAAACCAACCATTTATCATTATATACATCTATCTATCCATTTATCCGTCCATCAACTCTTCTGTCTATCCATCCATCTACTCATATGTCTTTCCATCCATCAGATAGACGGATGCATCTATGCATCCGTCTATCCGTCAATGTATATATTTAGCAATCAATGTAAACATCCATCTATCTACTTATATAAATTTTCCTTTAATCCCTGTTTCACTTGCACCACTCCCCCCATTTTCTCCCTCTGCATCCCTGCTTCACCTGCACCATCCCCCTGTTCCACCATCCCCATCCCTGTTTCACCTGCACCACTCCCCCTGTTCCCCCATCCCCATCCCTGTTTCACCTGCACCACTCCCCCTGTTCCCGCATCCCCATCCCTGTTTCACTTGCACCACTCCCCCTATTCCCCCATCCCCATTCCTGTTTCACCTGTACAGCACCCCCTGTTCCCCCCTCTTCCTCCCTGTTTCACCTGCACCACTCCCCCTGTTCCCTCTTTTCATTCCACCTCTAAATCCCGTATCCTCCCCCCCCACCACCACCACCTTTGCACCTCTTCCTTTAACTTAAATCAGGACCAATAAACTACTTTATGTGTTTAATTTAGGTTTTTTCTAAGTACGAAAAAGTCTTCAGCCATCTCAAGCATTATTTTACAATTAACTTTAATTAAAATGGTAGGGGGGGGGGGTGATAAGAATAATTAATAATTATTCCTAAATCCTTTAGCTAAAGTCAACACTGACCAACCTATGCCCGTTCCCTACCCCAGACCATTCCCTCTACAAATACATTAATTTAGTAATAATAAGCCTTAATAATATATTAATAAATAAATTTTAAAATAAATCTGTGTATGGCTGCAGCCTCCAGCATGTGGCCTCATTACATAGACAGACATTCTCTTTATATATATATATATATATATATATATATATATATATATATATATATATATATATATATATTTATATAAATATATATATATATCAATTTACATAAATAAATATTCACTAATATATTCCTTTAAAATTGACACAATCGGATTAAGGCGTCCTGTACATACCAGTTGCATTGCTCCTGGCAGTATGGGTTCGAATCACTTCTGGCATGTGAGTTTTTAGTTGCATATAGTCCTGGGGACCATTAAGGCTTGTTCGCATCTATATATATATATATATATATTTAAAAAATCTGTCTTATTTGTAAATTAAATAATAAATATTTAATTATTAAATTTAATTTAATTTTTTATATTATTATAATTATTTAATAATTTAATAAAATAATAATTTTTTAAAAAACATTAATTTGATTTATTTATTTAATAAAATTAAATAATAAATAATAAATTAAATATTGATATATACTTGTGTGTCCAGGAGGCCATCTGTGTCCCCTCAGATGGTCTCCCTTATCACAGTTTGTGTCTGTGTGTGAGTGTGTATATCCCTGTGAGTGTCCGGGCGAGTGTGTGTGAGTGTGAGTGTCCGTGTGAGTGTCCGGGTGCGTGTGTGTCCGGTTATACCTGTGGGTCCAGGAGGCCATCTGTGTCCCCTCAGATGGTCTCCCTTATCACAGTCTATGGGTGTGTGTGAGTGTGAGTGCCCCTGTGAGTGTTCGGGTGAGGGTGTGTGTGTGTGTGTGAGTGTCCGGGTTTATGTGAGGTTTGGTTCCAGGGAAACATCCTTCCCCCCTACCCTTCCCATATCTCCTCCCTTATTCCCACCGTGGGTTCGAATCCCAGGTGATTAGACCTGCTCTAGGTCCATGGATCCAAGGTATCCATCCGTGGGCCCAACGGATTTCACCCCTTCCCCACTTTCCAAGGGCCAGGTCAATTCCAGCTATCCAGGGAACCTGTCGAAACAGAGGCAGCTACAGGAGGGGACACACAAATATTTGTGCCCTGCAGTTACACACCCGTTCCGACAGACTCGATCGCAATCTATCCAGATGAGAACACGTTCTCTTCCGACTAGACCACGCTGGAGTCGCTGTATGTCTCAAATTTGGTTCCTTTATTTATAGTTAGTATTTTTGGTGAATTAATTGATTTGTTTTAATTTTTTATTGACTTAGGTAGAACGATTTGGGGAGTTGGGGGGAGGGGGGGTTGTGTGTAATGGATTGTCGAGATCGTGGTTGGTTAGTATTTATCTAGTTGTGTTCACCTAGTTGTGCTTGCGAGGGTTGAGCTCTACTCTTTCGGCCCGCCTCTCAACTGTCAATCAATCAATTATTACTAACTAATAAAAAACATTCCACACACACACACCCAGGAAGCAGCCCGTAACAGCTGTCTAACGCCCAGGTACATATTTACTGCTAGGTAACAGGGGCATCAGAATGATAGAAACTCTGCTGATTTCCGTTTGTTCCATCACCGGGGGATTGAATGAGCTAGGATTACGAGTCGAGAGCGACGTCCACTCAGCTATAAAGCCCCCTAGTTTGTGTATTGGTGCAAAAGATAATTTGGGAGAGGTTAAGGGAAAGGAATGATGTTTGGTGGCCTTGAAAGCTTTGGAGGGGAGGGGGGTTGGTAGTTATGAATTAAAATTGTTAATTATTTAAGATAGGATATATATGCAAAAGACGTTGCGAGATATAGTAAGAAAAGTGTTTCTGACTGAGGTTAGGTACTGTGTGATTGACTTCTATGTTAGGAAAAAGAACACTTATAACAAACTTAAATTATCTTTTGAATTGTTTCTTATCAAATAGTTGCAAATTATTGTGTAAAGAACCTATGGTTCCACTACCCAAAACAAACACACGTGAGCTCAATTAGTCCACGGGATTCAGAGAGAGTGAGAGTGAACAGCGAAATAGTAACAAAAAATGTGACATTTAGGGGAAACTATGTCATTCAAACGTTAACCATATAAATTACAGTAACACTAACCGAGCGTCCACATACATATTCCAATCAATTTACATAAATAAACATTCACTAATATATTCCTTTAAAATGGACACACGCAGATAGTTGCAGTACACATGCCAGTTCAATTACTGGTACACATAAACACTCATAGCTGGACGTGTCTGTCCATCTTGACAATAGTAGACATGTAACAAAAAATGTGATAATAATGGGAAACTATGTCATTCAAACGTATAAATGTTAACCATGTAAATTACAGGAACACTAATCGCGCGCACACGTACATATGTCAATCAATTTACATAAATACACATTCACTAATGTGTACCTTTAAAATGGACACATACAGATAATTAAAGTACACATGTCAGTTCAATTACAGGTACACATAAACACACATAGCTTCACGTGTCTGTCGGTCTTGCCAATAGTACACATGGATACGCACACAAAACAGTCCATTATCAATTAATGTGTGTGTGTGTGTATTTATTTTCTCCTTGTATTTACTATATGTATCTGCAGAATCGAGTTATTAGCTCTTGGACCCCGCCTATCATATATATGTATTTTTCCTTTTTTTATATCTACTACATCTATTTCTCTCTAACACACACGCACACCTCACTTCGCTGGAAGACAGAAGAGTTAGAGGGGACATGATCACCACATTCAAGATTCTGAAGGGAATTGATAGGGTAGATAAAGACAGGCTATTTAACACAAGGGGAACACGTACAAGGGGACACAGGTGGAAACTGAGTGCCCAAATGAGCCACAGAGATATTAGAAAGAACTTTTTTAGTGTCAGAGTGGTGGACAAATGGAATGCATTAGGAAGAGATGTGGTGGAGGCTGACTCCATACACAGTTTCAAGTGTAGATATGATAGAGCCCGATAGGCTCAGGAATCTGTACACCTGTTGATTGACGGTTGAGAGGCGGGACCAAAGAGCCAGAGCTCAACCCCCGCCAACACAACTAGGTGAGTACACACACACACACACACACACACACACACACACACACACACACACACACACACACACACACACACACACACACACACACACACACACACACACACACACACACACACACACACACACACACACACAAACTGGAGGCCTACCGTCTAAACGGAGAGAGTTCGTTGGTTATAATCCTAATGGTCCCATATCGAATCTCAGTTGATGCAATAGCAAATCGACAGATATTCTTTAACCTGATTCGCCTGTTCACCGGCTCCACTCCGACCGGGGAGCCAGTCGGCCGAGCGGACTTATCAAGTCCAGTGTCCTTCACTGGACACTGGACTTGTGATCGTGTGGTCCCGGGTTCGATTCCGGGCGCCGCCGAGAAACAATAGGCAGAGTTTCTTTCACCCTGTGCCCCTGTTACCTTGCAGTAAAACAGGTACCTGGGTGTTAGTCAGCTGTCACGGGCTGCTTCCTGGGGGTGGAGGCCTGGTCGAGGACCGGACCGCGGGGACACTAAAGCCCCGAAATCATCTCAAGAAGAACCTCAAGAGATAACCACAAATGAATCCATCAATGGATCCATCTATTTATCTACTTATATCTGTCAATCCATCAATCTATCTTCCCATAAACCAACCATTTATCATTATATACATCTATCTATCCATTTATCCGTCCATCAACTCTTCTGTCTATCCATCCATCTACTCATATGTCTTTCCATCCATCAGATAGACGGATGCATCTATGCATCCGTCTATCCGTCAATGTATATATTTAGCAATCAATGTAAACATCCATCTATCTACTTATATAAATTTTCCTTTAATCCCTGTTTCACTTGCACCACTCCCCCCATTTTCTCCCTCTGCATCCCTGCTTCACCTGCACCATCCCCCTGTTCCACCATCCCCATCCCTGTTTCACCTGCACCACTCCCCCTGTTCCCCCATCCCCATCCCTGTTTCACCTGCACCACTCCCCCTGTTCCCGCATCCCCATCCATGTTTCACTTGCACCACTCCCCCTATTCCCCCATCCCCATTCCTGTTTCACCTGTACAGCACCCCCTGTTCCCCCCTCTTCCTCCCTGTTTCACCTGCACCACTCCCCCTGTTCCCTCTTTTCATTCCACCTCTAAATCCCGTATCCTCCCCCCCCACCACCACCACCTTTGCACCTCTTCCTTTAACTTAAATCAGGACCAATAAACTACTTTATGTGTTTAATTTAGGTTTTTTTCTAAGTACGAAAAAGTCTTCAGCCATCTCAAGCATTATTTTACAATTAACTTTAATTAAAATGGTAGGGGGGGGGGGGTGATAAGAATAATTAATAATTATTCCTAAATCCTTTAGCTAAAGTCAACACTGACCAACCTATGCCCGTTCCCTACCCCAGACCATTCCCTCTACAAATACATTAATTTAGTAATAATAAGCCTTAATAATATATTAATAAATAAATTTTAAAATAAATCTGTGTATGGCTGCAGCCTCCAGCATGTGGCCTCATTACATAGACAGACATTCTCTTTATATATATATATATATATATATATATATATATATATATATATATATATATATATATATATTTATATAAATATATATATATATCAATTTACATATATAAATATTCACTAATATATTCCTTTAAAATTGACACAATCGGATTAAGGCGTCCTGTACATACCAGTTGCATTGCTCCTGGCAGTATGGGTTCGAGTCACTTCTGGCATGTGAGTTTTTAGTTGCATATAGTCCTGGGGACCATTAAGGCTTGTTCGCATCTATATATATATATATATATATATATTTAAAAAATCTGTCTTATTTGTAAATTAAATAATAAATATTTAATTATTAAATTTAATTTAATTTTTTATATTATTATAATTATTTAATAATTTAATAAAATAATAATTTTTTAAAAAACATTAATTTGATTTATTTATTTAATAAAATTAAATAATAAATAATAAATTAAATATTGATATATACTTGTGTGTCCAGGAGGCCATCTGTGTCCCCTCAGATGGTCTCCCTTATCACAGTTTGTGTCTGTGTGTGAGTGTGTATATCCCTGTGAGTGTCCGGGCGAGTGTGTGTGAGTGTGAGTGTCCGTGTGAGTGTCCGGGTGCGTGTGTGTCCGGTTATACCTGTGGGTCCAGGAGGCCATCTGTGTCCCCTCAGATGGTCTCCCTTATCACAGTCTATGGGTGTGTGTGAGTGTGAGTGCCCCTGTGAGTGTTCGGGTGAGGGTGTGTGTGTGTGTGTGAGTGTCCGGGTTTATGTGAGGTTTGGTTCCAGGGAAACATCCTTCCCCCCTACCCTTCCCATATCTCCTCCCTTATTCCCACCGTGGGTTCGAATCCCAGGTGATTAGACCTGCTCTAGGTCCATGGATCCAAGGTATCCATCCGTGGGCCCAACGGATTTCACCCCTTCCCCACTTTCCAAGGGCCAGGTCAATTCCAGCTATCCAGGGAACCTGTCGAAACAGAGGCAGCTACAGGAGGGGACACATAAATATTTGTGCCCTGCAGTTACACACCCGTTCCGACAGACTCGATCGCAATCTATCCAGATGAGAACACGTTCTCTTCCGACTAGACCACGCTGGAGTCGCTGTATGTCTCAAATTTGGTTCCTTTATTTATAGTTAGTATTTTTGGTGAATTAATTGATTTGTTTTAATTTTTTATTGACTTAGGTAGAACGATTTGGGGAGTTGGGGGGAGGGGGGGTTGTGTGTAATGGATTGTCGAGATCGTGGTTGGTTAGTATTTATCTAGTTGTGTTCACCTAGTTGTGCTTGCGAGGGTTGAGCTCTACTCTTTCGGCCCGCCTCTCAACTGTCAATCAATCAATTATTACTAACTAATAAAAAACATTCCACACACACACACCCAGGAAGCAGCCCGTAACAGCTGTCTAACGCCCAGGTACATATTTACTGCTAGGTAACAGGGGCATCAGAATGATAGAAACTCTGCTGATTTCCGTTTGTTCCATCACCGGGGGATTGAATGAGCTAGGATTACGAGTCGAGAGCGACGTCCACTCAGCTATAAAGCCCCCTAGTTTGTGTATTGGTGCAAAAGATAATTTGGGAGAGGTTAAGGGAAAGGAATGATGTTTGGTGGCCTTGAAAGCTTTGGAGGGGAGGGGGGTTGGCAGTTATGAATTAAAATTGTTAATTATTTAAGATAGGATATATATGCAAAAGACGTTGCGAGATATAGTAAGAAAAGTGTTTCTGACTGAGGTTAGGTACTGTGTGATTGACTTCTATGTTAGGAAAAAGAACACTTATAACAAACTTAAATTATCTTTTGAAATGTTTCTTATCAAATAGTTGCAAATTATTGTGTAAAGAACCTATGGTTCCACTACCCAAAACAAACACAGGTGAGCTCAATTAGTCCACGGGATTCAGAGAGAGTGAGAGTGAACAGCGAAATAGTAACAAAAAATGTGACATTTAGGGGAAACTATGTCATTCAAACGTTAACCATATAAATTACAGTAACACTAACCGAGCGTCCACATACATATTCCAATCAATTTACATAAATAAACATTCACTAATATATTCCTTTAAAATGGACACACGCAGATAGTTGCAGTACACATGCCAGTTCAATTACTGGTACACATAAACACTCATAGCTGGACGTGTCTGTCCATCTTGACAATAGTAGACATGTAACAAAAAATGTGATAATAATGGGAAACTATGTCATTCAAACGTATAAATGTTAACCATGTAAATTACAGGAACACTAATCGCGCGCACACGTACATATGTCAATCAATTTACATAAATACACATTCACTAATGTGTACCTTTAAAATGGACACATACAGATAATTAAAGTACACATGTCAGTTCAATTACAGGTACACATAAACACACATAGCTTCACGTGTCTGTCGGTCTTGCCAATAGTACACATGGATACGCACACAAAACAGTCCATTATCAATTAATGTGTGTGTGTGTGTATTTATTTTCTCCTTGTATTTACTATATGTATCTGCAGAATCGAGTTATTAGCTCTTGGACCCCGCCTATCATATATATGTATTTTTCCTTTTTTTATATCTACTACATCTATTTCTCTCTAACACACACGCACACCTCACTTCGCTGGAAGCAACCCGTTCTCGCAAATTTAATAAGTCAATATTGACTTATTAGTTGCGTGCATAGGTGACATACTTAACATAATAGTTTCCCTTGAAAAGCTTCATAGAAAACACCGACCTTACCTAACCTACTTAGTATGTTAAAATAAGCATCTTATAGCTTCGTAATTACAATTGTTACTTAACCTATTATAGGTATAGGTTAGGTAATAATTGTAATTACGAAGCAATAAGATGCTTATCTTAACATACTAAGTAGGTTAGGTAAGGTCGGTGTTTTCTATGAAGCTTTTCAAGGGAAACTATTATGTTAAGTATGTCACCTATGCACATATTTAATAAGTCAATATTGACTTATTAAATTTGCGAGAACGGGTTGCTGGAAGACAGAAGAGTTAGAGGGGACATGATCACCACATTCAAGATTCTGAAGGGAATTGATAGGGTAGATAAAGACAGGCTATTTAACACAAGGGGAACACGTACAAGGGGACACAGGTGGAAACTGAGTGCCCAAATGAGCCACAGAGATATTAGAAAGAACTTTTTTAGTGTCAGAGTGGTGGACAAATGGAATGCATTAGGAAGAGATGTGGTGGAGGCTGACTCCATACACAGTTTCAAGTGTAGATATGATAGAGCCCGATAGGCTCAGGAATCTGTACACCTGTTGATTGACGGTTGAGAGGCGGGACCAAAGAGCCAGAGCTCAACCCCCGCCAACACAACTAGGTGAGTACACACACACACACACACACACACACACACACACACACACACACACACACACACACACACACACACACACACACACACACACACACACACACACACACACAAACTGGAGGCCTACCGTCTAAACGGAGAGAGTTCGTTGGTTATAATCCTAATGGTCCCATATCGAATCTCAGTTGATGCAATAGCAAATCGACAGATATTCTTTAACCTGATTCGCCTGTTCACCGGCTCCACTCCGACCGGGGAGCCAGTCGGCCGAGCGGACTTATCAAGTCCAGTGTCCTTCACTGGACACTGGACTTGTGATCGTGTGGTCCCGGGTTCGATTCCGGGCGCCGCCGAGAAACAATAGGCAGAGTTTCTTTCACCCTGTGCCCCTGTTACCTTGCAGTAAAACAGGTACCTGGGTGTTAGTCAGCTGTCACGGGCTGCTTCCTGGGGGTGGAGGCCTGGTCGAGGACCGGACCGCGGGGACACTAAAGCCCCGAAATCATCTCAAGAAGAACCTCAAGAGATAACCACAAATGAATCCATCAATGGATCCATCTATTTATCTACTTATATCTGTCAATCCATCAATCTATCTTCCCATAAACCAACCATTTATCATTATATACATCTATCTATCCATTTATCCGTCCATCAACTCTTCTGTCTATCCATCCATCTACTCATATGTCTTTCCATCCATCAGATAGACGGATGCATCTCTGCATCCGTCTATCCGTCAATGTATATATTTAGCAATCAATGTAAACATCCATCTATCTACTTATATAAATTTTCCTTTAATCCCTGTTTCACTTGCACCACTCCCCCCATTTTCTCCCTCTGCATCCCTGCTTCACCTGCACCATCCCCCTGTTCCACCATCCCCATCCCTGTTTCACCTGCACCACTCCCCCTGTTCCCCCATCCCCATCCCTGTTTCACCTGCACCACTCCCCCTGTTCCCGCATCCCCATCCCTGTTTCACTTGCACCACTCCCCCTATTCCCCCATCCCCATTCCTGTTTCACCTGTACAGCACCCCCTGTTCCCCCCTCTTCCTCCCTGTTTCACCTGCACCACTCCCCCTGTTCCCTCTTTTAATTCCACCTCTAAATCCCGTATCCTCCCCCCCCCCACCACCACCTTTGCACCTCTTCCTTTAACTTAAATCAGGACCAATAAACTACTTTATGTGTTTAATTTAGGTTTTTTCTAAGTACGAAAAAGTCTTCAGCCATCTCAAGCATTATTTTACAATTAACTTTAATTAAAATGGTAGGGGGGGGGGGGTGATAAGAATAATTAATAATTATTCCTAAATCCTTTAGCTAAAGTCAACACTGACCAACCTATGCCCGTTCCCTACCCCACACCATTCCCTCTACAAATACATTAATTTAGTAATAATAAGCCTTAATAATATATTAATAAATAAATTTTAAAATAAATCTGTGTATGGCTGCAGCCTCCAGCATGTGGCCTCATTACATAGACAGACATTCTCTTTATATATATATATATATATATATATATATATATATATATATATATATATATTTATATAAATATATATATATATCAATTTACATAAATAAATATTCACTAATATATTCCTTTAAAATTGACACAATCGGATTAAGGCGTCCTGTACATACCAGTTGCATTGCTCCTGGCAGTATGGGTTCGAGTCACTTCTGGCATGTGAGTTTTTAGTTGCATATAGTCCTGGGGACCATTAAGGCTTGTTCGCATCTATATATATATATATATATATATATATATATATATATATATATATATATATATATATATATATATATATATATATATATATATATATATATATATATATATATATATATATTTAAAAAATCTGTCTTATTTGTAAATTAAATAATAAATATTTAATTATTAAATTTAATTTAATTTTTTATATTATTATAATTATTTAATAATTTAATAAAATAATAATTTTTTAAAAAACATTAATTTGATTTATTTATTTAATAAAATTAAATAATAAATAATAAATTAAATATTGATATATACTTGTGTGTCCAGGAGGCCATCTGTGTCCCCTCAGATGGTCTCCCTTATCACAGTTTGTGTCTGTGTGTGAGTGTGTATATCCCTGTGAGTGTCCGGGCGAGTGTGTGTGAGTGTGAGTGTCCGTGTGAGTGTCCGGGTGCGTGTGTGTCCGGTTATACCTGTGGGTCCAGGAGGCCATCTGTGTCCCCTCAGATGGTCTCCCTTATCACAGTCTATGGGTGTGTGTGAGTGTGAGTGCCCCTGTGAGTGTTCGGGTGAGGGTGTGTGTGTGTGTGTGAGTGTCCGGGTTTATGTGAGGTTTGGTTCCAGGGAAACATCCTTCCCCCCTACCCTTCCCATATCTCCTCCCTTATTCCCACCGTGGGTTCGAATCCCAGGTGATTAGACCTGCTCTAGGTCCATGGATCCAAGGTATCCATCCGTGGGCCCAACGGATTTCACCCCTTCCCCACTTTCCAAGGGCCAGGTCAATTCCAGCTATCCAGGGAACCTGTCGAAACAGAGGCAGCTACAGGAGGGGACACACAAATATTTGTGCCCTGCAGTTACACACCCGTTCCGACAGACTCGATCGCAATCTATCCAGATGAGAACACGTTCTCTTCCGACTAGACCACGCTGGAGTCGCTGTATGTCTCAAATTTGGTTCCTTTATTTATAGTTAGTATTTTTGGTGAATTAATTGATTTGTTTTAATTTTTTATTGACTTAGGTAGAACGATTTGGGGAGTTGGGGGGAGGGGGGGTTGTGTGTAATGGATTGTCGAGATCGTGGTTGGTTAGTATTTATCTAGTTGTGTTCACCTAGTTGTGCTTGCGAGGGTTGAGCTCTACTCTTTCGGCCCGCCTCTCAACTGTCAATCAATCAATTATTACTAACTAATAAAAAACATTCCACACACACACACCCAGGAAGCAGCCCGTAACAGCTGTCTAACGCCCAGGTACATATTTACTGCTAGGTAACAGGGGCATCAGAATGATAGAAACTCTGCTGATTTCCGTTTGTTCCATCACCGGGGGATTGAATGAGCTAGGATTACGAGTCGAGAGCGACGTCCACTCAGCTATAAAGCCCCCTAGTTTGTGTATTGGTGCAAAAGATAATTTGGGAGAGGTTAAGGGAAAGGAATGATGTTTGGTGGCCTTGAAAGCTTTGGAGGGGAGGGGGGTTGGCAGTTATGAATTAAAATTGTTAATTATTTAAGATAGGATATATATGCAAAAGACGTTGCGAGATATAGTAAGAAAAGTGTTTCTGACTGAGGTTAGGTACTGTGTGATTGACTTCTATGTTAGGAAAAAGAACACTTATAACAAACTTAAATTATCTTTTGAAATGTTTCTTATCAAATAGTTGCAAATTATTGTGTAAAGAACCTATGGTTCCACTACCCAAAACAAACACACGTGAGCTCAATTAGTCCACGGGATTCAGAGAGAGTGAGAGTGAACAGCGAAATAGTAACAAAAAATGTGACATTTAGGGGAAACTATGTCATTCAAACGTTAACCATATAAATTACAGTAACACTAACCGAGCGTCCACATACATATTCCAATCAATTTACATAAATAAACATTCACTAATATATTCCTTTAAAATGGACACACGCAGATAGTTGCAGTACACATGCCAGTTCAATTACTGGTACACATAAACACTCATAGCTGGACGTGTCTGTCCATCTTGACAATAGTAGACATGTAACAAAAAATGTGATAATAATGGGAAACTATGTCATTCAAACGTATAAATGTTAACCATGTAAATTACAGGAACACTAATCGCGCGCACACGTACATATGTCAATCAATTTACATAAATACACATTCACTAATGTGTACCTTTAAAATGGACACATACAGATAATTAAAGTACACATGTCAGTTCAATTACAGGTACACATAAACACACATAGCTTCACGTGTCTGTCGGTCTTGCCAATAGTACACATGGATACGCACACAAAACAGTCCATTATCAATTAATGTGTGTGTGTGTGTATTTATTTTCTCCTTGTATTTACTATATGTATCTGCAGAATCGAGTTATTAGCTCTTGGACCCCGCCTATCATATATATGTATTTTTCCTTTTTTTATATCTACTACATCTATTTCTCTCTAACACACACGCACACCTCACTTCGCTGGAAGCAACCCGTTCTCGCAAATTTAATAAGTCAATATTGACTTATTAGTTGCGTGCATAGGTGACATACTTAACATAATAGTTTCCCTTGAAAAGCTTCATAGAAAACACCGACCTTACCTAACCTACTTAGTATGTTAAAATAAGCATCTTATAGCTTTGTAATTACAATTGTTACTTAACCTATTATAGGTATAGGTTAGGTAATAATTGTAATTACGAAGCAATAAGATGCTTATCTTAACATACTAAGTAGGTTAGGTAAGGTCGGTGTTTTCTATGAAGCTTTTCAAGGGAAACTATTATGTTAAGTATGTCACCTATGCACATATTTAATAAGTCAATATTGACTTATTAAATTTGCGAGAACGGGTTGCTGGAAGACAGAAGAGTTAGAGGGGACATGATCACCACATTCAAGATTCTGAAGGGAATTGATAGGGTAGATAAAGACAGGCTATTTAACACAAGGGGAACACGTACAAGGGGACACAGGTGGAAACTGAGTGCCCAAATGAGCCACAGAGATATTAGAAAGAACTTTTTTAGTGTCAGAGTGGTGGACAAATGGAATGCATTAGGAAGAGATGTGGTGGAGGTTGACTCCATACACAGTTTCAAGTGTAGATATGATAGAGCCCGATAGGCTCAGGAATCTGTACACCTGTTGATTGACGGTTGAGAGGCGGGACCAAAGAGCCAGAGCTCAACCCCCGCCAACACAACTAGGTGAGTACACACACACACACACACACACACACACACACACACACACACACACACACACACACACACACACACACACACACACACACACACACACACACACACACACACACACACACACACACACACAAACTGGAGGCCTACCGTCTAAACGGAGAGAGTTCGTTGGTTATAATCCTAATGGTCCCATATCGAATCTCAGTTGATGCAATAGCAAATCGACAGATATTCTTTAACCTGATTCGCCTGTTCACCGGCTCCACTCCGACCGGGGAGCCAGTCGGCCGAGCGGACTTATCAAGTCCAGTGTCCTTCACTGGACACTGGACTTGTGATCGTGTGGTCCCGGGTTCGATTCCGGGCGCCGCCGAGAAACAATAGGCAGAGTTTCTTTCACCCTGTGCCCCTGTTACCTTGCAGTAAAACAGGTACCTGGGTGTTAGTCAGCTGTCACGGGCTGCTTCCTGGGGGTGGAGGCCTGGTCGAGGACCGGACCGCGGGGACACTAAAGCCCCGAAATCATCTCAAGAAGAACCTCAAGAGATAACCACAAATGAATCCATCAATGGATCCATCTATTTATCTACTTATATCTGTCAATCCATCAATCTATCTTCCCATAAACCAACCATTTATCATTATATACATCTATCTATCCATTTATCCGTCCATCAACTCTTCTGTCTATCCATCCATCTACTCATATGTCTTTCCATCCATCAGATAGACGGATGCATCTCTGCATCCGTCTATCCGTCAATGTATATATTTAGCAATCAATGTAAACATCCATCTATCTACTTATATAAATTTTCCTTTAATCCCTGTTTCACTTGCACCACTCCCCCCATTTTCTCCCTCTGCATCCCTGCTTCACCTGCACCATCCCCCTGTTCCACCATCCCCATCCCTGTTTCACCTGCACCACTCCCCCTGTTCCCCCATCCCCATCCCTGTTTCACCTGCACCACTCCCCCTGTTCCCGCATCCCCATCCCTGTTTCACTTGCACCACTCCCCCTATTCCCCCATCCCCATTCCTGTTTCACCTGTACAGCACCCCCTGTTCCCCCCTCTTCCTCCCTGTTTCACCTGCACCACTCCCCCTGTTCCCTCTTTTAATTCCACCTCTAAATCCCGTATCCTCCCCCCCCCCACCACCACCTTTGCACCTCTTCCTTTAACTTAAATCAGGACCAATAAACTACTTTATGTGTTTAATTTAGGTTTTTTCTAAGTACGAAAAAGTCTTCAGCCATCTCAAGCATTATTTTACAATTAACTTTAATTAAAATGGTAGGGGGGGGGGTGATAAGAATAATTAATAATTATTCCTAAATCCTTTAGCTAAAGTCAACACTGACCAACCTATGCCCGTTCCCTACCCCACACCATTCCCTCTACAAATACATTAATTTAGTAATAATAAGCCTTAATAATATATTAATAAATAAATTTTAAAATAAATCTGTGTATGGCTGCAGCCTCCAGCATGTGGCCTCATTACATAGACAGACATTCTCTTTATATATATATATATATATATATATATATATATATATATATATATATATATATATATATATATATATTTATATAAATATATATATATATATCAATTTACATAAATAAATATTCACTAATATATTCCTTTAAAATTGACACAATCGGATTAAGGCGTCCTGTACATACCAGTTGCATTGCTCCTGGCAGTATGGGTTCGAGTCACTTCTGGCATGTGAGTTTTTAGTTGCATATAGTCCTGGGGACCATTAAGGCTTGTTCGCATCTATATATATATATATATATATATATATATATATATATATATATATATATATATATATATATATATATATATATATATATATATATATATATATATATATATATATTTAAAAAATCTGTCTTATTTGTAAATTAAATAATAAATATTTAATTATTAAATTTAATTTAATTTTTTATATTATTATAATTATTTAATAATTTAATAAAATAATAATTTTTTAAAAAACATTAATTTGATTTATTTATTTAATAAAATTAAATAATAAATAATAAATTAAATATTGATATATACTTGTGTGTCCAGGAGGCCATCTGTGTCCCCTCAGATGGTCTCCCTTATCACAGTTTGTGTCTGTGTGTGAGTGTGTATATCCCTGTGAGTGTCCGGGCGAGTGTGTGTGAGTGTGAGTGTCCGTGTGAGTGTCCGGGTGCGTGTGTGTCCGGTTATACCTGTGGGTCCAGGAGGCCATCTGTGTCCCCTCAGATGGTCTCCCTTATCACAGTCTATGGGTGTGTGTGAGTGTGAGTGCCCCTGTGAGTGTTCGGGTGAGGGTGTGTGTGTGTGTGTGTGTCCGGGTTTATGTGAGGTTTGGTTCCAGGGAAACATCCTTCCCCCCTACCCTTCCCATATCTCCTCCCTTATTCCCACCGTGGGTTCGAATCCCAGGTGATTAGACCTGCTCTAGGTCCATGGATCCAAGGTATCCATCCGTGGGCCCAACGGATTTCACCCCTTCCCCACTTTCCAAGGGCCAGGTCAATTCCAGCTATCCAGGGAACCTGTCGAAACAGAGGCAGCTACAGGAGGGGACACACAAATATTTGTGCCCTGCAGTTACACACCCGTTCCGACAGACTCGATCGCAATCTATCCAGATGAGAACACGTTCTCTTCCGACTAGACCACGCTGGAGTCGCTGTATGTCTCAAATTTGGTTCCTTTATTTATAGTTAGTATTTTTGGTGAATTA
This sequence comes from Procambarus clarkii, assembly GCF_040958095.1. Classification (NCBI taxonomy): domain Eukaryota; kingdom Metazoa; phylum Arthropoda; class Malacostraca; order Decapoda; family Cambaridae; genus Procambarus; species Procambarus clarkii. The sequence goes on from NC_091214.1 coordinate 19,199,339, forward strand.
ATTGATTTGTTTTAATTTTTTATTGACTTAGATAGAACGATTTGGGGAGTTGGGGGGAGGGGGGGTTGTGTGTAATGGATTGTCGAGATCGTGGTTGGTTAGTATTTATCTAGTTGTGTTCACCTAGTTGTGCTTGCGAGGGTTGAGCTCTACTCTTTCGGCCCGCCTCTCAACTGTCAATCAATCAATTATTACTAACTAATAAAAAACATTCCACACACACACACCCAGGAAGCAGCCCGTAACAGCTGTCTAACGCCCAGGTACATATTTACTGCTAGGTAACAGGGGCATCAGAATGATAGAAACTCTGCTGATTTCCGTTTGTTCCATCACCGGGGGATTGAATGAGCTAGGATTACGAGTCGAGAGCGACGTCCACTCAGCTATAAAGCCCCCTAGTTTGTGTATTGGTGCAAAAGATAATTTGGGAGAGGTTAAGGGAAAGGAATGATGTTTGGTGGCCTTGAAAGCTTTGGAGGGGAGGGGGGTTGGCAGTTATGAATTAAAATTGTTAATTATTTAAGATAGGATATATATGCAAAAGACGTTGCGAGATATAGTAAGAAAAGTGTTTCTGACTGAGGTTAGGTACTGTGTGATTGACTTCTATGTTAGGAAAAAGAACACTTATAACAAACTTAAATTATCTTTTGAAATGTTTCTTATCAAATAGTTGCAAATTATTGTGTAAAGAACCTATGGTTCCACTACCCAAAACAAACACACGTGAGCTCAATTAGTCCACGGGATTCAGAGAGAGTGAGAGTGAACAGCGAAATAGTAACAAAAAATGTGACATTTAGGGGAAACTATGTCATTCAAACGTTAACCATATAAATTACAGTAACACTAACCGAGCGTCCACATACATATTCCAATCAATTTACATAAATAAACATTCACTAATATATTCCTTTAAAATGGACACACGCAGATAGTTGCAGTACACATGCCAGTTCAATTACTGGTACACATAAACACTCATAGCTGGACGTGTCTGTCCATCTTGACAATAGTAGACATGTAACATAAAATGTGATAATAATGGGAAACTATGTCATTCAAACGTATAAATGTTAACCATGTAAATTACAGGAACACTAATCGCGCGCACACGTACATATGTCAATCAATTTACATAAATACACATTCACTAATGTGTACCTTTAAAATGGACACATACAGATAATTAAAGTACACATGTCAGTTCAATTACAGGTACACATAAACACACATAGCTTCACGTGTCTGTCGGTCTTGCCAATAGTACACATGGATACGCACACAAAACAGTCCATTATCAATTAATGTGTGTGTGTGTGTATTTATTTTCTCCTTGTATTTACTATATGTATCTGCAGAATCGAGTTATTAGCTCTTGGACCCCGCCTATCATATATATGTATTTTTCCTTTTTTTATATCTACTACATCTATTTCTCTCTAACACACACGCACACCTCACTTCGCTGGAAGCAACCCGTTCTCGCAAATTTAATAAGTCAATATTGACTTATTAGTTGCGTGCATAGGTGACATACTTAACATAATAGTTTCCCTTGAAAAGCTTCATAGAAAACACCGACCTTACCTAACCTACTTAGTATGTTAAAATAAGCATCTTATAGCTTTGTAATTACAATTGTTACTTAACCTATTATAGGTATAGGTTAGGTAATAATTGTAATTACGAAGCAATAAGATGCTTATCTTAACATACTAAGTAGGTTAGGTAAGGTCGGTGTTTTCTATGAAGCTTTTCAAGGGAAACTATTATGTTAAGTATGTCACCTATGCACATATTTAATAAGTCAATATTGACTTATTAAATTTGCGAGAACGGGTTGCTGGAAGACAGAAGAGTTAGAGGGGACATGATCACCACATTCAAGATTCTGAAGGGAATTGATAGGGTAGATAAAGACAGGCTATTTAACACAAGGGGAACACGTACAAGGGGACACAGGTGGAAACTGAGTGCCCAAATGAGCCACAGAGATATTAGAAAGAACTTTTTTAGTGTCAGAGTGGTGGACAAATGGAATGCATTAGGAAGAGATGTGGTGGAGGTTGACTCCATACACAGTTTCAAGTGTAGATATGATAGAGCCCGATAGGCTCAGGAATCTGTACACCTGTTGATTGACGGTTGAGAGGCGGGACCAAAGAGCCAGAGCTCAACCCCCGCCAACACAACTAGGTGAGTACACACACACACACACACACACACACACACACACACACACACACACACACACACACACACACACACACACACACACACACACACACACACACACACACACACACACACACACACACACACACACACACACACACACACACACACACACACACACACACACACACACACACACACACACACACACACACACACAAACTGGAGGCCTACCGTCTAAACGGAGAGAGTTCGTTGGTTATAATCCTAATGGTCCCATATCGAATCTCAGTTGATGCAATAGCAAATCGACAGATATTCTTTAACCTGATTCGCCTGTTCACCGGCTCCACTCCGACCGGGGAGCCAGTCGGCCGAGCGGACTTATCAAGTCCAGTGTCCTTCACTGGACACTGGACTTGTGATCGTGTGGTCCCGGGTTCGATTCCGGGCGCCGCCGAGAAACAATAGGCAGAGTTTCTTTCACCCTGTGCCCCTGTTACCTTGCAGTAAAACAGGTACCTGGGTGTTAGTCAGCTGTCACGGGCTGCTTCCTGGGGGTGGAGGCCTGGTCGAGGACCGGACCGCGGGGACACTAAAGCCCCGAAATCATCTCAAGAAGAACCTCAAGAGATAACCACAAATGAATCCATCAATGGATCCATCTATTTATCTACTTATATCTGTCAATCCATCAATCTATCTTCCCATAAACCAACCATTTATCATTATATACATCTATCTATCCATTTATCCGTCCATCAACTCTTCTGTCTATCCATCCATCTACTCATATGTCTTTCCATCCATCAGATAGACGGATGCATCTCTGCATCCGTCTATCCGTCAATGTATATATTTAGCAATCAATGTAAACATCCATCTATCTACTTATATAAATTTTCCTTTAATCCCTGTTTCACTTGCACCACTCCCCCCATTTTCTCCCTCTGCATCCCTGCTTCACCTGCACCATCCCCCTGTTCCACCATCCCCATCCCTGTTTCACCTGCACCACTCCCCCTGTTCCCCCATCCCCATCCCTGTTTCACCTGCACCACTCCCCCTGTTCCCGCATCCCCATCCCTGTTTCACTTGCACCACTCCCCCTATTCCCCCATCCCCATTCCTGTTTCACCTGTACAGCACCCCCTGTTCCCCCCTCTTCCTCCCTGTTTCACCTGCACCACTCCCCCTGTTCCCTCTTTTAATTCCACCTCTAAATCCCGTATCCTCCCCCCCCCCCACCACCACCTTTGCACCTCTTCCTTTAACTTAAATCAGGACCAATAAACTACTTTATGTGTTTAATTTAGGTTTTTTCTAAGTACGAAAAAGTCTTCAGCCATCTCAAGCATTATTTTACAATTAACTTTAATTAAAATGGTAGGGGGGGGGGGGTGATAAGAATAATTAATAATTATTCCTAAATCCTTTAGCTAAAGTCAACACTGACCAACCTATGCCCGTTCCCTACCCCACACCATTCCCTCTACAAATACATTAATTTAGTAATAATAAGCCTTAATAATATATTAATAAATAAATTTTAAAATAAATCTGTGTATGGCTGCAGCCTCCAGCATGTGGCCTCATTACATAGACAGACATTCTCTTTATATATATATATATATATATATATATATATATATATATATATATATATATATATATATATATATATATATATATATATATATTTATATAAATATATATATATATCAATTTACATAAATAAATATTCACTAATATATTCCTTTAAAATTGACACAATCGGATTAAGGCGTCCTGTACATACCAGTTGCATTGCTCCTGGCAGTATGGGTTCGAGTCACTTCTGGCATGTGAGTTTTTAGTTGCATATAGTCCTGGGGACCATTAAGGCTTGTTCGCATCTATATATATATATATATATATATATATATATATATATATATATATATATATATATATATATATATATATATATATATATATATATATATATATATATATATTTAAAAAATCTGTCTTATTTGTAAATTAAATAATAAATATTTAATTATTAAATTTAATTTAATTTTTTATATTATTATAATTATTTAATAATTTAATAAAATAATAATTTTTTAAAAAACATTAATTTGATTTATTTATTTAATAAAATTAAATAATAAATAATAAATTAAATATTGATATATACTTGTGTGTCCAGGAGGCCATCTGTGTCCCCTCAGATGGTCTCCCTTATCACAGTTTGTGTCTGTGTGTGAGTGTGTATATCCCTGTGAGTGTCCGGGCGAGTGTGTGTGAGTGTGAGTGTCCGTGTGAGTGTCCGGGTGCGTGTGTGTCCGGTTATACCTGTGGGTCCAGGAGGCCATCTGTGTCCCCTCAGATGGTCTCCCTTATCACAGTCTATGGGTGTGTGTGAGTGTGAGTGCCCCTGTGAGTGTTCGGGTGAGGGTGTGTGTGTGTGTGTGAGTGTCCGGGTTTATGTGAGGTTTGGTTCCAGGGAAACATCCTTCCCCCCTACCCTTCCCATATCTCCTCCCTTATTCCCACCGTGGGTTCGAATCCCAGGTGATTAGACCTGCTCTAGGTCCATGGATCCAAGGTATCCATCCGTGGGCCCAACGGATTTCACCCCTTCCCCACTTTCCAAGGGCCAGGTCAATTCCAGCTATCCAGGGAACCTGTCGAAACAGAGGCAGCTACAGGAGGGGACACACAAATATTTGTGCCCTGCAGTTACACACCCGTTCCGACAGACTCGATCGCAATCTATCCAGATGAGAACACGTTCTCTTCCGACTAGACCACGCTGGAGTCGCTGTATGTCTCAAATTTGGTTCCTTTATTTATAGTTAGTATTTTTGGTGAATTAATTGATTTGTTTTAATTTTTTATTGACTTAGGTAGAACGATTTGGGGAGTTGGGGGGAGGGGGGGTTGTGTGTAATGGATTGTCGAGATCGTGGTTGGTTAGTATTTATCTAGTTGTGTTCACCTAGTTGTGCTTGCGAGGGTTGAGCTCTACTCTTTCGGCCCGCCTCTCAACTGTCAATCAATCAATTATTACTAACTAATAAAAAACATTCCACACACACACACCCAGGAAGCAGCCCGTAACAGCTGTCTAACGCCCAGGTACATATTTACTGCTAGGTAACAGGGGCATCAGAATGATAGAAACTCTGCTGATTTCCGTTTGTTCCATCACCGGGGGATTGAATGAGCTAGGATTACGAGTCGAGAGCGACGTCCACTCAGCTATAAAGCCCCCTAGTTTGTGTATTGGTGCAAAAGATAATTTGGGAGAGGTTAAGGGAAAGGAATGATGTTTGGTGGCCTTGAAAGCTTTGGAGGGGAGGGGGGTTGGCAGTTATGAATTAAAATTGTTAATTATTTAAGATAGGATATATATGCAAAAGACGTTGCGAGATATAGTAAGAAAAGTGTTTCTGACTGAGGTTAGGTACTGTGTGATTGACTTCTATGTTAGGAAAAAGAACACTTATAACAAACTTAAATTATCTTTTGAAATGTTTCTTATCAAATAGTTGCAAATTATTGTGTAAAGAACCTATGGTTCCACTACCCAAAACAAACACACGTGAGCTCAATTAGTCCACGGGATTCAGAGAGAGTGAGAGTGAACAGCGAAATAGTAACAAAAAATGTGACATTTAGGGGAAACTATGTCATTCAAACGTTAACCATATAAATTACAGTAACACTAACCGAGCGTCCACATACATATTCCAATCAATTTACATAAATAAACATTCACTAATATATTCCTTTAAAATGGACACACGCAGATAGTTGCAGTACACATGCCAGTTCAATTACTGGTACACATAAACACTCATAGCTGGACGTGTCTGTCCATCTTGACAATAGTAGACATGTAACATAAAATGTGATAATAATGGGAAACTATGTCATTCAAACGTATAAATGTTAACCATGTAAATTACAGGAACACTAATCGCGCGCACACGTACATATGTCAATCAATTTACATAAATACACATTCACTAATGTGTACCTTTAAAATGGACACATACAGATAATTAAAGTACACATGTCAGTTCAATTACAGGTACACATAAACACACATAGCTTCACGTGTCTGTCGGTCTTGCCAATAGTACACATGGATACGCACACAAAACAGTCCATTATCAATTAATGTGTGTGTGTGTGTATTTATTTTCTCCTTGTATTTACTATATGTATCTGCAGAATCGAGTTATTAGCTCTTGGACCCCGCCTATCATATATATGTATTTTTCCTTTTTTTATATCTACTACATCTATTTCTCTCTAACACACACGCACACCTCACTTCGCTGGAAGCAACCCGTTCTCGCAAATTTAATAAGTCAATATTGACTTATTAGTTGCGTGCATAGGTGACATACTTAACATAATAGTTTCCCTTGAAAAGCTTCATAGAAAACACCGACCTTACCTAACCTACTTAGTATGTTAAAATAAGCATCTTATAGCTTTGTAATTACAATTGTTACTTAACCTATTATAGGTATAGGTTAGGTAATAATTGTAATTACGAAGCAATAAGATGCTTATCTTAACATACTAAGTAGGTTAGGTAAGGTCGGTGTTTTCTATGAAGCTTTTCAAGGGAAACTATTATGTTAAGTATGTCACCTATGCACATATTTAATAAGTCAATATTGACTTATTAAATTTGCGAGAACGGGTTGCTGGAAGACAGAAGAGTTAGAGGGGACATGATCACCACATTCAAGATTCTGAAGGGAATTGATAGGGTAGATAAAGACAGGCTATTTAACACAAGGGGAACACGTACAAGGGGACACAGGTGGAAACTGAGTGCCCAAATGAGCCACAGAGATATTAGAAAGAACTTTTTTAGTGTCAGAGTGGTGGACAAATGGAATGCATTAGGAAGAGATGTGGTGGAGGTTGACTCCATACACAGTTTCAAGTGTAGATATGATAGAGCCCGATAGGCTCAGGAATCTGTACACCTGTTGATTGACGGTTGAGAGGCGGGACCAAAGAGCCAGAGCTCAACCCCCGCCAACACAACTAGGTGAGTACACACACACACACACACACACACACACACACACACACACACACACACACACACACACACACACACACACACACACACACACACACACACACACACACACACACACACACACACACACACACACACACACACACACACACACACACACACACACACACACACACACACACACACACACACACACACACACACACACAAACTGGAGGCCTACCGTCTAAACGGAGAGAGTTCGTTGGTTATAATCCTAATGGTCCCATATCGAATCTCAGTTGATGCAATAGCAAATCGACAGATATTCTTTAACCTGATTCGCCTGTTCACCGGCTCCACTCCGACCGGGGAGCCAGTCGGCCGAGCGGACTTATCAAGTCCAGTGTCCTTCACTGGACACTGGACTTGTGATCGTGTGGTCCCGGGTTCGATTCCGGGCGCCGCCGAGAAACAATAGGCAGAGTTTCTTTCACCCTGTGCCCCTGTTACCTTGCAGTAAAACAGGTACCTGGGTGTTAGTCAGCTGTCACGGGCTGCTTCCTGGGGGTGGAGGCCTGGTCGAGGACCGGACCGCGGGGACACTAAAGCCCCGAAATCATCTCAAGAAGAACCTCAAGAGATAACCACAAATGAATCCATCAATGGATCCATCTATTTATCTACTTATATCTGTCAATCCATCAATCTATCTTCCCATAAACCAACCATTTATCATTATATACATCTATCTATCCATTTATCCGTCCATCAACTCTTCTGTCTATCCATCCATCTACTCATATGTCTTTCCATCCATCAGATAGACGGATGCATCTCTGCATCCGTCTATCCGTCAATGTATATATTTAGCAATCAATGTAAACATCCATCTATCTACTTATATAAATTTTCCTTTAATCCCTGTTTCACTTGCACCACTCCCCCCATTTTCTCCCTCTGCATCCCTGCTTCACCTGCACCATCCCCCTGTTCCACCATCCCCATCCCTGTTTCACCTGCACCACTCCCCCTGTTCCCCCATCCCCATCCCTGTTTCACCTGCACCACTCCCCCTGTTCCCGCATCCCCATCCCTGTTTCACTTGCACCACTCCCCCTATTCCCCCATCCCCATTCCTGTTTCACCTGTACAGCACCCCCTGTTCCCCCCTCTTCCTCCCTGTTTCACCTGCACCACTCCCCCTGTTCCCTCTTTTCATTCCACCTCTAAATCCCGTATCCTCCCCCCCCCCCACCACCACCTTTGCACCTCTTCCTTTAACTTAAATCAGGACCAATAAACTACTTTATGTGTTTAATTTAGGTTTTTTCTAAGTACGAAAAAGTCTTCAGCCATCTCAAGCATTATTTTACAATTAACTTTAATTAAAATGGTAGGGGGGGGGGGGTGATAAGAATAATTAATAATTATTCCTAAATCCTTTAGCTAAAGTCAACACTGACCAACCTATGCCCGTTCCCTACCCCACACCATTCCCTCTACAAATACATTAATTTAGTAATAATAAGCCTTAATAATATATTAATAAATAAATTTTAAAATAAATCTGTGTATGGCTGCAGCCTCCAGCATGTGGCCTCATTACATAGACAGACATTCTCTTTATATATATATATATATATATATATATATATATATATATATATATATATATATATATATATATATATATATATATTTATATAAATATATATATATATCAATTTACATAAATAAATATTCACTAATATATTCCTTTAAAATTGACACAATCGGATTAAGGCGTCCTGTACATACCAGTTGCATTGCTCCTGGCAGTATGGGTTCGAGTCACTTCTGGCATGTGAGTTTTTAGTTGCATATAGTCCTGGGGACCATTAAGGCTTGTTCGCATCTATATATATATATATATATATATATATATATATATATATATATATATATATATATATATATATATATATATATATATATATATATATTTAAAAAATCTGTCTTATTTGTAAATTAAATAATAAATATTTAATTATTAAATTTAATTTAATTTTTTATATTATTATAATTATTTAATAATTTAATAAAATAATAATTTTTTAAAAAACATTAATTTGATTTATTTATTTAATAAAATTAAATAATAAATAATAAATTAAATATTGATATATACTTGTGTGTCCAGGAGGCCATCTGTGTCCCCTCAGATGGTCTCCCTTATCACAGTTTGTGTCTGTGTGTGAGTGTGTATATCCCTGTGAGTGTCCGGGCGAGTGTGTGTGAGTGTGAGTGTCCGTGTGAGTGTCCGGGTGCGTGTGTGTCCGGTTATACCTGTGGGTCCAGGAGGCCATCTGTGTCCCCTCAGATGGTCTCCCTTATCACAGTCTATGGGTGTGTGTGAGTGTGAGTGCCCCTGTGAGTGTTCGGGTGAGGGTGTGTGTGTGTGTGTGAGTGTCCGGGTTTATGTGAGGTTTGGTTCCAGGGAAACATCCTTCCCCCCTACCCTTCCCATATCTCCTCCCTTATTCCCACCGTGGGTTCGAATCCCAGGTGATTAGACCTGCTCTAGGTCCATGGATCCAAGGTATCCATCCGTGGGCCCAACGGATTTCACCCCTTCCCCACTTTCCAAGGGCCAGGTCAATTCCAGCTATCCAGGGAACCTGTCGAAACAGAGGCAGCTACAGGAGGGGACACACAAATATTTGTGCCCTGCAGTTACACACCCGTTCCGACAGACTCGATCGCAATCTATCCAGATGAGAACACGTTCTCTTCCGACTAGACCACGCTGGAGTCGCTGTATGTCTCAAATTTGGTTCCTTTATTTATAGTTAGTATTTTTGGTGAATTAATTGATTTGTTTTAATTTTTTATTGACTTAGGTAGAACGATTTGGGGAGTTGGGGGGAGGGGGGGTTGTGTGTAATGGATTGTCGAGATCGTGGTTGGTTAGTATTTATCTAGTTGTGTTCACCTAGTTGTGCTTGCGAGGGTTGAGCTCTACTCTTTCGGCCCGCCTCTCAACTGTCAATCAATCAATTATTACTAACTAATAAAAAACATTCCACACACACACACCCAGGAAGCAGCCCGTAACAGCTGTCTAACGCCCAGGTACATATTTACTGCTAGGTAACAGGGGCATCAGAATGATAGAAACTCTGCTGATTTCCGTTTGTTCGTAACAGGGGCATCAGAATGATAGAAACTCTGCTGATTTCCGTTTGTTCCATCACCGGGGGATTGAATGAGCTAGGATTACGAGTCGAGAGCGACGTCCACTCAGCTATAAAGCCCCCTAGTTTGTGTATTGGTGCAAAAGATAATTTGGGAGAGGTTAAGGGAAAGGAATGATGTTTGGTGGCCTTGAAAGCTTTGGAGGGGAGGGGGGTTGGCAGTTATGAATTAAAATTGTTAATTATTTAAGATAGGATATATATGCAAAAGACGTTGCGAGATATAGTAAGAAAAGTGTTTCTGACTGAGGTTAGGTACTGTGTGATTGACTTCTATGTTAGGAAAAAGAACACTTATAACAAACTTAAATTATCTTTTGAAATGTTTCTTATCAAATAGTTGCAAATTATTGTGTAAAGAACCTATGGTTCCACTACCCAAAACAAACACAGGTGAGCTCAATTAGTCCACGGGATTCAGAGAGAGTGAGAGTGAACAGCGAAATAGTAACAAAAAATGTGACATTTAGGGGAAACTATGTCATTCAAACGTTAACCATATAAATTACAGTAACACTAACCGAGCGTCCACATACATATTCCAATCAATTTACATAAATAAACATTCACTAATATATTCCTTTAAAATGGACACACGCAGATAGTTGCAGTACACATGCCAGTTCAATTACTGGTACACATAAACACTCATAGCTGGACGTGTCTGTCCATCTTGACAATAGTAGACATGTAACAAAAAATGTGATAATAATGGGAAACTATGTCATTCAAACGTATAAATGTTAACCATGTAAATTACAGGAACACTAATCGCGCGCACACGTACATATGTCAATCAATTTACATAAATACACATTCACTAATGTGTACCTTTAAAATGGACACATACAGATAATTAAAGTACACATGTCAGTTCAATTACAGGTACACATAAACACACATAGCTTCACGTGTCTGTCGGTCTTGCCAATAGTACACATGGATACGCACACAAAACAGTCCATTATCAATTAATGTGTGTGTGTGTGTATTTATTTTCTCCTTGTATTTACTATATGTATCTGCAGAATCGAGTTATTAGCTCTTGGACCCCGCCTATCATATATATGTATTTTTCCTTTTTTTATATCTACTACATCTATTTCTCTCTAACACACACGCACACCTCACTTCGCTGGAAGACAGAAGAGTTAGAGGGGACATGATCACCACATTCAAGATTCTGAAGGGAATTGATAGGGTAGATAAAGACAGGCTATTTAACACAAGGGGAACACGTACAAGGGGACACAGGTGGAAACTGAGTGCCCAAATGAGCCACAGAGATATTAGAAAGAACTTTTTTAGTGTCAGAGTGGTGGACAAATGGAATGCATTAGGAAGAGATGTGGTGGAGGCTGACTCCATACACAGTTTCAAGTGTAGATATGATAGAGCCCGATAGGCTCAGGAATCTGTACACCTGTTGATTGACGGTTGAGAGGCGGGACCAAAGAGCCAGAGCTCAACCCCCGCCAACACAACTAGGTGAGTACAACTAGGTGAGTACACACACACACACACACACACACACACACACACACACACACACACACACACACACACACACACACACACACACACACACACACACACACACACACACACACACACACACACACACACACACACAAACTGGAGGCCTACCGTCTAAACGGAGAGAGTTCGTTGGTTATAATCCTAATGGTCCCATATCGAATCTCAGTTGATGCAATAGCAAATCGACAGATATTCTTTAACCTGATTCGCCTGTTCACCGGCTCCACTCCGACCGGGGAGCCAGTCGGCCGAGCGGACTTATCAAGTCCAGTGTCCTTCACTGGACACTGGACTTGTGATCGTGTGGTCCCGGGTTCGATTCCGGGCGCCGCCGAGAAACAATAGGCAGAGTTTCTTTCACCCTGTGCCCCTGTTACCTTGCAGTAAAACAGGTACCTGGGTGTTAGTCAGCTGTCACGGGCTGCTTCCTGGGGGTGGAGGCCTGGTCGAGGACCGGACCGCGGGGACACTAAAGCCCCGAAATCATCTCAAGAAGAACCTCAAGAGATAACCACAAATGAATCCATCAATGGATCCATCTATTTATCTACTTATATCTGTCAATCCATCAATCTATCTTCCCATAAACCAACCATTTATCATTATATACATCTATCTATCCATTTATCCGTCCATCAACTCTTCTGTCTATCCATCCATCTACTCATATGTCTTTCCATCCATCAGATAGACGGAATGCATCTATGCATCCGTCTATCCGTCAATGTATATATTTAGCAATCAATGTAAACATCCATCTATCTACTTATATAAATTTTCCTTTAATCCCTGTTTCACTTGCACCACTCCCCCCATTTTCTCCCTCTGCATCCCTGCTTCACCTGCACCATCCCCCTGTTCCACCATCCCCATCCCTGTTTCACCTGCACCACTCCCCCTGTTCCCCCATCCCCATCCCTGTTTCACCTGCACCACTCCCCCTGTTCCCGCATCCCCATCCCTGTTTCACTTGCACCACTCCCCCTATTCCCCCATCCCCATTCCTGTTTCACCTGTACAGCACCCCCTGTTCCCCCCCTCTTCCTCCCTGTTTCACCTGCACCACTCCCCCTGTTCCCTCTTTTCATTCCACCTCTAAATCCCGTATCCTCCCCCCCCCCACCACCACCTTTGCACCTCTTCCTTTAACTTAAATCAGGACCAATAAACTACTTTATGTGTTTAATTTAGGTTTTTTCTAAGTACGAAAAAGTCTTCAGCCATCTCAAGCATTATTTTACAATTAACTTTAATTAAAATGGTAGGGGGGGGGGGGTGATAAGAATAATTAATAATTATTCCTAAATCCTTTAGCTAAAGTCAACACTGACCAACCAATGCCCGTTCCCTACCCCACACCATTCCCTCTACAAATACATTAATTTAGTAATAATAAGCCTTAATAATATATTAATAAATAAATTTTAAAATAAATCTGTGTATGGCTGCAGCCTCCAGCATGTGGCCTCATTACATTAGACAGACATTCTCTTTATATATATATATATATATATATATATATATATATATATATATATATATATATATATATATATAAATATATATATATATATATATATATATATATATATATATATATTTATATAAATATATATATATATATCAATTTACATAAATAAATATTCACTAATATATTCCTTTAAAATTGACACAATCGGATTAAGGCGTCCTGTACATACCAGTTGCATTGCTCCTGGCAGTATGGGTTCGAGTCACTTCTGGCATGTGAGTTTTTAGTTGCATATAGTCCTGGGGACCATTAAGGCTTGTTCGCATCTATATATATATATATATATATATATATATATATATATATATATATATATATATATATATATATATATATATATATATATATATATAATATATATATATATATTTAAAAAATCTGTCTTATTTGTAAATTAAATAATAAATATTTAATTATTAAATTTAATTTAATTTTTTATATTATTATAATTATTTAATAATTTAATAAAATAATAATTTTTTAAAAAACATTAATTTGATTTATTTATTTAATAAAATTAAATAATAAATAATAAATTAAATATTGATATATACTTGTGTGTCCAGGAGGCCATCTGTGTCCCCTCAGATGGTCTCCCTTATCACAGTTTGTGTCTGTGTGTGAGTGTGTATATCCCTGTGAGTGTCCGGGCGAGTGTGTGTGAGTGTGAGTGTCCGTGTGAGTGTCCGGGTGCGTGTGTGTCCGGTTATACCTGTGGGTCCAGGAGGCCATCTGTGTCCCCTCAGATGGTCTCCCTTATCACAGTCTATGGGTGTGTGTGAGTGTGAGTGCCCCTGTGAGTGTTCGGGTGAGGGTGTGTGTGTGTGTGTGAGTGTCCGGGTTTATGTGAGGTTTGGTTCCAGGGAAACATCCTTCCCCCCTACCCTTCCCATATCTCCTCCCTTATTCCCACCGTGGGTTCGAATCCCAGGTGATTAGACCTGCTCTAGGTCCATGGATCCAAGGTATCCATCCGTGGGCCCAACGGATTTCACCCCTTCCCCACTTTCCAAGGGCCAGGTCAATTCCAGCTATCCAGGGAACCTGTCGAAACAGAGGCAGCTACAGGAGGGGACACACAAATATTTGTGCCCTGCAGTTACACACCCGTTCCGACAGACTCGATCGCAATCTATCCAGATGAGAACACGTTCTCTTCCGACTAGACCACGCTGGAGTCGCTGTATGTCTCAAATTTGGTTCCTTTATTTATAGTTAGTATTTTTGGTGAATTAATTGATTTGTTTTAATTTTTTATTGACTTAGGTAGAACGATTTGGGGAGTTGGGGGGAGGGGGGGGTTGTGTGTAATGGATTGTCGAGATCGTGGTTGGTTAGTATTTATCTAGTTGTGTTCACCTAGTTGTGCTTGCGAGGGTTGAGCTCTACTCTTTCGGCCCGCCTCTCAACTGTCAATCAATCAATTATTACTAACTAATAAAAAACATTCCACACACACACACCCAGGAAGCAGCCCGTAACAGCTGTCTAACGCCCAGGTACATATTTACTGCTAGGTAACAGGGGCATCAGAATGATAGAAACTCTGCTGATTTCCGTTTGTTCCATCACCGGGGGATTGAATGAGCTAGGATTACGAGTCGAGAGCGACGTCCACTCAGCTATAAAGCCCCCTAGTTTGTGTATTGGTGCAAAAGATAATTTGGGAGAGGTTAAGGGAAAGGAATGATGTTTGGTGGCCTTGAAAGCTTTGGAGGGGAGGGGGGTTGGCAGTTATGAATTAAAATTGTTAATTATTTAAGATAGGATATATATGCAAAAGACGTTGCGAGATATAGTAAGAAAAGTGTTTCTGACTGAGGTTAGGTACTGTGTGATTGACTTCTATGTTAGGAAAAAGAACACTTATAACAAACTTAAATTATCTTTTGAAATGTTTCTTATCAAATAGTTGCAAATTATTGTGTAAAGAACCTATGGTTCCACTACCCAAAACAAACACAGGTGAGCTCAATTAGTCCACGGGATTCAGAGAGAGTGAGAGTGAACAGCGAAATAGTAACAAAAAATGT
Source organism: Procambarus clarkii (assembly GCF_040958095.1). NCBI lineage: Eukaryota > Metazoa > Arthropoda > Malacostraca > Decapoda > Cambaridae > Procambarus > Procambarus clarkii. The sequence goes on from NC_091214.1 coordinate 19,214,897, forward strand.
GACATTTAGGGGAAACTATGTCATTCAAACGTTAACCATATAAATTACAGTAACACTAACCGAGCGTCCACATACATATTCCAATCAATTTACATAAATAAACATTCACTAATATATTCCTTTAAAATGGACACACGCAGATAGTTGCAGTACACATGCCAGTTCAATTACTGGTACACATAAACACTCATAGCTGGACGTGTCTGTCCATCTTGACAATAGTAGACATGTAACAAAAAATGTGATAATAATGGGAAACTATGTCATTCAAACGTATAAATGTTAACCATGTAAATTACAGGAACACTAATCGCGCGCACACGTACATATGTCAATCAATTTACATAAATACACATTCACTAATGTGTACCTTTAAAATGGACACATACAGATAATTAAAGTACACATGTCAGTTCAATTACAGGTACACATAAACACACATAGCTTCACGTGTCTGTCGGTCTTGCCAATAGTACACATGGATACGCACACAAAACAGTCCATTATCAATTAATGTGTGTGTGTGTGTATTTATTTTCTCCTTGTATTTACTATATGTATCTGCAGAATCGAGTTATTAGCTCTTGGACCCCGCCTATCATATATATGTATTTTTCCTTTTTTTATATCTACTACATCTATTTCTCTCTAACACACACGCACACCTCACTTCGCTGGAAGACAGAAGAGTTAGAGGGGACATGATCACCACATTCAAGATTCTGAAGGGAATTGATAGGGTAGATAAAGACAGGCTATTTAACACAAGGGGAACACGTACAAGGGGACACAGGTGGAAACTGAGTGCCCAAATGAGCCACAGAGATATTAGAAAGAACTTTTTTAGTGTCAGAGTGGTGGACAAATGGAATGCATTAGGAAGAGATGTGGTGGAGGCTGACTCCATACACAGTTTCAAGTGTAGATATGATAGAGCCCGATAGGCTCAGGAATCTGTACACCTGTTGATTGACGGTTGAGAGGCGGGACCAAAGAGCCAGAGCTCAACCCCCGCCAACACAACTAGGTGAGTACAACTAGGTGAGTACACACACACACACACACACACACACACACACACACACACACACACACACACACACACACACACACACACACACACACACACACACACACACACAAACTGGAGGCCTACCGTCTAAACGGAGAGAGTTCGTTGGTTATAATCCTAATGGTCCCATATCGAATCTCAGTTGATGCAATAGCAAATCGACAGATATTCTTTAACCTGATTCGCCTGTTCACCGGCTCCACTCCGACCGGGGAGCCAGTCGGCCGAGCGGACTTATCAAGTCCAGTGTCCTTCACTGGACACTGGACTTGTGATCGTGTGGTCCCGGGTTCGATTCCGGGCGCCGCCGAGAAACAATAGGCAGAGTTTCTTTCACCCTGTGCCCCTGTTACCTTGCAGTAAAACAGGTACCTGGGTGTTAGTCAGCTGTCACGGGCTGCTTCCTGGGGGTGGAGGCCTGGTCGAGGACCGGACCGCGGGGACACTAAAGCCCCGAAATCATCTCAAGAAGAACCTCAAGAGATAACCACAAATGAATCCATCAATGGATCCATCTATTTATCTACTTATATCTGTCAATCCATCAATCTATCTTCCCATAAACCAACCATTTATCATTATATACATCTATCTATCCATTTATCCGTCCATCAACTCTTCTGTCTATCCATCCATCTACTCATATGTCTTTCCATCCATCAGATAGACGGAAGCATCTATGCATCCGTCTATCCGTCAATGTATATATTTAGCAATCAATGTAAACATCCATCTATCTACTTATATAAATTTTCCTTTAATCCCTGTTTCACTTGCACCACTCCCCCCATTTTCTCCCTCTGCATCCCTGCTTCACCTGCACCATCCCCCTGTTCCACCATCCCCATCCCTGTTTCACCTGCACCACTCCCCCTGTTCCCCCATCCCCATCCCTGTTTCACCTGCACCACTCCCCCTGTTCCCGCATCCCCATCCCTGTTTCACTTGCACCACTCCCCCTATTCCCCCATCCCCATTCCTGTTTCACCTGTACAGCACCCCCTGTTCCCCCCTCTTCCTCCCTGTTTCACCTGCACCACTCCCCCTGTTCCCTCTTTTCATTCCACCTCTAAATCCCGTATCCTCCCCCCCCCCCCACCACCACCTTTGCACCTCTTCCTTTAACTTAAATCAGGACCAATAAACTACTTTATGTGTTTAATTTAGGTTTTTTCTAAGTACGAAAAAGTCTTCAGCCATCTCAAGCATTATTTTACAATTAACTTTAATTAAAATGGTAGGGGGGGGGGGGTGATAAGAATAATTAATAATTATTCCTAAATCCTTTAGCTAAAGTCAACACTGACCAACCAATGCCCGTTCCCTACCCCACACCATTCCCTCTACAAATACATTAATTTAGTAATAATAAGCCTTAATAATATATTAATAAATAAATTTTAAAATAAATCTGTGTATGGCTGCAGCCTCCAGCATGTGGCCTCATTACATAGACAGACATTCTCTTTATATATATATATATATATATATATATATATATATATATATATATATATATATATATATATATATATATATATATATATAAATATATATATATATCAATTTACATAAATAAATATTCACTAATATATTCCTTTAAAATTGACACAATCGGATTAAGGCGTCCTGTACATACCAGTTGCATTGCTCCTGGCAGTATGGGTTCGAGTCACTTCTGGCATGTGAGTTTTTAGTTGCATATAGTCCTGGGGACCATTAAGGCTTGTTCGCATCTATATATATATATATATATATATATATATAATATATATATATATATATATATATATATTTAAAAAATCTGTCTTATTTGTAAATTAAATAATAAATATTTAATTATTAAATTTAATTTAATTTTTTATATTATTATAATTATTTAATAATTTAATAAAATAATAATTTTTAAAAAACATTAATTTGATTTATTTATTTAATAAAATTAAATAATAAATAATAAATTAAATATTGATATATACTTGTGTGTCCAGGAGGCCATCTGTGTCCCCTCAGATGGTCTCCCTTATCACAGTTTGTGTCTGTGTGTGAGTGTGTATATCCCTGTGAGTGTCCGGGCGAGTGTGTGTGAGTGTGAGTGTCCGTGTGAGTGTCCGGGTGCGTGTGTGTCCGGTTATACCTGTGGGTCCAGGAGGCCATCTGTGTCCCCTCAGATGGTCTCCCTTATCACAGTCTATGGGTGTGTGTGAGTGTGAGTGCCCCTGTGAGTGTTCGGGTGAGGGTGTGTGTGTGTGTGTGAGTGTCCGGGTTTATGTGAGGTTTGGTTCCAGGGAAACATCCTTCCCCCCTACCCTTCCCATATCTCCTCCCTTATTCCCACCGTGGGTTCGAATCCCAGGTGATTAGACCTGCTCTAGGTCCATGGATCCAAGGTATCCATCCGTGGGCCCAACGGATTTCACCCCTTCCCCACTTTCCAAGGGCCAGGTCAATTCCAGCTATCCAGGGAACCTGTCGAAACAGAGGCAGCTACAGGAGGGGACACACAAATATTTGTGCCCTGCAGTTACACACCCGTTCCGACAGACTCGATCGCAATCTATCCAGATGAGAACACGTTCTCTTCCGACTAGACCACGCTGGAGTCGCTGTATGTCTCAAATTTGGTTCCTTTATTTATAGTTAGTATTTTTGGTGAATTAATTGATTTGTTTTAATTTTTTATTGACTTAGGTAGAACGATTTGGGGAGTTGGGGGGAGGGGGGGTTGTGTGTAATGGATTGTCGAGATCGTGGTTGGTTAGTATTTATCTAGTTGTGTTCACCTAGTTGTGCTTGCGAGGGTTGAGCTCTACTCTTTCGGCCCGCCTCTCAACTGTCAATCAATCAATTATTACTAACTAATAAAAAACATTCCACACACACACACCCAGGAAGCAGCCCGTAACAGCTGTCTAACGCCCAGGTACATATTTACTGCTAGGTAACAGGGGCATCAGAATGATAGAAACTCTGCTGATTTCCGTTTGTTCCATCACCGGGGGATTGAATGAGCTAGGATTACGAGTCGAGAGCGACGTCCACTCAGCTATAAAGCCCCCTAGTTTGTGTATTGGTGCAAAAGATAATTTGGGAGAGGTTAAGGGAAAGGAATGATGTTTGGTGGCCTTGAAAGCTTTGGAGGGGAGGGGGGTTGGCAGTTATGAATTAAAATTGTTAATTATTTAAGATAGGATATATATGCAAAAGACGTTGCGAGATATAGTAAGAAAAGTGTTTCTGACTGAGGTTAGGTACTGTGTGATTGACTTCTATGTTAGGAAAAAGAACACTTATAACAAACTTAAATTATCTTTTGAAATGTTTCTTATCAAATAGTTGCAAATTATTGTGTAAAGAACCTATGGTTCCACTACCCAAAACAAACACAGGTGAGCTCAATTAGTCCACGGGATTCAGAGAGAGTGAGAGTGAACAGCGAAATAGTAACAAAAAATGTGACATTTAGGGGAAACTATGTCATTCAAACGTTAACCATATAAATTACAGTAACACTAACCGAGCGTCCACATACATATTCCAATCAATTTACATAAATAAACATTCACTAATATATTCCTTTAAAATGGACACACGCAGATAGTTGCAGTACACATGCCAGTTCAATTACTGGTACACATAAACACTCATAGCTGGACGTGTCTGTCCATCTTGACAATAGTAGACATGTAACAAAAAATGTGATAATAATGGGAAACTATGTCATTCAAACGTATAAATGTTAACCATGTAAATTACAGGAACACTAATCGCGCGCACACGTACATATGTCAATCAATTTACATAAATACACATTCACTAATGTGTACCTTTAAAATGGACACATACAGATAATTAAAGTACACATGTCAGTTCAATTACAGGTACACATAAACACACATAGCTTCACGTTGTCTGTCGGTCTTGCCAATAGTACACATGGATACGCACACAAAACAGTCCATTATCAATTAATGTGTGTGTGTGTGTATTTATTTTCTCCTTGTATTTACTATATGTATCTGCAGAATCGAGTTATTAGCTCTTGGACCCCGCCTATCATATATATGTATTTTTCCTTTTTTTATATCTACTACATCTATTTCTCTCTAACACACACGCACACCTCACTTCGCTGGAAGCAACCCGTTCTCGCAAATTTAATAAGTCAATATTGACTTATTAGTTGCGTGCATAGGTGACATACTTAACATAATAGTTTCCCTTGAAAAGCTTCATAGAAAACACCGACCTTACCTAACCTACTTAGTATGTTAAAATAAGCATCTTATAGCTTTCGTAATTACAATTGTTACTTAACCTATTATAGGTATAGGTTAGGTAATAATTGTAATTACGAAGCAATAAGATGCTTATCTTAACATACTAAGTAGGTTAGGTAAGGTCGGTGTTTTCTATGAAGCTTTTCAAGGGAAACTATTATGTTAAGTATGTCACCTATGCACATATTTAATAAGTCAATATTGACTTATTAAATTTGCGAGAACGGGTTGCTGGAAGACAGAAGAGTTAGAGGGGACATGATCACCACATTCAAGATTCTGAAGGGAATTGATAGGGTAGATAAAGACAGGCTATTTAACACAAGGGGAACACGTACAAGGGGACACAGGTGGAAACTGAGTGCCCAAATGAGCCACAGAGATATTAGAAAGAACTTTTTTAGTGTCAGAGTGGTGGACAAATTGGAATGCATTAGGAAGAGATGTGGTGGAGGCTGACTCCATACACAGTTTCAAGTGTAGATATGATAGAGCCCGATAGGCTCAGGAATCTGTACACCTGTTGATTGACGGTTGAGAGGCGGGACCAAAGAGCCAGAGCTCAACCCCCGCAAACACAACTAGGTGAGTACACACACACACACACACACACACACACACACACACACACACACACACACACACACACACACACACACACACACACACACACACACACACACACACACACACACACACACACACACACACACACACACACACACACACACACAAACTGGAGGCCTACCGTCTAAACGGAGAGAGTTCGTTGGTTATAATCCTAATGGTCCCATATCGAATCTCAGTTGATGCAATAGCAAATCGACAGATATTCTTTAACCTGATTTCGCCTGTTCACCGGCTCCACTCCGACCGGGGAGCCAGTCGGCCGAGCGGACTTATCAAGTCCAGTGTCCTTCACTGGACACTGGACTTGTGATCGTGTGGTCCCGGGTTCGATTCCGGGCGCCGCCGAGAAACAATAAGGCAGAGTTTCTTTCACCCTGTGCCCCTGTTACCTTGCAGTAAAACAGGTACCTGGGTGTTAGTCAGCTGTCACGGGCTGCTTCCTGGGGGTGGAGGCCTGGTCGAGGACCGGACCGCGGGGACACTAAAGCCCCGAAATCATCTCAAGAAGAACCTCAAGAGATAACCACAAATGAATCCATCAATGGATCCATCTATTTATCTACTTATATCTGTCAATCCATCAATCTATCTTCCCATAAACCAACCATTTATCATTATATACATCTATCTATCCATTTATCCGTCCATCAACTCTTCTGTCTATCCATCCATCTACTCATATGTCTTTCCATCCATCAGATAGACGGATGCATCTATGCATCCGTCTATCCGTCAATGTATATATTTAGCAATCAATGTAAACATCCATCTATCTACTTATATAAATTTTCCTTTAATCCCTGTTTCACTTGCACCACTCCCCCCATTTTCTCCCTCTGCATCCCTGCTTCACCTGCACCATCCCCCCTGTTCCACCATCCCCATCCCTGTTTCACCTGCACCACTCCCCCTGTTCCCCCATCCCCATCCCTGTTTCACCTGCACCACTCCCCCTGTTCCCGCATCCCCATCCCTGTTTCACTTGCACCACTCCCCCTATTCCCCCATCCCCATTCCTGTTTCACCTGTACAGCACCCCCTGTTCCCCCCTCTTCCTCCCTGTTTCACCTGCACCACTCCCCCTGTTCCCTCTTTTCATTCCACCTCTAAATCCCGTATCCTCCCCCCCCCCCACCACCACCTTTGCACCTCTTCCTTTAACTTAAATCAGGACCAATAAACTACTTTATGTGTTTAATTTAGGTTTTTTCTAAGTACGAAAAAGTCTTCAGCCATCTCAAGCATTATTTTACAATTAACTTTAATTAAGATGGTAGGGGGGGGGGGTGATAAGAATAATTAATAATTATTCCTAAATCCTTTAGCTAAAGTCAACACTGACCAACCTATGCCCGTTCCCTACCCCAGACCATTCCCTCTACAAATACATTAATTTAGTAATAATAAGCCTTAATAATATATTAATAAATAAATTTTAAAATAAATCTGTGTATGGCTGCAGCCTCCAGCATGTGGCCTCATTACATAGACAGACATTCTCTTTATATATATATATATATATATATATATATATATATATATATATATATATATATATATATATATATATATATATATTTATATAAATATATATATATATATATATCAATTTACATAAATAAATATTCACTAATATATTCCTTTAAAATTGACACAATCGGATTAAGGCGTCCTGTACATACCAGTTGCATTGCTCCTGGCAGTATGGGTTCGAGTCACTTCTGGCATGTGAGTTTTTAGTTGCATATAGTCCTGGGGACCATTAAGGCTTGTTCGCATCTATATATATATATATATATATATTTAAAAAATCTGTCTTATTTGTAAATTAAATAATAAATATTTAATTATTAAATTTAATTAAATTTTTTATATTATTATAATTATTTAATAATTTAATAAAATAATAATTTTTTAAAAAACATTAATTTGATTTATTTATTTAATACAATTAAATAATAAATAATAAATTAAATATTGATATATACTTGTGTGTCCAGGAGGCCATCTGTGTCCCCCTCATATGGTCTCCCTTATCACAGTTTGTGTCTGTGTGTGAGTGTGTATATCCCTGTGAGTGTCCGGGCGAGTGTGTGTGAGTGTGAGTGTCCGTGTGAGTGTCCGGGTGCGTGTGTGTCCGGTTTATACCTGTGGGTCCAGGAGGCCATCTGTGTCCCCTCAGATGGTCTCCCTTATCACAGTCTATGGGTTGTGTGTGAGTGTGAGTGCCCCTGTGAGTGTTCGGGTGAGGGTGTGTGTGTGTGTGTGAGTGTCCGGGTTTGTGTGAGGTTTGGTTCCAGGGAAACATCCTTCCCCCCTACCCTTCCCATATCTCCTCCCTTATTCCCACCGTGGGTTCGAATCCCAGGTGATTAGACCTGCTCTAGGTCCATGGATCCAAGGTATCCATCCGTGGGCCCAACGGATTCACCCCTTCCCCACTTTTCCAAGGGCCAGGTCAATTCCAGCTATCCAGGGAACCTGTCGAAACAGAGGCAGCTACAGGAGGGGACACACAAATATTTGTGCCCTGCAGTTACACACCCGTTCCGACAGACTTCGATCGCAATCTATCCAGATGAGAACACGTTCTCTTCCGACTAGACCACGCTGGAGTCGCTGTATGTCTCAAATTTGGTTCCTTTATTTATAGTTAGTATTTTTGGTGAATTAATTGATTTGTTTTAATTTTTATTGACTTAGGTAGAACGATTTGGGGAGTTGGGGGGAGGGGGGTTGTGTGTAATGGATTGTCGAGATCGTGGTTGGTTAGTATTTATCTAGTTGTGTTCACCTAGTTGTGCTTGCGAGGGTTGAGCTCTACTCTTTCGGCCCGCCTCTCAACTGTCAATCAATCAATTATTACTAACTAATAAAAAACATTCCACACACACACACCCAGGAAGCAGCCCGTAACAGCTGTCTAACGCCCAGGTACATATTTACTGCTAGGTAACAGGGGCATCAGAATGATAGAAACTCTGCTGATTTCCGTTTGTTCCATCACCGGGGGATTGAATGAGCTAGGATTACGAGTCGAGAGCGACGTCCACTCAGCTATAAAGCCCCCTAGTTTGTGTATTGGTGCAAAAGATAATTTGGGAGAGGTTAAGGGAAAGGAATGATGTTTGGTGGCCTTGAAAGCTTTGGAGGGGAGGGGGGTTGGCAGTTATGAATTAAAATTGTTAATTATTTAAGATAGGATATATATGCAAAAGACGTTGCGAGATATAGTAAGAAAAGTGTTTCTGACTGAGGTTAGGTACTGTGTGATTGACTTCTATGTTAGGAAAAAGAACACTTATAACAAACTTAAATTATCTTTTGAAATGTTTCTTATCAAATAGTTGCAAATTATTGTGTAAAGAACCTATGGTTCCACTACCCAAAACAAACACAGGTGAGCTCAATTAGTCCACGGGATTCAGAGAGAGTGAGAGTGAACAGCGAAATAGTAACAAAAATGTGACATTTAGGGGAAACTATGTCATTCAAACGTTAACCATATAAATTACAGTAACACTAACCGAGCGTCCACATACATATTCCAATCAATTTACATAAATAAACATTCACTAATATATTCCTTTAAAATGGACACACGCAGATAGTTGCAGTACACATGCCAGTTCAATTACTGGTACACATAAACACTCATAGCTGGACGTGTCTGTCCATCTTGACAATAGTAGACATGTAACAAAAAATGTGATAATAATGGGAAACTATGTCATTCAAACGTATAAATGTTAACCATGTAAATTACAGGAACACTAATCGCGCGCACACGTACATATGTCAATCAATTTACATAAATACACATTCACTAATGTGTACCTTTAAAATGGACACATACAGATAATTAAAGTACACATGTCAGTTCAATTACAGGTACACATAAACACACATAGCTTCACGTGTCTGTCGGTCTTGCCAATAGTACACATGGATACGCACACAAAACAGTCCATTATCAATTAATGTGTGTGTGTGTGTATTTATTTTCTCCTTGTATTTACTATATGTATCTGCAGAATCGAGTTATTAGCTCTTGGACCCCGCCTATCATATATATGTATTTTTCCTTTTTTTATATCTACTACATCTATTTCTCTCTAACACACACGCACACCTCACTTCGCTGGAAGCAACCCGTTCTCGCAAATTTAATAAGTCAATATTGACTTATTAGTTGCGTGCATAGGTGACATACTTAACATAATAGTTTCCCTTGAAAAGCTTCATAGAAAACACCGACCTTACCTAACCTACTTAGTATGTTAAAATAAGCATCTTATAGCTTCGTAATTACAATTGTTACTTAACCTATTATAGGTATAGGTTAGGTAATAATTATAATTACGAAGCAATAAGATGCTTATCTTAACATACTAAGTAGGTTAGGTAAGGTCGGTGTTTTCTATGAAGCTTTTCAAGGGAAACTATTATGTTAAGTATGTCACCTATGCACATATTTAATAAGTCAATATTGACTTATTAAATTTGCGAGAACGGGTTGCTGGAAGACAGAAGAGTTAGAGGGGACATGATCACCACATTCAAGATTCTGAAGGGAATTGATAGGGTAGATAAAGACAGGCTATTTAACACAAGGGGAACACGTACAAGGGGACACAGGTGGAAACTGAGTGCCCAAATGAGCCACAGAGATATTAGAAAGAACTTTTTTAGTGTCAGAGTGGTGGACAAATGGAATGCATTAGGAAGAGATGTGGTGGAGGCTGACTCCATACACAGTTTCAAGTGTAGATATGATAGAGCCCGATAGGCTCAGGAATCTGTACACCTGTTGATTGACGGTTGAGAGGCGGGACCAAAGAGCCAGAGCTCAACCCCCGCCAACACACCTAGGTGAGTACACACACACACACACACACACACACACACACACACACACACACACACACACACACACACACACACACACACACACACACACACACACACACACACACACACACACACACACACACACACACAAACTGGAGGCCTACCGTCTAAACGGAGAGAGTTCGTTGGTTATAATCCTAATGGTCCCATATCGAATCTCAGTTGATGCAATAGCAAATCGACAGATATTCTTTAACCTGATTTGCCTGTTCACCGGCTCCACTCCGACCGGGGAGCCAGTCGGCCGAGCGGACTTATCAAGTCCAGTGTCCTTCACTGGACACTGGACTTGTGATCGTGTGGTCCCGGGTTCGATTCCGGGCGCCGCCGAGAAACAATAAGCAGAGTTTCTTTCACCCTGTGCCCCTGTTACCTTGCAGTAAAACAGGTACCTGGGTGTTAGTCAGCTGTCACGGGCTGCTTCCTGGGGGTGGAGGCCTGGTCGAGGACCGGACCGCGGGGACACTAAAGCCCCGAAATCATCTCAAGAAGAACCTCAAGAGATAACCACAAATGAATCCATCAATGGATCCATCTATTTATCTACTTATATCTGTCAATCCATCAATCTATCTTCCCATAAACCAACCATTTATCATTATATACATCTATCTATCCATTTATCCGTCCATCAACTCTTCTGTCTATCCATCCATCTACTCATATGTCTTTCCATCCATCAGATAGACGGAAGCATCTATGCATCCGTCTATCCGTCAATGTATATATTTAGCAATCAATGTAAACATCCATCTATCTACTTATATAAATTTTCCTTTAATCCCTGTTTCACTTGCACCACTCCCCCCATTTTCTCCCTCTGCATCCCTGCTTCACCTGCACCATCCCCCTGTTCCACCATCCCCATCCCTGTTTCACCTGCACCACTCCCCCTGTTCCCCCATCCCCATCCCTGTTTCACCTGCACCACTCCCCCTGTTCCCGCATCCCCATCCCTGTTTCACTTGCACCACTCCCCCTATTCCCCCATCCCCATTCCTGTTTCACCTGTACAGCACCCCCTGTTCCCCCCTCTTCCTCCCTGTTTCACCTGCACCCCTCCCCCTGTTCCCTCTTTTCATTCCACCTCTAAATCCCGTATCCTCCCCCCCCCCACCACCACCTTTGCACCTCTTCCTTTAACTTAAATCAGGACCAATAAACTACTTTATGTGTTTAATTTAGGTTTTTTTCTAAGTACGAAAAAGTCTTCAGCCATCTCAAGCATTATTTTACAATTAACTTTAATTAAAATGGTAGGGGGGGGGGTGATAAGAATAATTAATAATTATTCCTAAATCCTTTAGCTAAAGTCAACACTGACCAACCAATGCCCGTTCCCTACCCCACACCATTCCCTCTACAAATACATTAATTTAGTAATAATAAGCCTTAATAATATATTAATAAATAAATTTTAAAATAAATCTGTGTATGGCTGCAGCCTCCAGCATGTGGCCTCATTACATAGACAGACATTCTCTTTATATATATATATATATATATATATATATATATATATATATATATATATATATATATATATATATATATATATATATATATATTTATATAAATATATATATATATATATCAATTTACATAAATAAATATTCACTAATATATTCCTTTAAAATTGACACAATCGGATTAAGGCGTCCTGTACATACCAGTTGCATTGCTCCTGGCAGTATGGGTTCGAGTCACTTCTGGCATGTGAGTTTTTAGTTGCATATAGTCCTGGGGGACCATTAAGGCTTGTTCGCATCTATATATATATATATATATATATATATTATATATATATATATATATATATATATATATATATATTTAAAAAATCTGTCTTATTTGTAAATTAAATAATAAATATTTAATTATTAAATTTAATTTAATTTTTTATATTATTATAATTATTTAATAATTTAATAAAATAATAATTTTTTAAAAAAACATTAATTTGATTTATTTATTTAATAAAATTAAATAATAAATAATAAATTAAATATTGATATATACTTGTGTGTCCAGGAGGCCATCTGTGTCCCCTCAGATGGTCTCCCTTATCACAGTTTGTGTCTGTGTGTGAGTGTGTATATCCCTGTGAGTGTCCGGGCGAGTGTGTGTGAGTGTGAGTGTCCGTGTGAGTGTCCGGGTGCGTGTGTGTCCGGTTATACCTGTGGGTCCAGGAGGCCATCTGTGTCCCCTCAGATGGTCTCCCTTATCACAGTCTATGGGTGTGTGTGAGTGTGAGTGCCCCTGTGAGTGTTCGGGTGAGGGTGTGTGTGTGTGTGTGTGAGTGTCCGGGTTTATGTGAGGTTTGGTTCCAGGGAAACATCCTTCCCCCCTACCCTTCCCATATCTCCTCCCTTATTCCCACCGTGGGTTCGAATCCCAGGTGATTAGACCTGCTCTAGGTCCATGGATCCAAGGTATCCATCCGTGGGCCCAACGGATTTCACCCCTTCCCCACTTTCCAAGGGCCAGGTCAATTCAGCTATCCAGGGAACCTGTCGAAACAGAGGCAGCTACAGGAGGGGACACACAAATATTTGTGCCCTGCAGTTACACACCCGTTCCGACAGACTCGATCACAATCTATCCAGATGAGAAACACGTTCTCTTCCGACTAGACCACGCTGGAGTCGCTGTATGTCTCAAATTTGGTTCCTTTATTTATAGTTAGTATTTTTGGTGAATTAATTGATTTGTTTTAATTTTTTATTGACTTAGGTAGAACGATTTGGGGAGTTGGGGGGAGGGGGGGTTGTGTGTAATGGATTGTCGAGATCGTGGTTGGTTAGTATTTATCTAGTTGTGTTCACCTAGTTGTGCTTGCGAGGGTTGAGCTCTACTCTTTCGGCCCGCCTCTCAACTGTCAATCAATCAATTATTACTAACTAATAAAAAAACATTCCACACACACACACCCAGGAAGCAGCCCGTAACAGCTGTCTAACGCCCAGGTACATATTTACTGCTAGGTAACAGGGGCATCAGAATGATAGAAACTCTGCTGATTTCCGTTTGTTCCATCACCGGGGGATTGAATGAGCTAGGATTACGAGTCGAGAGCGACGTCCACTCAGCTATAAAGCCCCCTAGTTTGTGTATTGGTGCAAAAGATAATTTGGGAGAGGTTAAGGGAAAGGAATGATGTTTGGTGGCCTTGAAAGCTTTGGAGGGGAGGGGGGTTGGCAGTTATGAATTAAAATTGTTAATTATTTAAGATAGGATATATATGCAAAAGACGTTGCGAGATATAGTAAGAAAAGTGTTTCTGACTGAGGTTAGGTACTGTGTGATTGACTTCTATGTTAGGAAAAAGAACACTTATAACAAACTTAAATTATCTTTTGAAATGTTTCTTATCAAATAGTTTGCAAATTATTGTGTAAAGAAACCTATGGTTCCACTACCCAAAACAAACACAGGTGAGCTCAATTAGTCCACGGGATTCAGAGAGAGTGAGAGTGAACAGCGAAATAGTAACAAAAAATGTGACATTTAGGGAAACTATGTCATTCAAACGTTAACCATATAAATTACAGTAACACTAACCGAGCGTCCACATACATATTCCAATCAATTTACATAAATAAACATTCACTAATATATTCCTTTAAAATGGACACACGCAGATAGTTGCAGTACACATGCCAGTTCAATTACTGGTACACATAAACACTCATAGCTGGACGTGTCTGTCCATCTTGACAATAGTAGACATGTAACAAAAAATGTGATAATAATGGGAAACTATGTCATTCAAACGTATAAATGTTAACCATGTAAATTACAGGAACACTAATCGCGCGCACACGTACATATGTCAATCAATTTACATAAATACACATTCACTAATGTGTACCTTTAAAATGGACACATACAGATAATTAAAGTACACATGTCAGTTCAATTACAGGTACACATAAACACACATAGCTTCACGTGTCTGTCGGTCTTGCCAATAGTACACATGGATACGCACACAAAACAGTCCATTATCAATTAATGTGTGTGTGTGTGTATTTATTTTCTCCTTGTATTTACTATATGTATCTGCAGAATCGAGTTATTAGCTCTTGGACCCCGCCTATCATATATATGTATTTTTCCTTTTTTTATATCTACTACATCTATTTCTCTCTAACACACACGCACACCTCACTTCGCTGGAAGCAACCCGTTCTCGCAAATTTAATAAGTCAATATTGACTTATTAGTTGCGTGCATAGGTGACATACTTAACATAATAGTTTCCCTTGAAAAGCTTCATAGAAAACACCGACCTTACCTAACCTACTTAGTATGTTAAAATAAGCATCTTATAGCTTCGTAATTACAATTGTTACTTAACCTATTATAGGTATAGGTTAGGTAATAATTATAATTACGAAGCAATAAGATGCTTATCTTAACATACTAAGTAGGTTAGGTAAGGTCGGTGTTTTCTATGAAGCTTTTCAAGGGAAACTATTATGTTAAGTATGTCACCAATGCACATATTAATAAGTCAATATTGACTTATTAAATTTGCGAGAACGGGTTGCTGGAAGACAGAAGAGTTAGAGGGGACATGATCACCACATTCAAGATTCTGAAGGGAATTGATAGGGTAGATAAAGACAGGCTATTTAACACAAGGGGAACACGTACAAGGGGACACAGGTGGAAACTGAGTGCCCAAATGAGCCACAGAGATATTAGAAAGAACTTTTTTAGTGTCAGAGTGGTGGACAAATGGAATGCATTAGGAAGAGATGTGGTGGAGGCTGACTCCATACACAGTTTCAAGTGTAGATATGATAGAGCCCGATAGGCTCAGGAATCTGTACACCTGTTGATTGACGGTTGAGAGGCGGGACCAAAGAGCCAGAGCTCAACCCCCGCCAACACACCTAGGTGAGTACACACACACACACACACACACACACACACACACACACACACACACACACACACACACACACACACACACACACACACACACACACACACACACACACACACACACACAAACTGGAGGCCTACCGTCTAAACGGAGAGAGTTCGTTGGTTATAATCCTAATGGTCCCATATCGAATCTCAGTTGATGCAATAGCAAATCGACAGATATTCTTTAACCTGATTTGCCTGTTCACCGGCTCCACTCCGACCGGGGAGCCAGTCGGCCGAGCGGACTTATCAAGTCCAGTGTCCTTCACTGGACACTGGACTTGTGATCGTGTGGTCCCGGGTTCGATTCCGGGCGCCGCCGAGAAACAATAGGCAGAGTTTCTTTCACCCTGTGCCCCTGTTACCTTGCAGTAAAACAGGTACCTGGGTGTTAGTCAGCTGTCACGGGCTGCTTCCTGGGGGTGGAGGCCTGGTCGAGGACCGGACCGCGGGGACACTAAAGCCCCGAAATCATCTCAAGAAGAACCTCAAGAGATAACCACAAATGAATCCATCAATGGATCCATCTATTTATCTACTTATATCTGTCAATCCATCAATCTATCTTCCCATAAACCAACCATTTATCATTATATACATCTATCTATCCATTTATCCGTCCATCAACTCTTCTGTCTATCCATCCATCTACTCATATGTCTTTCCATCCATCAGATAGACGGAAGCATCTATGCATCCGTCTATCCGTCAATGTATATATTTAGCAATCAATGTAAACATCCATCTATCTACTTATATAAATTTTCCTTTAATCCCTGTTTCACTTGCACCACTCCCCCATTTTCTCCCTCTGCATCCCTGCTTCACCTGCACCATCCCCCTGTTCCACCATCCCCATCCCTGTTTCACCTGCACCACTCCCCGTGTTCCCGCATCCCCATCCCTGTTTCACTTGCACCACTCCCCCTATTCCCCCATCCCATTCCTGTTTCACCTGTACAGCACCCCCTGTTCCCCCCCTCTTCCTCCCTGTTTTCACCTGCACCACTCCCCCTGTTCCCTCTTTTCATTCCACCTCTAAATCCCGTATCCTCCCCCCCCCCCACCACCACCTTTGCACCTCTTCCCTTTAACTTAAATCAGGACCAATAAACTACTTTATGTGTTTAATTTAGGTTTTTTTTCTAAGTACGAAAAAAGTCTTCAGCCATCTCAAGCATTATTTTACAATTAACTTTAATTAAAAATGGTAGGGGGGGGGGTGATAAGAATAATTAATAATTATTCCTAATCCTTTAGCTAAAGTCAACACTGACCAACCAATGCCCGTTCCCTACCCCACACCATTCCCTCTACAAATACATTAATTTAGTAATAATAAGCCTTAATAATATATTAATAAATAAATTTTAAAATAAATCTGTGTATGGCTGCAGCCTCCAGCATGTGGCCTCATTACATAGACAGACATTCTCTTTATATATATATATATATATATATATATATATTATATATATATATAATATATATATATATAATATATATATATATATATAGATATATATATATATATATATATATATATATATTATATATATTTATATAAATATTATATATATATCAATTTACCATATATGTTAGGGACAATTTGAAATGTAGTCTCAAAGAGGGAATCAAAACAGAGCCACACACAGAAACTATTTGGATTGAATTAAACGAAAAAGCTAATAATATTATAATAGGAGTAATATATAGGCCACCAAATTTAGACAGAATGGAAGCAAAGCATCTATGGGATGAAATATCTAGAGCATCTAGATCTAACAGTATTTATGTCATGGGTGACTTTAATTTTAGCGGAATAAACTGGTTGAACAAAACAGGGAATAGTGAAGCAGAAGATTTTCTAGAATTAATTGACGATTGTGTAACGGGGGGTGGGGGAAATAGCTCTATCTTGTCCATTATTCCACCCCCCCAGTTAACTAACGAGGCCGGGGGAAACAGCTCTCTCTAGTCCGTTATCCCGTCCCCAGTTAGCTAACTATTCTAGAGCACCTCCAGAGTTCCTAAGGCAACCTCTCTGGTTCAACACCTTGTAACCTAGGTATTTGACTACCTAGGTGCTAAGACTACAAGGCGCCGTAACTGGATCAGCTACCCGAAACTCTAGAGAGAACTCTAGAATACTGAATCATTGCCACAAACGTAAAAGAGAAAACGAAAGGAAAGAAATGAATAGTGAAGTAATTAGTGAGGGTTTGGGGTGAGAGGGAGAGAGGTGGGAGGGGCGAGGAGGGTCATTAGTTGAAAGTGAGAGTTTAGAGAGGGGTGGAGGGAGAGGAATAGATAGGTAGTAGTAGAAGAGTAGATAGTAGAAGACGAAATGCTGCCACCATCCATTCATGATCATTACATACAAGACAAGGAATGGAACTTGCCTGTATCACAAAATTCACCAAAGATGTTATCATGAGTTCATTATTAGTAGTTCCCATCTTTATCATGTACTCATTCTAAACCATGAAACCAGTAACTACAGAGGCTTTCTCACCTCAACTCAAAATCTCTAGGGAACAAAGTTAAACACAATTTAAATAATAAATTCATAATTATATTTCACATGAAGTATCATAATTTAGCAATTCAATTAAAATGTTCCAGTTTAATATGCAAAGTGAGTCATCATCCAAGAATTCGAGAACCCTACAACTTGACTGCCCCTGATCATCACACAACACTTGTAAACACGACCAAGTCACCTTACTGCTCAACTCACCAAGTGTCTCTGCCTATAGCTGGATAGAGAGGGGGGGGGGTCTGTAGTTGACAGAGACTCCCGCCCTGCCGGCCGACCGCCTCCCTGCTCTGCTCGTCTGCTGTTCTCTTGATTAATGCTCCTTTCTGGATAGCTCTCCGAGTTTATATTGGGGAACCTAGTAGCTAACTCCGCCCACAAATAGATAGCCTCCGGCACTACCAAGCCACTCCTTAAACGTCGGCTTGTTTGAAGGCTACCAGACTACAATTAAGAGCTTAGCGGAAGCAAGGTGAAATTCTCATGATCTGACCTCAGGTCACTTGAGGTCATTAACGCTTTGAGGTGTGAGATCTCAGGCAGACAACTGGCGCCTCTCAGATCCTTGTCTGTGACTCATGTACTCTATATATATTTTAAATAAACTAACTCAAACACTTTTACAGTGTTACATCTCCCCTTCTCCCCGAAATAAAGTTTTTGCAACACTGCTAAAGCAAGCTAGCTGTGTGCAACAACTTTATTAACGAAAAAAAAATACATCCTAGCTAAACAAATATACATCATCCTACTCTAAAAAATGAAATATATAGACAGACGTCCATTGTCTCTGGCTGGGCGACGTCACTGCTTGGTCTTGTAGATAATCCTGTACCACATTTCTTCAACACAACTGCCTCCGTCGCTTCTCCGTCGTTAACGCACAACAACACTTGGTCAACCCGAAAGCCGTTACTACTTGAACTGAGCACAGGACCGTGGAATTCGGTTGTCCCAGCTGATCTGTAATTGGCCCTACGTCAGTCACCATGAGAGACGTATATTGGGGTTCTTCACAGCTATAGGGACTACAAGTTTCGAGACCTTCATATAGTTGCCAACAGTAGAAATCCCATCCTACTCTTCTTCCTCCCTGTTGCTCCAGCACGCCTCCTTCAGAGAGCTACTTCTGACAGCCACATCAAGTCCGCATGACACAGGAAGAATCACTCAACAGAGCAACATGCTTGTAGGAGGGGCGGCCAGTCAAGGCAAACGATCCTGTCTTGCAATTACGCTCCATGCAATGATGCTGACACCAGCAAGGGACACTAGGTATCGTGTCTCAGCTTGGCTTATCTTCTTCTTTCTTCTCTCTTCTTTCTTCTCTCTTCTTTCTTCTCTCTTCTTTCTTCTTTCTTCTCTCTTCCTCCTCCCATGGGTCTTTGACAAGCGACCTGGGGTCCATTGGGGGTCTGTCCGTCCTGGGGTCCATCCTGGGTAGACCGATGTTGGTGGGACAGACTGGAGTCGTTGTTGCTCCTCTTCCATCATTACTGGGTCGTCTGGGGTCGTCTGCAGAACGACCTGGGGTCCACTGGGGGTCCGTCCGTCTTGGGGTCCACTGGGGTCCGTCCGTCTTGGGGTCCACTGGGTAGACCAATGTTGACCGACCGAGAGGGCTGCATCTTGGGGTCCCCTGGGGTGGTGGTGGTGGTGGTGGCCCTGACATCCAGGTAGGGGCTGGTCGTCGTGGTGGTGAGGAACAGCCGTGAGTGTGGTATAAGGCAGCCGTCTCCCTCTTCTGTATATGCGTCGCGCCTCTCCTCTGGCTCCCACCTGTGAATTGAACATAAAGGCGGCAATACCCGTGTTCCATACTGTTGTGTGACCCTGTAGTTTGTATAGGGTTACACAGTCCAATTATAAGCTCTCCTCCTGGCAACAACTACACTTAAATTTTAATAATCCAATTAACTCTGAATGATATTGACTTGGTGGAACATAAAACAGTAACAGAGTAAAGTTAGAGAAGAGAGAATAAGGTCATCACTACTTTTAACTTGTCACAAAAAAAAATCAGCACTAATAGACAAAACACTAGCCTAAACTTAACTGTACCGTTCCTAATCTTAAGTACATAATTAACCATTACTCCCACCCTTAACCTACAGCCACCTACGTGACCCAGAGTGTCTCCCTAGCTTCTCCGCCGGTCAACAACCCCAAACTGTTGCCACCCCCTGTGACCAGACTATCTAACGTCGAGCGTCCCCAACGTGAAGTCTACTGACATACTAAGCCTCCCCCTAGTATGCTGTACAAGACCAGTACACCTCCGGTTATTGCGTTCAAATGGAGTAAAACAGTCGATCGCAATAATCTGAGCAGAACCACTACTTAAACTATTTAAAAACTACACCTGCCACTCCCCACTGACCTGGAGACCAGCGGTGGCTGGGTGTCCCCGTGGGACATGCGAGGTCACCTGTCACACTCAGCTGACCTGCACTACCAACACCGCTAAGTTCCCAAATCGCCAAATCTTATTACTAACATAAATCACTACACACGCAAGTTCTGGTGAACATTCCCTGAATACCACAAAACTCACAAAATCACTAAACACAACACCAGAGAATCACCATCTCCTAACCTGAAAAAAGCTCGCTAAATCGCGAATAATAAACACCTGTCAAAATCTCCCTGATAGCGCCTGAGCGGCAAAAAGACACGTGGGACTGAACAATGTTAAAAGAACACCAATACCTTAAACATTGTTCAACACCGCTGCCAACATTGTAACGGGGGGTGGGGGAAATAGCTCTATCTTGTCCATTATTCCACCCCCCCAGTTAACTAACGAGGCCGGGGGAAACAGCTCTCTCTAGTCCGTTATCCCGTCCCCAGTTAGCTAACTATTCTAGAGCACCTCCAGAGTTCCTAAGGCAACCTCTCTGGTTCAACACCTTGTAACCTAGGTATTTGACTACCTAGGTGCTAAGACTACAAGGCGCCGTAACTGGATCAGCTACCCGAAACTCTAGAGAGAACTCTAGAATACTGAATCATTGCCACAAACGTAAAAGAGAAAACGAAAGGAAAGAAATGAATAGTGAAGTAATTAGTGAGGGTTTGGGGTGAGAGGGAGAGAGGTGGGAGGGGCGAGGAGGGTCATTAGTTGAAAGTGAGAGTTTAGAGAGGGGTGGAGGGAGAGGAATAGATAGGTAGTAGTAGAAGAGTAGATAGTAGAAGACGAAATGCTGCCACCATCCATTCATGATCATTACATACAAGACAAGGAATGGAACTTGCCTGTATCACAAAATTCACCAAAGATGTTATCATGAGTTCATTATTAGTAGTTCCCATCTTTATCATGTACTCATTCTAAACCATGAAACCAGTAACTACAGAGGCTTTCTCACCTCAACTCAAAATCTCTAGGGAACAAAGTTAAACACAATTTAAATAATAAATTCATAATTATATTTCACATGAAGTATCATAATTTAGCAATTCAATTAAAATGTTCCAGTTTAATATGCAAAGTGAGTCATCATCCAAGAATTCGAGAACCCTACAACTTGACTGCCCCTGATCATCACACAACACTTGTAAACACGACCAAGTCACCTTACTGCTCAACTCACCAAGTGTCTCTGCCTATAGCTGGATAGAGAGGGGGGGGGGGTCTGTAGTTGACAGAGACTCCCGCCCTGCCGGCCGACCGCCTCCCTGCTCTGCTCGTCTGCTGTTCTCTTGATTAATGCTCCTTTCTGGATAGCTCTCCGAGTTTATATTGGGGAACCTAGTAGCTAACTCCGCCCACAAATAGATAGCCTCCGGCACTACCAAGCCACTCCTTAAACGTCGGCTTGTTTGAAGGCTACCAGACTACAATTAAGAGCTTAGCGGAAGCAAGGTGAAATTCTCATGATCTGACCTCAGGTCACTTGAGGTCATTAACGCTTTGAGGTGTGAGATCTCAGGCAGACAACTGGCGCCTCTCAGATCCTTGTCTGTGACTCATGTACTCTATATATATTTTAAATAAACTAACTCAAACACTTTTACAGTGTTACAATTGCTTTCTTACGCAACACATTAAGGAACCAACACGGGAAAATAATATTTTAGATTTAGTGTTAACTAACAGGGAAACGCAAATTAATGACATCGAAATAGGGAGTGAGCTAGGGAGCAGTGATCACAAAGAAATCAGATTTAGCATAGAATGGAATAGACCAGTAGGAGAAAATTCTGTTAAAGTGCCAGATTTTCGAAAAGCTGATTTTAATAGCCTAAGAAATTTTTTGGGTCAAATTGATTGGAAAGGCTTGGGTATGGGGTGTGGGCCGGTCTTGGAGCGAGACATGAACCCAGCGATAGGTGACTTAAATGGGGATTTCGATGTGGATTCAATATATAACTTATTTAAGAATATTCTAAACAAAGCACAGGAACGTAGTATACCATACAAATTGAATAGATCGTATACTAATGACCCAAAGTGGATAACAAAGAATTTGAAGAACCTTATAGGTAAAAAGAGAGCTTGGTACAAAAGGATTAAAAATGGGGAGGTCACTTTAGAACAGGAATTCGTACAACTGGTTAGAAATGTTAAAAAAGAGATAAGGAAAGCAAAAAGAAACTATGAAGTTCGCATAGCAGGGCAAGCAAAGACAAATCCTAAAGGGTTTTTTCAGTTATATCGTACTAAGACTAGGGAAAGGATAGGTCCATTAAAAACTGAGACAGGTCAAATAACAGATAGTGATGAAGAGATGAGTAGTATTTTTAATAAATATTTTGTATCTGTATTTACTAAAGAGGAACTTAACAATATGCCTTCAGCCGAACAAGTCTATGTGGGTGGGGACGAGGACAGGTTGACGAGTTTAGCAGTTACCAGGGAGGATGTTCTTAAACAAATAGTAAAACTCAAACCAAACAAATCCCCAGGGCCGGATGAAGTGTTTGCTAGGGTGCTTAAAGAATGCAAAGAGGAGCTTTGTGACCCACTGTCAACCATATTTAATAAATCAATAGAGTCAGGCAGAGTGCCAGAGTTTTGGAAAGTTGCTAATGTGATACCAGTTTTTAAGAAAGGAGATAGATCACTTGCGTCTAACTATCGACCAATTAGCCTAACGTCTATTGTGGGAAAGTTACTCGAATCTATAATAGCAAATAAAATTCGTCTTCATCTTGAAAAACATAAATTAATAATTGAGTCGCAACATGGTTTTATAAATGGCCGTTCATGTTTAACAAATTTGTTATCTTTTTATTCTAGCATTGTTGAGTCAGTTGATAGTGGTAAGGATTGCGATGTTGTATACCTTGACTTTAGCAAAGCTTTTGATACAGTGCCACATGAAAGACTGATTAAAAAAATAGAGTCTCATGGTATTGGGGGTGCTATATTAAGCTGGATTAGGGCATGGCTATACCAAAGGAAACAGAGAGTTAGTATAAATGGAATCAAGTCAGAGTGGGAAAATGTTGTAAGTGGAGTGCCTCAAGGCTCTGTCCTGGGACCTCTGTTGTTTATAATATATATAAATGATTTAGATTCAGGTTTGAGTAGCAACATTTGCAAATTTGCCGATGATACGAAAATCGGTAGGGAAATTAATTCGGAGGAGGACTCACTATCACTTCAAGTTGATCTAGATAGGGTTTTGAAATGGTCAAAGGATTGGCAGATGCAGTTTAATGCTGATAAATGTAAAGTTCTGAGGTTAGGTAATGATGATAGAGTTACAAGATACGAGCTAGATGGTGTTGTGATTGCGAAGTCGGATTGCGAAAGGGATCTGGGAGTTATGATTAGTAAGAATTTAAAACAAAAGGATCAATGCATAAATGTTCGTAATAAGGCAAATCGGACACTTGGATTTATTAATCGCAGCGTTAGTAACAAGACACCTGGTGTGGTTCTCAAGCTATATCTTGCTCTAGTTAGGCCCCATTTAGATTATGCAGTTCAGTTTTGGTCGCCATATTATAGAATGGATATAAATTCACTTGAACGTGTCCAGCGTAGGATGACTAAGTTAATTCCCCAAATTAGAAATCTTTCATATGAAGAAAGATTAACAAAGCTTAAGTTGCATTCACTGGAAAGGCGAAGAGTTAGGGGTGACATGATAGAGGTTTACAAGTGGATGAATGGACATAACCGGGGGGATATTAATAGGGTATTAAAAGTATCAACACAGGACAGAACACGAAACAATGGATATAAATTGGATAAGTTTAGATTTAGGAAAGACTTGGGTAAATACTGGTTCAGTAACAGGGTTGTTGATTTGTGGAACCAATTGCCGCGTAACATTGTGGAGGTGGGGTCCCTCGATTGTTTCAAGCACGGGTTGGACAAGTATATGAGTGGGATTGGGTGGTTATAGAATAGGAGCTGCCTCGTATGGGCCAATAGGCCTTCTGCAGTTACCTTTGTTCTTATGTTCTTATGTTCTTATGTTCTTATTCATGCCCGTGCCACCTCTTGGGTGGCTTCATCTTGATCAATCTTCCTCCTAATATGAGGTTAATGATCTATAATCAATCATGTATGATTAATGATCTAATAATTAATATTCGGTTATCCCATTAATACTTCATAAGTTGCTTCCTGGAACTCTAACAAATTGGCCAATAGACCTGCTGCATTTCCTGTTGGTCTCGTGTTAATGAAACACAGGCATTGTTTATATTCAGATAAACAAACTATCCCACCCACTTACGGGCTATTCATGCCCGTGCCACCTCTTGTAGTGACTTAACCTTCAACAACAACAACACTAATATTCATCTTTCTGAAGATGTACTTATTGATAAAGTACTTTAGGCATTTACTTCCTTAATTTTCCTTCGTGGTCAGACAAACACACACACTGTAGAATGTGTGTACATTCTACGGTGTACACACATACATATATTATACATACAAGAAGGTACAATAGGCACACACAGCACCGCTCCTGTGCCAGGTACGTCCACTACGGGCTCACCATAGCCCGTGCTACTTGCCCCGCTCCTGTGCCAGGTACGTCCACTACGGGCTCACCATAGCCCGTGCTACTTGCCCCGCTCCTGTGCCAGGTACGTCCACTACGGGCTCACCATAGCCCGTGCTACTTGCCCCGCTCCTGTGCCAGGTAAGTCCACTACGGGCTCACCATAGCCCGTGCTACTTGCCCCGCTCCTGTGCCAGGTACGTCCACTACGGGCTCACCATAGCCCGTGCTACTTGCCCCGCTCCTGTGCCAGGTACGTCCACTACGGGCTCACCATAGCCCGTGCTACTTGCAACTTGTACCGAGTAGCTGAGTCTATAACACCAGGTACAATAGGTGGAGAATAGGTTTATGGTAGCGAGATGTTACAGCCTTGCAAGGTCAACCATCTCGTCTGTATGTTATTGTAATACATTCACCTACTCCCAACAAGTTCCAAGTAGCACGGGCTATGGTGACCCCGTAACTTACCTGGCACAGGAGTGGGGCAAGTAGCACGGGCTATGGTGACCCCGTAACTTACCTGGCACAGGAGCGGGGCAAGTAGCACGGGCTATGGTGACCCCGTAACTTACCTGGCACAGGAGCGGGGCAAGTAGCACGGGCTATGGTGACCCCGTAACTTACCTGGCACAGGAGCGGGGCAAGTAGCACGGGCTATGGTGAGCCCGTAACTTACCTGGCCCAGGAGCGGTGCTGTGGATGAAGTCCATATACATCTCGTCTGCCACGTGATCAACATTAATAATAAGCATTACGCTGCCCAAAAGGCTCCATCGCGGGCGGGTTATCCATAACCCACACAACTACAACCCAATTAATAACCCATAACTCCTCCCAGTCATTAGGAGAGAAAATGGGAAACTAGAGAGAGAAAATCAATCCGAAACGAAAAAGTGGAGATAAATGGAGATATTTAGGGAGTAAATGCGAAGTTGGGCGTAAGAGTGTGATAAGCAGGAATGGAAGAGAAGAGAAGAGAGAGGACAACAGCCAGGGAAAATACGATAATAAGAGAGCAATAATAATAAGTGAGGAAAGTTAATAAATTAAAAAATTCTGACATGTTTGTGAACGGTACACAGACCTGGAAAACCTGGGAGGAATATATGACGAGATATATGAATGCCTTCTCCATCCCCCTCCCCCCGCCAACCTTTCTCCGACCCTCCCTCTCCCCATCCATCCCATCCATCCACTCCTTGCCACATACCTGTCCCTCAGCTTACCTGTCTGCCTATCCCGATCCTTCCACACCCTCACAGGAAAGTCATCTTACACAAGATACTTTGGCGGGACCAATGAGCCATAGCTCAACCCCCGCAAGCACAACTAGGTGAGTACAACTAAGTGAGTACACACACACACACACACACACACACACACACACACACACACACACACACACACACACACACACAGACACGCACACAGACACGCACACACACACACACGCACACGCACACGCACACGCACACGCACACACACACACACACACACACACACACACACACACACTATCATAAAGGAATTACCAAATATACTGAAAGCAGAAAACAAATCGGTGTTTATGTATCGAGGATTTACCAGAGTTCGTACGTGTTTATACCTTGAGGTGATTCAGAGGATCAATGTCCCCTCCTGGGTTTCCTGATCAACCAGATTGTTGTTTCTCACAATTTGATGTGTGGGTCACAGCCCGGTTGATCAGGTATCGTTGATCGACTGATTGATGAATAAGGCAAGGTGGCATGGGCATGAATAGCTCCTAAGTGGTAGATTTTTGGAGTGAACGTGATGTTTGGTCGTGACGTATCAGT
The DNA here is from genome assembly GCF_040958095.1 of Procambarus clarkii. Lineage (NCBI taxonomy): Eukaryota > Metazoa > Arthropoda > Malacostraca > Decapoda > Cambaridae > Procambarus > Procambarus clarkii. The sequence continues at coordinate 19,242,055 of NC_091214.1, forward strand.
GACTATGTCTTGATTTGCTTTTTATTCAACTGTGTTTACATTTCTCTCTCTCTCTACCCCCTGCCCCCCTCCCCCCCAGAGAAGCCACACCCAGAATACTGCTGTACTCAACACGTCGTCCACAGTATTAGACTAAGTGTCATAATACTCATATTGACAGGAGATATCTCCCGTCACGCAGGGTGCAGTCGCACCTCCACAGATCTCCAGTATCAGCTCTTGATACTGGTAATGGCTCAAAAGGGCCACCACTTACGGGCTATTCATGCCCGTGCCACCTCTTGGGTGGCTTAATCTTCATCAATTAATCAATTACTCATATTGCCAGGGCCACCTATTGACAGTTGGCTGTACTGCAGTTATGGTGTGTGTTGACCTGCCTTCCCGTACGCCTCTAATCCTCCAAATCTTTCCTTTCTACATTACCACCTCCCTCTCTCTCCCTCCCTCCCTCCCTTTGCTGCTTTCCCTTCCATATTTGTTCAACTGTTCATGATTGAAGAAGATTAAGCCACCCAAAAGGTGGCACGGGCACGAATAGCCCGTAAGTGGTGGCCCTTTTGAGCCATTACCAGTATCAAGAGCTGATACTGGAGTTTCTGTCACCCTAAATGCCCCTGTTCACCTAGCAGTAAATAGGTACCTGGGTGTTAGTTATCTGCTACGGGCTACTTCCTAGGTATGTGTAACTAAAAGGAGGCCTGGTCGAGGACCGGGCCGCAGAGACGCTAAGCCCCGAAATCATCTCAAGATAACCTCAAGATGTCTCCTGGTCTCGTGTCGAATTATTTCCATGTGCACCCTTGTCTCAGCGACCCCCCCTCCCCCTCGAACCATTAAAATAAATATGAAATTTTTCCCGCCTGCTCCTAGTTCGCTAAAATATCCCCCAGCCCACTCCGACAAATGACGCCAATATATTGCGCATCGCCGCCTTAAATCGCTGAAATCAACTAGACCATTTACGCCAAATAAGGTCAATCAATTGGCGCAGCGTCCTTGGAAAATCGGTGACGAGCGCTCATTCCACCTGGTACCAATTGGTCGTTAGCCACAAGACGACACGACTGAGGCGGGGGGGGGGGAGGGTAAAGGAGCGAGCTTACCTAACAGTAAAGGTGACTACGGGGGGGGCAGTGAGCTCTAGCTCCTGGTGCCCAGCCCTTCCTGTACCTCTTGCCTTGTTCTCAACTATTCTCACATTCAGAGTAGTTTTCGACTGTGTGTATATAGTAGCGAATGGCGGTCGCTGCCACAAGTTCTCCTTGTATTCCACTTGTTGACTGTACAGGGACACCGTGTAGGGACGGACGGAAGAGGGTAGGGGAGAGGCGTGGAGGGAAGGGGAGAGGGACAGAGAGGGAGGGGAGAGGCGGGGAGAGGCATGGAGAGGGAGGGGAGAGGAGGGAGAGAATGGGAGAGACGGGGGCGAGGTAAAAGCAGGTGGAGACAGTGCTCATCCAAGCATGACCAGGTATTTGAGTCAGCTCCTTCCTGGTGTTAGGAAGAAAAGAGAGGCGGAGAATGTGAGGGAGAGTGAGAGCAGGAAAGGGGTAGAATGGAAGTAGAGGACTGGGAGGGATGGAAGTGGAACTGTGAAGGTTAAAACAAAAGTTGGAGGTATAACATGATATAAGGTGCCACAAGTCAGTATACCAGCACACACATGTAAGTACTCCTCACTGACGCACCAGCACGAGGTCACCAGAGATGTCACATCTCCTCTCACTGACCTTTGTCTTGCGCGGGGCAGAGCAAGAGACCAGGCACGGTGGAAGGGCCAGGAGAGGGAGGGAGAGGGAGGGAGAGGGAGGGAGAGGGAGGGCGGGAGAGGGAGAGAGGGGGAGGGGGAGAGAGAGGGGCGGAGCGAGAGAAGGGGAAGGGAGAGAGAAGGGGAAGGGAGATAGGAGGTGGTAAGGGGGAGAGGAAGAAGGGGGGGGGGGGCGGGGGGGAGGAAGAGAGAACCAGCCTACACTGGTAACTGACAGACTCTTAAAGGTCATCCCGTCACGCACACAAGTGACCAAATCCTCTCCTGAAAATTTAACACGGCTCCGTAAGGTCACGCGGTGTTTCACTTACTGAAGCCTCTTGGACCCCGCTCCGTGTGTGAGTGGGGTGCCCACTAGGTCATAGTGCCACCAGACAAGACAATGCCTCATCACACTACAAACTGCTGTAATCCAAAACATACTTAAAACAGCAGAGATCGCGCTACTTTACAAAGGAGGTAATGAAGCAGATGCAAGAAAATTTATAAACCAATAACTCTCACATTACACATCATAAAAATCTTTGGCAGTGCCAAGATGATCACAAAACACATGGAAGTACATCTACATCACCCTGGACAACATGGGTTCAAAATAACAACATGAAAGCCACATATAGGACGCAGACTAACCACACTACTGAATGAGTCATGTGAAAGATATGGGAGTAATCACGTCGGAGGTTCTTACTTTTCAAGGAACACAATAAATCAGTTGTCAAAACTGCAAGATAATGAGAAATTAGATAACAAGAATCTCTCAAACATGATATCTCGTACCAATGATACTTAATGACCAGACCACACACTAGAATGTGAAGGGACGACGACGTTTCGGTCCGTCCTGGACCATTCTCAAGTCGATTGTCACAATCGACTTGAGAATGGTCCAGGACGGACCGAAACGTCGTCGTCCCTTCACCTTCTAGTGTGTGGTCTGGTCATCATACTTTAGCCACGTTATTGTGACTCATCGTCTGCATCAGTCTTCATCACTCGAGAGATGTCTGCGGCCTCGCTGTTGTTAACGAGGCCAGTGTTCTCAAGGGCCCCCTCCCCACCCTCTGGCCCAACATGGTGGACACCCAGAAGACACCAATTATACACTCGACACCCGGCCACTACCACTCTCACCGTCTCGGCCATCCCCAGTAACATCACTCCATTAGCGATCATACATTCCCGACCCGACTCCTCGTGGAACGTGTTCCCCCCAGCACACACACATATTCCAGGAATCGAGTCGCCTGAACATATGGAGAGACTGGGGCCAGATTTACGAAAGCACTTACGAACGTGTACATCTTTCCTCAATCTTTGACGGCTTTGGTTACATTTATTAAACAGTTTACAAGCATGAAAACTTGCCAATCAACTGTTGTTATTGTTATAAACAGCCTCCTGGTGCTTCGGAGCTCATTAACTGTTTAATAATTGTAAACAAAGCCGCCAAAGATTGAGAAAAGATGTACAGGTTCGTAAGCGTTTGCGTAAGTGCTTTCGTGAATCTGGCCCCTGGTCCCTGACCCTCCGACCTGGCCTCCTGGTTGCAGGTCTGATCAACCAGGCTGTTTGATGCGGCTGCTCGCAGCCTAACGTATGAGCTACAGCCTGATTGATCGGGTATCCTTTGAAGCCCAGAAACCGTGTAGGCCCAAATTCGTTAAAGCCGTATTGCTGCTAAACTGTCTCACGGGTTTCTGGCCTATCTTGAGGTTATCTTGAGATGATTTCGGGGCTTTAGTGTCCCCGCGGCCCGGTCCTCGACCAGGCCTCCACCCCCAGGAAGCAGCCCGTGACAGCTGACTAACACCCAGGTACCTATTTTACTGCTAGGTAACAGGAGCATCGGATGAAAGAAACTCTACCCATTGTTTCTCGCCGGCGCCTGGGATCGAACCCGGGACCACAGGATCACAAATCCAGCGTGCTGTCCGCTCGGCCGACCGGCTCCGACCAACAGCTCGACATGGGTGCAAGATTGCTTCCTGTATGACCTACATCCGCGTCCGGTAAACTCAAAAAGAAATGCTCTGCAAATCACCAACAACTTTTACAATTTTTACAACTCTCGTTTGTAAAAATAGTTAAATGTAAATCAACGAAGTATACGAACTAAAACTTTGCATTTAAGCAAATTACGAGCAAAGTTTGCAATAATGGCTTCCCCCCCTTGCAAAAACTTAACAAAAAAAGACCATTAAGAGCAACTAGCTGTGACAATGTGTACTTCACGAGAGTTAATCTTATACACGACCCATTATAAAATAACTTATTGGAAAAGTCAATACATGCAGATCATTTATGTCAGAGGCAGAGGATAGACGGGGTCCAGGAAGCGACACAAGAGGGGCGGGACTGGGAAATTTGGTGCCTCTACCTGGTTGATGGGCTTCTGGGAGTTCTTCTACTGCCCCCAAGCCCGGCCCGAGGCCAGGCTTGACTTGTGAGAGTTTGGTCCACCAGGCTGTTGCTTGGAGCGGCCCGCAGGCCCACATACCCACCACAGCCCGGTTGGTCCGGGCTACACAGCTACACAAGAAAAGCGGGTTTTCTCCCTATTGGGGAGTGTTGTACATGCTGCTATGGCGGTGTGTCCACTCACAGGATGAGTGGCGCTGCCCAATACTGTCCCTATGGAGGTGTGTCCACTCACAGGATGAGTGGCGCTGCCCAATACTGTCACTATGGCGGTGTGTCCACTCACAGGATGAGTGCTGCTGCCTAATAAACTCGCCCTACGGGGCCCAAAATTTAAACAATTACCTGGTGGTAGACGTCGCTGCTCTCAGACGCACGGCAGACTTGGCAGGAGGATAGGGGGGGGTAAAGAAGGGGTTGACTATCAGGTCTGGTCGGAAACTGAACCGCTTGTGCACTGGTAGGATGAACGAGGAAGAGGTAGACGCCGGGTACAACACACTACCAGGCCCTTCATGGCAGCCCCTGGTACACTTACCTGTAAAATGAATGTTTTATCATTAGCTATAAGACGTCGAGAATTATCATCATTATCCTTATCATTCCACCGTCATAACCTTCCATCATGCATACAATATCATCCCCAATACTGCCACCATCATAATAATTATACTTCTCTAAACCTGGAGATACTGAACTACTCCGGCATCGAACAATTAAAAACATTTCATAATTTCATTAGAGGAATAATACAGTAATTGTGTAACGTGGTCACCGCGGACACGGGCTTATGGCACCATGTTGCTCCCATCACCATCATCTTCACCATTATTGACTTTCTGGCCGGGGACACGTGTGTCATGCTTCACCATCCCTCCCCCAGCACTCACTCCCTCCCTCCCTCCCTACCTCCCCCAGCATTCCCTCCCTCTCTCTCTCTCCCCCAGCACAATCCCTCTCTCCCCCAGCGTAGGAGACACAGGTGGAGACTGAGTACCCACACGAGTCACAGGGACGTTAGAAAGAACTGCTTCAGTGTCAGTAGTTAACAGATTGAATGCACTTGGCAGTGATGTGGTGGAGGCTGACACCATATACAGTTTTAAATGTAGATATGATAGAGCCCAGTAGGATCAGGAACCTGTACACCAGTTGATTGACAGTTGAGAGGCGGGACCAAAGAGCCAGAGCTCAACCCCCGCATGCACAACTAGGTGAGTACACACTCCCTCCTTCCCGCCCCCAGCACACACACACACACACACACACACACACACACACACACACACACACACAGCTAATCTACCAAGTATAAGAGGCTGGAGAATCATGAAGGATGCTAGAGGGCTTCTCTGGAACAGGCGTCAAGGCCTCTAGCAGCACATTCAAGATAACATGTTGCACACTGCACACCCCCACAGTGGGTCTCGCCGGCCACGGTAACACAGCCATTTGTACCCGATATATAGGTAGCTAAAATTACTCTATTTACTTGATTACAACCGTGGGACGGATACGGATCATTGGTGGTAGTTTTGTCTAGATGAAATGCCGAATAGCGGTAGTGAAGACTAAGGTGCCGCGGGTATAATCGGAGAACACTCTAGGAATATCAGATTGATTGATTGATGAAGATTAAGCCACCCAAAAGGTGGCACGGGCACGAATAGCCCGTAAGTGGTGGCCCTTTTGAGCCATTACCAGTATCAATAGATGATACTGGAGATCTGTGAAGGCGCGACTGCACCCTGCGTGACGGGAGATGTCTCCCGTGGAATATCAGAGGCCAATGACTTTCCAGTAGCCTCACGACAAAGGAAATAATGAGGGAAGAAAAGAGAATGTGTTCACGAAAAACAAAATTGACAAGTTCCTGGCAGGAAGTCCCGGACCAACAGGGTTGCAAGAGATCATATATGGGGCCTGCGGGCCGCTCCAAACAACAGCCTTCTAAATCAAATACTGACACGTTAGCCTCGCCCCAGGCCGGCCTTCCGGAGTAGAACAACTCCCGAAACCTAACATTGGTCGAGTTACAGCCCCGCTCCTGTGCCAGGTAAGTCTACTACGGGCTCACCATAGCCCGTGCTACTTGGAACTTTTTGTTCCTAGAAGCTGAATCTTAAACAACAACAACATAACATTGGTTCGAGTTGAAAATGAATGGTTGTTTGGGACAATGTGTCAGTTGGCGGGAGAATCACTAACGTAAAGTAACTAGAGAATAGTGTCACTGCGGTTCCCCACTTTAAGTTCGTTCCGAGGATCAATGTCCTCGTACCCCGGTCTCCTAACCTCCTGAGTGGTGGTCTGGACAACCTGGGGCCAGATTCACATAATCACTTACGCAAGCACTTACGAACGTGTACATCTTTCCTCAATCTTTGGCGGCTTTGTTTACAATTATTAAGCAGTTAATGAGCTCCGAAGCACCAGGAGGCTGTTTATAACAATGACAACAGTTGATTGGCAAGTTTTCATGCTTGTAAACTGTTTAATAAATGTAACCAAAGCCGTCAAAGATTGAGAAAAGATGTACAGGTTCGTAAGTGCTTAAGTACTTTCGTGAATCTGGCCCCCTGGCTGTTAAGACGCAGCTGCTCACAGTCTGATGAATCACAGCCCTGGTGGCCAGGTGTAGTGTGGAGGCATTATCATGGTTCCTTTTGAACACACACTTCAGCCAGCTATGCTGCTTATAGCTCCCAAGACTTAACACTCTTCCCCTTTAATGGGCGTGTGTCTAGTCTTGGGCCCTTAAAGGGGGCCAAACCACCTCCACCAGCCCCAAGATCGCACACGTGACCCCCCCCCCCACGTAAGGGGTAGGCGGCAACCATGACGTGGGAGGGGAGGGGGGTAAGGGGAGGATGGGGCCACTCCCGGTCGTTATATCCGAGTTATTAACATATCAGATTAACCACGCTCTTATTAGGTACACACAAAATATAATTTACTTTGCGATATATGATGGTAATTATTTAACCCATGTTCGGTAATTCTCATTAGCTCGAGTCAACAAGCTTTACTTGGCTTGTTCGCTCGTTTATTTGGTCCCCCTCCCCCCCACCCCACCCCACCATGGCAGCTCCCGTGCACATCCATACGAGCTCCCGTGCACATCCATACGAGCTCCCGTGTACATCCATACGAGCTCACTTGGTCAGCGCTGCACCAAAGAGGATTTTCATCTCAAATGTGTAGGTCAGGATACACATCCTCGGTAATGGCAAAGTCCAACAGTCCATCAACTGTGGCTCAGTCACTCTGGTCTGCTGACACATCACTTTGTCTGCCGTTGTAACTTCACCCTCATGTGTGTTACCGAGGCTTGATATGGACACACTACATCAGTGGCACACATCAACTTGGGACATTGCACACATTGCTTGGATCTTAATACATTGTCAAAATATTTGTAGTAGTGTTATGTGATGCAATTTGCTTGCAGGAGCACTCCAGGATAGATCATGTAATAGCTGCTTCTACCCTCTTGAACGGTGATGAAATTTGGTGAAGTTGAAGATTTATACGAGTGATTAACTCATGAGTATTTTTAGTAATACAGACTCATTTGTTCGCGAGATATTATGGGGGAGGGAGAGGCAAATTTCAGAATGACCTCAAGATCCTCTTTTGTTAAAAAATCTTAACTTTGTTAGTTTTGAAGCTACATGAAAAGGCAACTTGTTGTAAAAAAAGGTCTTCTGTTTGATAGCTTAAAGGATTTGTTAAATTAACAAATTGGTTATTGACTAATCTTGTTTGGTGGGGGGGGGGGGTAGAGGGGGCTGCCACCCCCCTCCCCTTCCCAGGCTACAGAAGTATGAAAATCTCGAATTTTCATTTTATCATTCCAAGTGTCCTCTACAACTTTTAATATGATTTCTGGTGTATATTTGGTTCCAACAATTTTAATTAAATTTCTGTTTATCAAATCTCCCTTTTATTAGATACTGGTATTATAGGAAAAATTTATTAATAAGACATCTTGAATTAGTTTCAGCAAGTTGTGTTAAAAGGTAAGAACAATCTTCATATTTAATGTAGCTACAATATTTATATGTATCCGCATGGTGCAATAATATGTGGTTAAAAAAGTTACATATGGTCGATGCGATCATAAAATTTGATTATGTAACATTCAATATTGGCTGATTAATCAGTAAGCTTTGATTGCATCATTTAATAACCTCATGGCTGCAGGATTTAATATCACATTATTTCAAAGGATTTACTTTTTGCCGATACTATAGTCATTACAATGATTAAACTAGATTGTTTTTTGCCGGCAAACAATTTTAATTGCATCAATATTACTACACACTAAGTATAGGCATGACCAGGTAAAATGTGCCCTCTTGATTTAAGTTCAATAGTGTCTTCAGTAGTAGTGTCAGCAAGGCGGACAGCCCGCCTGCTTTCATACCTCTCACTGTATTTACCACTTCTATACTTCCCTTCAACTATGCCTCTCCTTCCTCTTTACTCACAAAAAAAAGTGTCTTACCCTTTTACCTCTGACAATTGGGTTTCTTATCCATAGTGTGCTAGAGCCTATTAGAGCCCAATTGAGTTACTCATCTCAAATATCAAATAAAACTGCCCACAAATATGGTCAGTGTAGAACTCTTAAAAAAACTAGAAATATCCTTTGGATCAAATCTTCACCCCACTCAAGAAGCACCCAAGCACACTGAATGTGATACACAAATGATGGTACGGTTGAGAGGCGGGACCAAAGAGCCAGAGCTCAACCCCCGCAAACACAACTAGGTGAGTACAAAAGCAAGCATTATATGATTTCGAGTATAAATTGTCTTTAAAGACAATTATCGACTTGAGATAATTGTCTCTCGAGATAATCAACTTGAGAACGGTCCAGGACGGACCGAAACGTCGTCGTCCCTTCACTTTCTAGTGTGTGGTCTTGTCAACTTAAGCGACGTTATTGTGACTCATCGCCTGAATAAATTGTCTTTTCAGTGTTGTTTTGGTTAAATTATTTTCCCATTAGTTTATTGTTCAGATTCCATAATTAAATTTAGGAAAATTTGCGTTTATTATTTTTCTAAACATCATTCATTTTAGAACCTCCCCAAGTACTCGAGCCAGTAACACAGGAATAATCTAAAGCCAGATAAACTCTAACCATGAATTTAAAAATAAGTAAGATCACTCGAGTTTAGAAAATCAATGTAAGTACCCAAGCTCAATATGTATGATTTCAAGCACAGGTAGTTTTATTATTTAATAATTAATTTTACTTAACTAAGCAGATATGAACAATTGACTGCAGATCTGGTTTTAACCTTCAAATCAGCAAATTCATATGAAAGATTACAAATTCATACCTTATCACCTTTCACAATATATAAAAACTCTTGTGTTGTGAAAAGTGGCGAGGAATACAAATACAAAATATTCTTTGGAATTGGAGTTGAGTAAATCCCATCTGAAAATTAATAACCTTAAAAGTGGCTTATTTTCATGGTTATTCTGTGCATGCATAATATACTCCAAATGCGTCAGTGTCTTCTATCAATAACATCTATAAATCTGGGCCAGCCAGAGGCTTTGGGTCCGCGCAGGAATATCCCTCCCCCCCCCAAAAAAAAAAAAAAAATTTTTATATATATATATATATATATATATATATATATATATATATATATATATATATATATATATATATATATATAATATATACACTAGTATACTATATCTATATCACTTATAACCAATATCATGAAAAGGGTTCTGTAGTTTGATATTAATGTTTGATAAAAATAGTTCTATTACAGTATAAATTACTAAAAAGGTTTGTATATATACTGAATGTATATACTGTAACTCATGTAATTTTATAAGACAAGTTCATCTTTCAAAAACCACATTTACTTCATCTTTTGAGCTTTCAACATGGGAACTATGACAAAGTATTGACACCAGAAGATGTTGATCGGTTATCTTCAATTCCCTTTTTTTCTTGGGGATAATTATTACAAAAAATTCCATGGGGACATTACTGTATTTGGTAAGTTTATTTTGACATAATTTATGCATAATTTCCAGTCATTTATATTGAGTTTTTCGAAAACAAATGTGGGCAATGATCAGAGACCCTTCAAAATTGTCTTTTATGAACAAATATATATATAGTGTAGTGTAATTTCTTTTTGTCTTTGAAATGCATTACAGCATTGTCTTATAATTCTCATGGTATGACATTTTCAGATTTTTTAAACAAAAATTGTCCTAAAATCACTATTTTCCCTAAAGCAAATTAAAAACAAATCATTAAAGAATTCAAATTTAAATGACACATTCACAAAATCAATAAAGACAAATAAACATGTCTCTAGCACAATAAGGATAAGACTCAATTATCAGAGGTAAAAGGGTAAGACAACATTGAACTTAAATCAAAGAGGGCACATTTTACCTGGTCATGCCTATACTTAGTGTCTAGTAAAATTTATGCAATTAAAATTTTGTCAGCAAAAAAAGCAATCTAGTTTAATCATTCCAATGACTATCAGGAAATACTCAATCCTTTGAAATCATGTGATATTACATCCTATAGCCATGAGATTACTAAATGATGCAATCAAAGCTTACTGATTAATCAGCCAATACTGAATGTTACATATTCAAATCTTATGATTGCATCTACCATATGTAACTTTTTTAACCACATATTATTGCACCATGCGGATACATATAAATATTGTAGCTACATTAAATATGATGAAGATTGTTCTTACCTTTAACACAACTTGCTGAAACTAATTCAAAATATTTTATTAATATTTTAAATACAGTAATTAAATACCCCTAGTGCCACACCACTGAATACCACGTAACAAGGTAAATGCCCAATGCCACACTGTATATCTTAAAATGTAAATACTGCCACATTGTTATCTACCATGTAAGGTAAAAGCCTGGTGCCACACCACTGTATCCCAGGTAAGGTGAACACCCATCTGGTGCCACACCACTGTATCCCAGGTAAGGTGAACACCCATCTGGTGCCACACCACTGTATCCCAGGTAAGGTGAACACCCATCTGGTGCCACACCACTGGATACCATACAAGGTAACAACCAGGGTGATACAGATAAAGCCTGTATCTGGTGATACACTGGTGATACAGATAAAGCCTCGCTCACTTCAATATATTATGCTAAAACTAAATCAAATCATAGGTACTAATGATAATGAAAAACCTCCTTGTTGCTCTAAATCAAACTTATAATTACCAAGTTCTTCACGAGCGACTAGGCTTCTACCGCAAAATTAAATTCCACCGAAATCATTTCTAGAATTCATTACAGCGCCACAGAAAGTGTAATAATGATATTACGTCAGCAAATTATTTTCAGACATCGCTTAAGCACCCGCACAAACATATAACATATTTCTTCATGTCTCCTTAAACATGGTAATTACAAGAGGGGAGAGATGTGATCTATACCTCACTTTACAACTGGCGCGCTGCCGCTGACTTTAAATTGAAATAAGTTTATTGAGGTAAAATACAAACAAAGGGATGAGGTAGCTCAAGCTATTCTCACCCCGTTCAGTACATTGTGTTAATACATACATATACGCTGACTTGGTACACACGTGTCCACCGTAGATCACACTTTCATCTGCAAGCTTCTTACTGATTCCTCCGTCCCTGACGTCTCACAAGGAGCTCCTCTTGACTACCTGGCAGCAGGACTGCACATGATATTCACTGCTAACCTTACTGTGGTCACTGGTGGGTGTCAGCCGGCGGGACGGGCCTCCTAGCTGAGGCTGGGCTGCGGGACCCCCACAATGGCTCCTGGCCAGCCGCTGCGGCTCAACGTGCGGCCCCGGACCATACAAGTAACTTCCACTCTCTCCTTACTCACCTCCTCCATATAGAGACTCTGCGGCGGGGTCGCCCCTCGAGTATGGCCGCCTCTCTGGTACTCCAGACGCATCGCACACCGGAGAGTCACAGAATTTTCGGAGCTGAAGTAGTGTGGGTCGTCGCGGCCCGTGGCGCCGTGACGCTCTCCCGCGCGGGGCACGTCCCGTGACGCCAGGTCACTCTCCCATTGGTCAGTCACGCCTCCACGCTGCCACTCATCATTATACCTCAAACTTATTTCAATTTCAATTCAATCATCTACTCCCCCATCCGGGGAATCCAGTGTCGCCGCATCTTCAAAATTTTTGGCGTATATACTCCAGGCGGAGGCCGCCGGCGCCGCCATTTTGAGTTCAAGTCTAGACCCCTCCCCCTCCGGGGAGCATCAACTTAAAAATGAAAAAAACAATGAAAATTCTATGATACCTGCCTCACAAGCCTTCTTAAGGTAAACTTGGGGCCGTCTTACTAACGTGAAGCTCCCTTGTCCTCCCACGGACTTCCCCCGTCCTCCCATGTAGTCACCTACGTACATCCAAATATTTTCGCATCCTTACGAAGTGTTTTTGCCGCCCACCCCCATCTTGTGGCCAGCACCGCTCTTCAACCCTGGTCATCTTCCTCACTTCATTATCTCACCAGAGTGAAGCTTGAGAGCGCTCATCTCCCTCACCTTGATAAGACTCATTATACCTGCCGGGGTAGGATTAGTCTTATACCTTATACAATGTCTTTAGGCCATCAAACTCCTGTTTTATACGGTGTTGGCGTGGGAGGAGAGAGGGGGCAGCTGACGTGGGAGGAGAGAGGGGGCAGCCGGCGTGGGACGACGAGAGGGCAGCTGCCGTGGGACGACGAGAGGGCAGCTGCCGTGGGACGACGAGAGGGCAGCTGCCGCGGGAAAAGAGGGGGCAGCTGGCGTGGGAGGATGAGAGAGAGGGGCAGCTGGCGTGGGAGGATGAGAGAGAGGGGCAGCTGGCGTGGGAGGAGCTTTCCCCCCCCCCCACCCCTCCCTTCAGCCCACACCGCGACCCTTCCTCAAGAACCACTCTTACTATTCAAATCTTTAAACTACGTCATCCAGAACCTTGTTAGGCAGCCATTTGGAAAATGGTTCAACGATCCCCGAAGACCCTCGTTAAAACCAGCCAGCCAACTTAAACGATCGTTAAAATTTTGAGGATAGACGAGGCTAAAACTCGTTCAATCTCGGTCAAAAAAATCGTTAACGGACGCAAAACAAAATTTAATAAAAGCAAAAATCCGTTAACGGACGTTAAAATTCGTTAACGAACGTTTAAATTCGTTATAATTCAGTAAAATTCGCAAAGGTTGTTTACACCTCTTGACACTAAAAGGGCTTAAGGACTTTATTCAAACGTGACGCAGTAAGTGACATTATTTTTAATTACGTTTACAAAAGACACTCATTAGCATCTTTATAGAGCCCCTCCCCTCCCCCCTACCCTTGTATCTCGTCCCCCCCCCCTCATCCCCCTTTTGTTTCCTCTCCCCCATTACTATTGTTCACATCTCCCAAAAGCATGCTCACAGTTTCTGAGAGATAGACGCGCGCGCGCGTATCTCTCAGAAACTTGGACAAAGAGGCTTTCTGGTGCCTGTATACAGCAAAGGTGAGACCCGCTCTTGAATATGCATCCCCAGCATGGAATCCCACCCTCAAAAAGACAAGGAGAAACTAGAAACTCGAGTGCATGGGGGGAGTTGTGTAAAACCCTGGTTTGTGCCTCGGAGAGGCTGCAGGATCCAGTAAGTTCAGTAGAACTTCGGTTTCAACTCCTTTTGACCATGTCGTAGCTCAGTCGATTAAGGCAGCGTCTGGGATGCTCTCGGACGTAGGTTCGAATCCTCGTCACGTCCCTTGTGGATTTGTTCATTTGATGCATCACGCAATTGTGATTTCTGTGTGAGAGAAACTAGAAACGCTCAACAGATATGCAACAAGACTCGTTCCTGAATTTAAGTGCTTCGGGGGCCTCGTAGCCTGGTGGATAGCGCGCAGGACTCGTAATTCTGTGGCGCGGGTTCGATTCCCGCACGAGGCAGAAACAAGTGGGCAATGTTTCTTTCACCCTGAATGCCCCGTTACCTAGCAGTAAAATAGGTACCTGAGTGTTAGTCAGCTGTCACGGGCTGCTTCCTGGGGGTGGAGGCCTGGCCGAGGACCGGGCCGCGGGGACACTAAAAAGCCCCGAAATCATCTCAAGATAACCTCCTCCATCATTCTTCTCTTCTCTTATCCCCTCTCTCCTCTCCACTTTTATCCCTAACATGTCCCCTCTACCCTCTCCATCCCTCCTATCTTCCTCTCTACTTGTCCTCACTATCCTCTTTTTTCCTCATCAAGTTTAATATTACGGACAGTAGCTGAGTTGCAAAACTCTACGGAAAACCAAACCACAATATCAGCCAGTGAAACACGCAGAGGGGGGGGGGGGTCTTTATTAGATGCTGATATTTGTTTAAGTGTGGCAGTGGGGCCGACCCCCCTAACTGGCTTGACACTTCCATACCCCCCTAACGTGTCATCTTGAGTGAGGCTGCTCCAGATGCCTTACCTTCAACCCTGAAGACATATTTTATAGATATAGATTATAGTGTATATTACCATTTACTAATGTATGTATGTAGAGATGACCACCATTACCACAACGACGACGGGGACGATGACGACGGAGACGACGGGGACGACGACGACGGAGACGACGGGGAGGACGATTATCTCATTAAATACATTCCCAAGACATACCAATCTTACCGAGCAGCAGCAGGTGTAGGTGGCGACGGGTGAGAGAGACCACACACCAACATGCTCTCACTAAGTACACCTCCAACACCAACCATCCATACTCAACACTCGTAACACCATAACGTGCTCCAAGATGCATTATGTATACAAGTACCATGCTAACAAATATTATACAACTCACAAACATATATTAGAAACAAAATTAAATATTGAGAGGATATTAAACATAAGAATCATCTCAGTATTATATCAAAATAAAAACTGGTGTAGCATGACCATGAGGGAAGGTGAGTGTAGCATGAACATGAGGGAAGGTGAGTGTAGCATGAACATGAGGGAAGGTGAATGTAGTATTCAAGAACACAACAATGGGAGCCTCAACAGCACCCAACATGTTATTAAAGATAAACAATATAGGGGCAGCATTCCATTGCGAGCAGGTGGTAAACACAAAAAAACATCCACTTTGTGATACAATCAACAATTCAGTCAACAAAAAAAAATTGTACGGTGTTGCACTGGAGAAATGCCAAGCTGGAGTGAATATTACTGGTAGAAGCCCAGCCTAGTGACTGGGTGGGTGGCGGGTCGACTCCCTACTAGGGTAGCTAGCCTAGTATCGCCGCCACATTAACTCACCAAACTCTACATCATTCTTCAATCATGGCGACTGAGGTAACATTAAATAACTCCCTAACACTATGAGTTTATCTATAATAGTGATATCCTTGGGTTGTGAGCTTTTCAAAGCTGCCATGATTGCATGAAGATGTATAGGTTTCGTGTGTGGTTGGGTAAATGTTTGGCGAGTCGTTGACGTGAACTGCTTGCTAGTAGGGAGGACTGGCGTGTAGCTAGCCTGGGGCTACTACTAGCCTGGGCTGGTGGAGCCGTACCTGTATGGACACATCCCGGCAGGATAGGCGACACCATCCCGTCTGAAAAAAGGTAAACACTTAACATGATGTGAGAGATCACTGATGAGTGCATCAACAGCCTTTTGTAAGTGCTTTCTCTTTACGTGGGTGGCTGAGTCCCACTATTCTCAATCCCAGTTATATACATATAAATACACATATACATACATACACGAAAGCAAGCTTGAATGGTCCCCTAAGCCATAAATCAATTAAGAATTCTATGACTACCAGGATACGAACCTGCATTACCCTGGTGTACACATTACCATTTATGGAATAACATCAACTTTTATACAGGAATTATACATTTTATATATAAATGACTGGAACACACACCTGGTGGTTCATGGCTACATATACGTTGTTTTCACATATCCATACAGTAAAACATTGATTGTAACCATGATATATATGTGCTTCAGCCTACAGTTTAGACCTATTGTCTTGTGTATGACCCTCTGTCCTGCGTGACAGTGAATACTAGCATTATCCTCACTTTAATAAGACTATCAAAATCCTCAGATTAGGCAAAATTGTAATTAATTTTGTCAATAAAGATGTTAATAATAATAATACATATACACCAAAACCATCAGGCTTCCTCCAGGGAAACTAAAAAAACAAAACTTCACACAAAACAATTGTCAACAAATCCAAATTCTCATAAAAAAATAATAATACCACTATTTAAGCAAGATAATGTAATCCTTAAAAATTAGTGGTACAAGACTGTCCTTCGATTCTGTACAAGACTGAAGTGTGTGTAAATTAAGTGTAGTGAGTGGAGATTAATCTGTATGCAGCCTTCCTCGCTACAGTCTACATCAGCTTATAATGAAAGCTTTTTATTATTATTATTTTCTACCACAGACGTGGCCACACATTTACAATGCTAACTAGCATATATACATTTTCTTCTGTCCTCCATGGAAGTGCCAGTACTTGGTGCTATTCTACTTTTATTACTATAGTGATCATAGACTGTTAGTGTGGGATAACATCCCAGGCCGGTGCGAGTAGCAGACGTCGGCCCCCAAGGTCCACTATGGGGGTTCACCATAGCCTGTGCTACTTGCAACTTTGGTTTGTTGGTTTAGAATCAGCTGGAACCCATCCTGAAGCTGATCACCACCTGGTCTAGAAGCCTCGCCACTCCCCCCTTCCTCTCCACTTCATCAAATTCAACAGTTAAAACTTTACTAATTGTATTTTGTAATTTTTATTTTATTTGTAGGTAATAAGGGTAAAATCCAATATTAATTTTGATCTATTGAAACGGATATAATAATGTGGGGAGCTAATAAGATTAATTTTTTACTTCTCATATTGGGTTGACAATGAAAGCCTGGCCTAGCCTAGCTACCTTGTGTTAAGTCAGAGGGTCAAGGTTCTCGCGATTCGGTCTCTGACCAGACCTCCAGGGGGGAGGGGGAGGGGGAGGGGGCAGATTCAGGAAGCAGTTACGCAAGCACTTACGAACCTGTACATCTTTTCTCAATCCTTGGCGGCTTTGTTAACAATTGTTAAACAGTTAATGAGCTCCGAAGCACCAGGAGGCTGTTTATAACAATAACAACAGTTGATTGGCAAGTTTTCATCCTTGTAAACTGTTTAATAAATGTAAACAAACCCGTAAAAGATTGAGGAAAGATGTACAAGTTTGTAAGTACTTGCGTAACTGCCTCGTGAATCTGGCCCCAGTTGAACATTGTCAACCAGGCTGTTGGACGCGGCTGCTCGCAGCCTGACGTTTGAGTCACAGCCTGGTTGATCAGGTATCCTTAGGAGGTGTTTATCAAGTTCTTTCTTGTACACTGTGAGGGGTCGGCCAGTTATGCCCCTTATGTGTAGTGGAAGCGTGTTGAACAGTCTCGGGCCTCTGATGTTAAGAGTTCTCGGAGTACCTATTGCACCTCCGCTCTTCAACGGGGGTATTCTGCACATCCTGCCATGCCTTCTGGTCTCGTGTGGTGTTATTTCTGTGTGCAGGTTTGGGACCAGCCCATCTACTATTTTCCACGTGTAAATTATTATGTATCTCTGCCGCCTGCGCTCAAGAGAATACAGATTTAGGCTCTTTAGTCGGTCCCAGTAGTTTAGATGTTTTACCGATGGATTCTAGCAGTAAAGGATCTCTGCATGCTCGACGAGAGCGTACAAAAGGTCTGACAAAGACCTTTTGTGCCCTCTAATGCTTTTTGCGCTACCGCTCACAGGATGAGTATAGGGTGCACAATAAACTAGCCGCCTCCGACGGCAACAATCAAAAAAACAAAAAATCAATCTCCAGGTCAACATTTTATCCAGCTTTGAAAGGGGGCGTCATTGTGCAGCAGTATTCCACGCTCGAGAGCACTAGCGTCTTGAAAAGCATCATTGATACGCCATCTCTTGTTTGAAAGGTTCTCGTTATCCAACAGATTATTTTTCTTGCAGTTGTGACTGCTACTTTATGGTGTTCTTTACAAAGATCAGGGGCCAGATTCATGAAAGCACTTACGCAAACACTTACGAACCTGTACATCTTTTCTCAATCGTTGACGGCTTTGTTTCCAAATATTAAACAGTTAATGAGCTCCGAAGCACCAGGAGGCTGTTTATAACAATAACAACAGTTGATTGGCAAGTTTTCGTGCTTGTAAACTGTTTAATAAATGTAACCAAAGCCGTCAAAGATTGAGGAAAGATGTACACGTTCGTAAGTGCTTGCGTAAGTGCTTTCGTAAATCTGGCCCCAGGTCTTCTGCCATGATTAAACCCAAATACTTTACATAGCTTATACGTTCTATTGTACGATTCGACAGCGTTTTTATACGTGGTTTTTGTTTTTATATTTCAATATTTCCATAACGCAGGAGTTGGAACTTCATTAAATACCGTCCTCACCCCCCCACAAGGCCACCCATCAAGATGGTGACAAATCACAGCATTTTCCACTCCCTCTGAGAAAGTTACTGACAGCCAATTTGCCAAGTTAACGATCTCTTGTGATTTGTTGATCCACATGGACCCTTCTGTCACCCGAGGAACACTCTCGGAGATCAGAATACTTCCTGGGGGTCCAGGGAGCACGGAACACTTCCTGGGGGTCCAAGGAAGATTACCTGGGGGTCCAAGGAACATTACCTGGGATCCAAGGAACATTACCTGGGGGTCCAAGGAACATTACCTGGGGTCCAAGGAACATTACCTGGGGGTCCAAGGAACATTACCTGGGGTCCAAGGAACATTACCTGGGGGTCCAAGGAACATTACCTGGGGGTCCAAGGAACATTACCTGGGATCCAAGGAACATTACCTGGGGTCCAAGGAACATTACCTGGGGGTCCAAGGAACATTACCTGGGGTCCAAGGAACATTACCTGGGGTCCAAGGAACATTACCTGGGGGTCCAAGGAACATTACCTGGGGTCCAAGGAACATTACCTGGGGTCCAAGGAAGATTACCTGGGGGTCCAAGGAACATTACCTGGGGGTCCAAGGAAGATTACCTGGGGGTCCAAGGAACATTACCTGGGGTCCAAGGAACATTACCTGGGGGTCCAAGGAACATTACCTGGGGGCCCAAGGAACATTACCTGGGGGCCCAAGGAACATTACCTGGGGCCCAAGGAACATTACCTGGGGGCCCAAGGAACATTACCTGGGGGCCCAAGGAACATTACCTGGGGTCCAAGGAACATTACCTGGGGGTCCAAGGAACATTACCTGGGGGTCCAAGGAACATTACCTGGGGGTCCAAGAAACATTACCTGGGGGCCCAAGGAACATTACCTGGGGGTCCAAGAAACATTACCTGGGGGTCCAAGAAACATTACCTGGGGGTCCAAGGAACATTACCTGGGGGTCCAAGGAACATTACCTGGGGTCCAAGGAACATTACCTGGGGTCCAAGGAACATTACCTGGGGGTCCAAGGAACATTACCTGGGGTCCAAGGAACATTACCTGGGGTCCAAGGAACATTACCTGGGGGTCCAAGGAACATTACCTGGGGGTCCAAGGAACATTACCTGGGGGTCCAAGGAACATTACCTGGGGGTCCAAGGAACATTACCTGGGGGTCCAAGGAACATTACCTGGGGGTCCAAGGAACATTACCTGGGGGTCCAAGGAACATTACCTGGGGGTCCAAGGAACATTACCTGGGGTCCAAGGAACATTACCTGGGGGTCCAAGGAACATTACCTGGGGGTCCAAGAAACATTACCTGGGGGCCCAAGGAACATTACCTGGGGGTCCAAGAAACATTACCTGGGGGTCCAAGAAACATTACCTGGGGGTCCAAGGAACATTACCTGGGGGTCCAAGGAACATTACCTGGGGTCCAAGGAACATTACCTGGGGGTCCAAGGAACATTACCTGGGGGTCCAAGGAACATTACCTGGGGTCCAAGGAACATTACCTGGGGTTCAAGGAACATTACCTGGGGGTCCAAGGAACATTACCTGGGGGTCCAAGGAACATTACCTGGGGGTCCAAGGAACATTACCTGGGGGTCCAAGGAACATTACCTGGGGTCCAAGGAACATTACCTGGGGTCCAAGGAACATTACCTGGGGGTCCAGGGAGCACGGAACACAATAACGTCACACATCACCAAAAGTGCCACTTCTTCTCTCCCCAAAAGCTCATATACTTTTTTAAGTGAAAAACGACGAGATAAGCCAATAAAAAAATCCACCAATGAAAAACGGGCGCCAAGAACCAATGATAAATCTTAATTCAATCGCTGCCAGGTTTCTCAAGCGGCTGCAGAGGGAAGTAATGAGGTCACTGAGAAGGTCACAGTCCAAGAGAGGAGTGTCAAGGAGTGGTGACCTGCTGTTTTACTCTCCATGTCTCAACACCTCCATGGGGACTCCTTACTACTCCAGACTGTTTCCGTGATTGTAATCCCCCCCACAAGTATTAGCACTGTGGCTCTCTCTACCCTCGACACTGTGGCTCTCTCTCTACCCTCGACACTGTGGCTCTCTCTCTACCCTCGACACTGGCTCTCTCTACCCTCGACACTGTGGCTCTCTCTATCCTCGACACTGTGGCTCTCTCTACCCTCGACACTGGCTCTCTCTCCCCTTGACACTGTGGCTCTCTCTCCCCTTGACACCCAGGCTGCTGTTCCTATCATCTTGAGGCAAGTCTCACTGCACGTGTCACACACCTCCCTAGGTGTACTGGAGTTTGGTCTGGGACTGTAAATCACTGCCTACCACTACCATCTTCATCTTCTCAAATGTTCAAAACAAGACAATACCAAATGATGAGAATATTTATGGTATCAGTACAAAGTATACTTTCACAGTCCCCCTCCGGGGCCACAATTTCCCTGGTCCCATCAGTTCACCCAGAATGACCCAAGTTCCATCACAAAAAGCACTTTTTGTCCGAACTCTAATAACTCCCACAATCTCCCTCGAGCGATTTTTGCCAGCGCGATAACTTTGCTCAGCACTGTGAAATTCCCCGCCAGGACCATTCATTGCCTGCAATGAACATTTGTCGGTGCAACCTCCGGGTCTCTGGCCATACATCCCCCGTGCAATTAACCAACCATCACAAATTCCCCGCGGGGCCATTTTTTGGGGGGTTTCGGAGTCTCACTTTACCCTAAAAATATACTTTTGTCCCTAAATTATAGTCATTTTGAACCGTGGAAATGTTATCCACTCAAGCATCGTGTTCTTCCCTCTCTTCAGAACATTTTTCATAACAGTTTTTTTCTCGGTTTTCCCAGAGTTATTTCACACAGTTATTGAGGGTAATTTGGTCTCTTTGTTGTTTATCTGTTCGGTTCTGGCCAGATTTTCGTCTATTATTGACACGCGTTTGGTAGGTGTGTGTGGCTCCACCACACACCTGGTCTACCTCCGCCACCACACACACCTGGTCCACCTCCACCACCACACACACCTGGTCCACCTCCACCTCCACACACACCTGGTCCACCTCCACCACCACACACACCTGGTCCACCTCCACCTCCACACACACCTGGTCCACCTCCACCTCCACACACACCTGGTCCACCTCCACCACACACACCTGGTCCACCTCCACCACCTCCAGAGAGCCTTTGGCCTATTACTATTTGCCACCTGCCGGGTTCCCAGACAAGGCCGCCACTTCACCTGCGGAATATGGCAGGACCTCTTCGCCAGTGATGATCAACCAAGCTGTTTGTATTAAGCACGACTCTGATTATGACGGATGACTACAGGGGAATATTTCCCTAGACACCGTAATATCCCTGTGTTCCTTACCTATCCATAATGACTATTTTCCTTACCACGGTAATTTTCCCCCGAATATAACCTCCCCCCCCCCCCGCCCCCTCCCCTCACGGGGTCATATTTCCCCTGCCACCCAGTAATTTCCTCTGACCATCGCTCTCCTCTCCCGTTATCGGTTAATATTTCCCCCACCAACCTGTAAATTTCCCCGTGGACACTACTGTATCCTCCCACGGGCGGGGACACCACTTGGAACCCCCCCCCCCCCACCTCAGGTCACGTGACCCTTCACCTGTCAAGGTGGTCCTCGACCAAGGGGGGAGGAGGACTGATGGCTGCCAGATGGGGGTCGGAAGCTCCCCCCCCCCTTTAAGTTGTTACAGATTCAGCTACTCGGAACATGTTATTGTTGTTAAAGATTCGCTACCTGGAACAAAAAGTTGCAAGTAGCACGGGCTATGGTGAGCCCGTAGTACTCGGAACAAGTTGCAAGTAGCACGGGCTATGGTGAGCCCGTAGTACTCGGAACAAGTTGCAAGTAGCACGGGCTATGGCGAGCCCGTAGAGGACTTACCTGTCACAGGAGCGGTGGTGCTCCCCTTTAAAGGTTGTCAGGCAGTAATGACCTCACAGTTGCTCGACTCCCATCTTGCACGGGGTCAACTTTGCAGCTCTTCAAAGCAACTGTCATCCAACAAGTGTTTAAACCAGTACACTTATAGTACTTCTAACAACCATAACTAACAACTATCCAATTAGCTTCCAGCATCTCAATCCGTGTTAATACCGCGAACCATTCAAACAATCAACAACCAGAATTTAAATCTAGAGTGTTAATTTGTCTTTCTAAACAGCCAATCACCTTCGAGTTGTTCAATAAACCTGTTTTATAAATATAAATATAACATTTAATATAATATAAAATTTTAAATATATATATATATATATATATATATATATATATATATATATATATATATATATATATATATATATATATATATATATATATATTTATTTACGTGTCTGACAATTTTTTTTAATTTTTTTTTTCACCAATACTGACGACAATTTTATATGCAAATAGTTTCTTATATTTAGTTAATCGGAAAACTATATTTTGTTAAATTTTAGTAAACCATCAAGTTCAACAGTGAGGAAAGGTTTAGTAAACCATCAAGTTCAACAGTGAGGAAAGGTTTAGTAAACCATCAAGTTCAAAAGTGAGGAAAGGGACAAAAGAACCCGGCATGGATTAGGGGCCTCGTAGCCTGGTGGATAGCGCGCAGGACTCGTAATTCTGTGGCGCGGGTTCGATTCCCGCACGAGGCAGAAACAAATGGGCAAAGTTTCTTTCACCCTGAATGCCCCTGTTACCTAGCAGTAAATAGGTACCTGGGAGTTAGTCAGCTGTCACGGGCTGCTTCCTGGGGGTGGAGGCCTGCTCGAGGACCGGGCCTCGGGGACACTAAAAAAAAGCCCCGAAATCATCTCAAGATAACCTCAAGATGGAGTTCTGAAGAGAAAAGGAGTTCCTGGACCTGGACCATTCCCCCAGCACGGAGTTCCTGAACTCCTCAGAACGCGACCATTGGTAAAACAGAGAGGAGGTAATACATAAAACTTGGGAATGGTGGTAATCTCGGTCACTATAACCCGTAAACTGTCAATTATAGGCACTTGGGGGGGAAGTTGATCGCTTAAAGAAGATACTTAAAGGCTGTTCGCTGGCTGGCTGCGTGAGTGAGTAATTACTTAAGTGTAGTTACAGTTTGAGAGCTACGCTCGTGGTGTCCCGTCTTCCCAATACTCTTTGTCATATAACGCTTCAATACGCTTTGTCATATAATGTACTATCCTAGGCCTAATATAGTACATATATGTACTATCCTAGGCCTAATATAGTACATATATGTACTATCCTAGACCTAATATGGTACAGATATGTGCTATCCTAGACCTAATATAGTATGTGTGCTATCCTAGGCGTAATAGTACATATATGTACTATCATAGGCCCTAATATAGTACATATATGTACTATCCTAGGCCCTAATATAGTACATATATGTACTATCCAGTCTTGCTACAGGTTGGGAAGAGAGTGGAGGCGGGCATGGTTCACCACCACCACACCGACCGTCACCACCACCACCACACCGACCGTCACCACCACCACACCGACCGTCACCACCACCACACCGACCGTCACCACCACCACACCGACCGTCACCACCACCACACCCACCGTCACCACCACCACACCGACCGTCACCACCACCACACCGACCGTCACCACCACCACACCCACCGTCACCACCACCACACCGACCGTCACCACCACCACCACACCGACCGTCACCACCACCACACCGACCGTCACCACCACCACACCGACCGTCACCACCACCACACCGACCGTCACCACCACCACCACACCCACCGTCACCACCACCACACCGACCGTCACCACCACCACCACACCGACCGTCACCACCACCACCACACCGACCGTCACCACCACCACCACACCGACCGTCACCACCACCACACCGACTGTCACCACCACCACACCGACCGTCACCACCACACCGACCGTCACCACCACCACACCGACCGTCACCACCACCACACCGACCGTCACCACCA
This sequence comes from Procambarus clarkii, assembly GCF_040958095.1. Taxonomy (NCBI): domain Eukaryota; kingdom Metazoa; phylum Arthropoda; class Malacostraca; order Decapoda; family Cambaridae; genus Procambarus; species Procambarus clarkii. The sequence goes on from NC_091214.1 coordinate 19,266,729, forward strand.
CCACACCGACCGTCACCACCACCACACCGACCGTCACCACCACCACCACACCGACCGTCACCACCACCACCACACCGACCGTCACCACCACCACACCGACCGTCACCACCACCACCATACAGACCGTCACCACCACCACACCGACCGTCACCACCACCACACCGACCGTCACGACCACCACACCGACCGTCACCACCACCACCACACCGACCGTCACCACCACCACACCGACCGTCACCACCACCACCACACCGACCGTCACCACCACCACACCGACCGTCACCACCACCACCATACAGACCGTCACCACCACCACACCGACCGTCACCACCACCACACCGACCGTCACCACCACCACACCGACCGTCACCACCACCACCACACCGACCGTCACCACCACCACACCGACCGTCACCACCACCACCACACCGACCGTCACCACCACCACACCGACCGTCACCACCACCACCACACAGACCGTCACCACCACCACACCGACCGTCACCACCACCACACCGACCGTCACCACCACCACACCGACCGTCACCACCACCACACCGACCGTCACCACCACCACACCGACCGTCACCACCACCACACCGACCGTCACCACCACCACACCGACCGTCACCACCACCACCACACCGACCGTCACCACCACCACACCGACCGTCACCACCACCACCACACAGACCGTCACCACCACCACACCGACCGTCACCACCACCACACCGACCGTCACCACCACCACACCGACCGTCACCACCACCACCACACCGACCGTCACCACCACCACCACACCGACCGTCACCACCACCACACCGACCGTCACCACCACCACCACACCGACCGTCACCACCACCACCACACCGACCGTCACCACCACCACACCGACCGTCACCACCACCACCACACCGACCGTCACCACCACCACCACACCGACCGTCACCACCACCACACCGACCGTCACCACCACCACACCGACCGTCACCACCACCACACCGACCGTCACCACCACCACACCGACCGTCACCACCACCACACAGACCGTCACCACCACCACACCGACCGTCACCACCACCACACCGACCGTCACCACCACCACCACACCGACCGTCACCACCACCACCACACCGACCGTCACCACCACACCGACCGTCACCACCACCACACCGACCGTCACCACCACCACCACACCGACCGTCACCACCACCACACCGACCGTCACCACCACCACACCGACCGTCACCACCACACCGACCGTCACCACCACCACACCGACCGTCACCACCACCACCACACCGACCGTCACCACCACCACACCGACCACCACCACCACCACACCGACCGTCACCACCACCACACCGACCGTCACCACCACAGAGGCATCAGGCGCACCCCAAGCAACACCCTAAATGACAATATGGATTTCCAGTTAGGTCGGCCAACGGTGTCTTTACATGGTGGTGGCGGCGGGGTAGTTGGTCACCGAGCTCCTGCCCCCACACCCTGGTCCCCATGGTGGTGGTGGCGGGTAGTTGGTCACCGAGCTCCTGCCCCCACACCCTGGTCCCCACACTGGTCTATCTTGAGGTTATCTTGAGATGATTTCGGGGCTTTAGTGTCCCCGCGGCCCGGTCCTCGACCAGGCCTCCACCCCCAGGAAGCAGCCCGTGACAGCTGACTAACTCCCAGGTACCTATTTTACTGCTAGGTAACAGGGGCATAGGGTGAAAGAAACTCTGCCCATTGTTTCTCGCCGGCGCCTGGGATCGAACCCAGGACCACAGGATCATAAGTACAGCGTGCTATTCGCTCGGCCGACCGGCTCCCAATGGTCAGTGGTGGTTATACCGCGAAATCTTTCGACAAATGTGACCATGGTGTTACTGCACACACAATGTGCTCAAAAGGTATTACCAGGCAGTAGGGAGATGGATCATTAACTTCCTAACTAACAGAACCCAGTCATCATCAGTCAAATCCGGATCATCCACCGTGAAAAGCTCAGTCCCTCAAGGTACTGTACTGTACTTGCTCCGGTACTTTGTCTCATCCTTATGAGAGAATGATACACAAACTATAGTACTGTAGTATCATTTGCAGACGACACAAGGATTTTCATCCGAGTAGACACTATAGTGGACTCTGCAAACCTCCAATCTCATGGTAATTCTTTCTATGGGCCACAAATTATCGTCTTTAAGGAGGAAAAGTTTCAGCCACTGCACTATGGGAAAACTCGAAAATATCAAAACTGAAACCACACAACACGCAGTCAAGCCACACTACTCAAAGAAAAAGCAATATAAAAGATTCGGGAGTAATATCTGAAGACTTTACTTTCAAAGAACACAATAAAGTAGCTGTGAGAACTGCATTAAAAATGACAGGTTGGATAACAAGGTCCTTTCAAACAAGAGATGTCAGACCATTGATGATACTTTTCAAGACGCTAGTGCTCTCTAGGGTGGAACACTGTTGCACAATTACAGCTCCATTCAAAGCTGGAGAAATTGCTGATCTGGAGAGATCTTTTACGGCCGCTCTCTCATCAGTAAAACTTCTAAATTATTATGACGGCTTAAAAATGTTAAATCGGTATTACCCAGAACTTAGCCGGGAGAAATGCATAATAACTTACACTTGGACAATATTAGAGGGACTAGTTCCAAATTTACACACGGAAATAAGATCACATGAGACCAGAAGGCATGGCAGGATGTGCAAAACAGCTCCGCTGAACAGCAGAGGTATAATAGGTACGCTGAGGGAGAACTTTATGATCACCAGAGGCCCGAGACTGTTCAATACTCTCCCGCTACACATAAGAGGCATAACTGGCCAGCCTCTGTTCACGAGATTACTTGATCACACTCCAAAGGATACTTGACTAACCAGGCTGTGAGCAGCTGCGTCCAACAGCTTGGTCAAGAGACCGGGCCGTGGAATGCTGACCCCGGTAACAACAGTTACTACCACCTACCACTGCCAACACCATCCACCAGCCTAACATCACCTATTACAATATAATTGAAATCCCGTCAATCTTTTCAGTTTTAACTTTCCCCGCCCGGCCAAACTTGTTTAAGTGAAGCGGGAAATTTGGTAATGACAGGAGTTACCTCCACAAGTCTGACCAACTTTAATACATATTTTATTTTACATGTCGGGGATAATTCCCCCCAGTGACCAGGTGCGCCCCTGCACCTCCCCTGTGGTCAGTGTGTTCTTACACTTGCCACTCTTCACTCACTGCACTTTGCTCCCCTAGCCTAGGCTAGCCTAGACAATGCTAGGCTAGGCTAGACAATACTAGGCTAGAGAATGCTAGGCTAAGCTAGACAATGCTAGGCTAGACAATGCTAGGCTAGGCTAGACAATGCTAGGCTAGGCTAGACAATGCTAGGCTAGACAATGCTAGGCTAGGCTGAGCAACTGCAAATGCAAACTATAATAATAATACAATGCGTCGACTATCGGTGAAGGTAGAGGGGGGGGGGAGAGAAAGAGCCGACTATAAACATCAAACATTGAGCTAAAATTGAAAGCACCATTCACGCCCAGACCGAGCAGAAAGCCATTACTGAAATTGAAAATGGCAAAAAGAATTCTGACGCGCTAAATCGAAATCAAAACAAAATACGCAAAATCAAAACATATGAACCACTTCAAGTAGGGAGCTGTTGTTTAAGGTAGTGGAGGCGGACGAGCCATTAACAACAGGCCGACCATTCCAGTGGTTGGCCAACCCCACCACACAACAGTGTTGTTCTGCCCTCCACATTTCCCCATCACAGCAACGCCCTGTAGGTGTCGCTGGTGCCACAGCAGCTAAACACAACCCATACAATATAAAGTCATTAAATGGTAGCGGCAGTGTCCACATAATTTACATATCATATACCAAGCCAATTTAATAAACTAATTACTCCATGTAAAATACCGACATTTTATATAAATTTGCTTTTTGCAATAATATAAAAAATATATATAGTTATATTGACTTGCATGAGGAATATGTATAATTTATACAACCACATAGAAGCAATACAATCAAGTAAATACAAGCAACTGGAAGGGCAGTTTCACTTTTTATCTCTCAGCCTCCGAGACGCTGAGCCCCTTGTAAGGTGCCCCGAGCTTTCTCACAGAGTTGGGTTCTAGACTCACTGACACTACCACGGACTCAAGAGTTACCAGAGGGGAAACTCCTGCTGTATCCTTGGTTCCTGTCCGGAGGTTCAGGACCCCCAAGGCTGGAGGCAGGCTTCCTTGGTGGCAAAGTTTAAAAAAAAAGTAAGAACGGAACTCACCCGTGTTACAAGACACACGAACATTGCACAGCCAAATCGCACACACACCCTCTTATTTGGGGGGATATTTCTCCACTTTGGATTGAATACAGTACAGACAGTCAGTCAGTCAGCTGGGGAGAGTCAAAGCAACACAGGAAGCTAATACACGAACACCCTGGGGTATTAACTTGTAAAACATAGCCCGTGCTACTTGCCCCGCTCCTGTGCCAGGTAAGTCCACTACGGGCTCACCATAGCCCGTGCTACTTGCAACTTTTGGTTCCCAGTAGCCGAATCTAACACCACAACAACTACAAGAGTCATGCCACACGGGTAGTTTGAGTAATGTAGATATGATAGAGCCCAGTAGGCTCAGGAATCTGTACACCTGTTGATTGACGGTTGAGAGGCGGGACCAAAGGGCCAGAGCTCAACCCCCGCAAGCACAACTAGGTGAGTACAACTAGGAGTACACGCGCGCGCACACACATTCATTCCTCTCATTCCTCTCAATGTTTGCTGACGACGCCAAAATTATGAGAAGGATTAAGACAGAGGAGGACAGCTTGAGGCTTCAAGAAGACCTGGACAAGCTGCAGGAATGGTCGAACAAATGGATGTTAGAGTTTAACCCAAGCAAATGTAATGTAATGAAGATAGGAGTAGGAAGCAGGAGACCAGATACAAGGTATCACTTGGGAGATGAAATACTTCAAGAGTCAGAGAGAGAGAAAGACCTGGGGGTTGATATCACGCCAGACCTGTCCCCTGAAGCTCATATCAAGAGGATAACATCAGCAGCATATGCCAGGTTGGCTAACATAAGAACGGCCTTTAGAAACTTGTGTAAGGAATCTTTCAGAACATTATATACCACATATGTCAGACCAATCCTGGAGTATGCGGCTCCAGCATGGAGTCCATATCTAGTCAAGCATAAGACTAAACTGGAAAAGGTTCAAAGGTTTGCCACCAGACTAGTACCCGAGCTGAGAGGTATGAGCTACGAGGAGAGACTACGGGAATTGAACCTCACTTCGTTGGAAGACAGAAGAGTTAGGGGGGACATGATCACCACATTCAAGATCCTCAAGGGAATTGACAGGGTTGATAAAAATAGGCTATTTAACACAAGGGGCACACGCACTAGGGGACACAGGTGTAAACTGAGTGCCCAAATGAGCCACAGAGATATTAAAAATAACTTTTTTAGTGTCAGAGTGGTTGACAAATGGAATGCATTAGGAAGTGATGTGGTGGAGGCTGACTCCATACACAGTTTCAAGTGTAGATATGATAGAGCCCAGTAGGCTCAGGAACCTGTACACCTGTTGATTGACGGTTGAGAGGCGGGACCAAGGAGCCAGAGCTCAACCCCCGCAAGCACAACTAGGTGAGTACAACTAGGTGAGTACACAAAACACCAGTGGGAGACAGACAGCCAGAGTCAAATGCCAATTTCCCGACAGACAGGTCATTTAACCCCAGAAAATACAGACAGACGGGCAGACAGAAAGACGAAGACAGGACATTACCGCCACCTCAACCCTTGTCACGTCTCAGTGGCCTTACCTCCCCTCCTTCCTCACCCTCAGTTCCTCTCTCTCACACACAACATTTCTCCTCTACCCCACTCTCCCGCCCAACTATAATGTCCTCGCCATCATAAATTAAAATTTGCCCCGAGGGGCGTAGTTTATTGGGCAGCGCCACTCATCCTGCGAGTGGACACACCGCCATAGCAGCATGTACAACACTCCCCAATAGGAAGAAAACCCACTGGGTTGTCCATCCTGTCACTTGTACCCAGACACAGCTGGGACTGGCCGGGTGCGGACTGCCTCCCGGGGGGATGCCTGGTATAGGCATGGTCCCTCTACGCCTCCAGGAAACGTGACCTATCTACTAAAAATAATGGCAGGATGTGTCAGGATCACAAGGCAGCCCTGGCCCCAGGCCGGGTTCGGGGAGTAGAATAACTCGTGAAACCCTCTTCAGGTATTTCCAGGTACTAACACTTGGTATTACCGAATATTAACATTTTACTTAATGGTTGATTTCCTCATTAAGTCAACATATATTTGTTGCAGCACCAATTGCAAAGGTTAACTAGTGAACTAAAGTATAAAGTAAAGCAAGCAATAATGAACACTAAGGTCAACAGGAGTATACTTTACATTAAATTAGAGAGAAAATAGGCCACTTCTTCCACTAATTCCTCCACAGCCAATTACTTAGGGTTCAATGTTGGTAGATAATGTCTTGTCAACAGCAGCTTCAGCTTGGCCTAACAATGCCCTAACTAACCCTTCAGGTTAAATTGCAGGTGCCAACGTCCACTGTGAGTGCGGGGGTGGGGGGGGGGGTAAATGGTCCAGCACGGACCATGGTCCACCATGCATACTGGGGGACGTATTCCCCCACACCTGCATGACCCTGGCATGTGTGGCATAGTGACCACAGAGCTCGGTCGTCAAGCACCCTCACTCCGTGACGTCAAAGTGTCAGTGAAATAACAGTATTGATTCACCGTGACCTGGTGCCCAATGTGTGTTGAGGTGACCAATACTCCCTGACCGTCACCGTCAGAGTCCGGACCCACAACTCTGGCGCGGAAGAGTCACGTTACGATGGACTCCGGTACCGTTCACACACCAGAGACAACATCCCTAACAGATCACTTGAACACGCACAGGAAATACACAAGCGTCCAGAGAGATCTTCCCGTGGCGCTGTGCTAACACTTGCCCCCGCGTGTCGTCAGCAATTTGAACCAGGTTCGTATCCTGGCCGGGGAGGATTGACTAGGCGCCAGTCCTCTACTGTACGCCTCTGTTTACCCAGCAGTAATTAGGTACCTGGTGGTAGGAGAAAAGGTAGAGTGGAGGTGCACAAGTCGTAAATTAAACCAGTGGTAATTTTTCAAGTCAATTTCACGAAGCAGAAAGACATCTCAGTTGAATAAATAATATGTCAACAAATTCCCCGAGACAGTAAAACCTCGTCGATAATTTCAGGGAAATAATTTAACTGTCCCCGACAGAAAAAATATATTCCCAGAAGACATTGTGGTGGTCAATCACACGCCGCCGCCTCAGTTGCCACCTCCTCTCAACCCTTTGTCACCTGGTAATTAGTCTCTTGTGTTTAGGGGGTGGTGTGGGGGGGGGGGGGGGTGAGGGTGGTGGGGTGGTGGGGGAGGGGGGGGAAGAGGGGGTGGGGGTGTCTGCATGATGGGTGGGGGGGGGAAGCGTGTATTGAAATTGAAATAAGTTTATTGAGGTAAAATACGAAGCGTGTATCGTGATGTACTAACACGGACCTGATCTATGACTACGCCAGGCCTGCGGTGCTCATGACCTACCTATCGACTTAACACCCCCACACCCACACACTCACACCCCCACATTATCCCCCACCTGCTACCCCCTCTCTTGTCCCCCCTCCTCCCTCTTCTGTCCCGTACTCACCTACTTGTGCTTGTGGGGGTTGAGCTTCATCTCTCTGTAATACGTCAATGAATCATTTGGGTACTGGGTTACCACCTGTCCCTCCATATATCGCCTGTCCTAAATAGTCTGTCATTATATACCCTGTCAATTCCACATGAGAATTTGTTATGCAGTATACCATGTAGTTCTGGGCCTAGTTTGTTGGTATACCTTTGAACCTTCTCTGATGACGAAGATAAAGCCACCCAAGAGGTGGCACGGGCATGAATAGCCCGTATGAACACTTATTCTCCAACTTCGTCTTGTGTTTACATGATGTGAACGCCACACTGGAGCCGCTTACTTCAGGATTAGACTGACAACTGTGGTAAACAGTTCTAAATGAGTCCTTGCAAGAGTTCCGTGTAATATAACCTCCTAGATTCTTCACTCTGTCCATTTCTTGAAGGATTTCGTCTCCCATTTGGAACCTTGTGTCTGGGGATCTTGCTCCCTGCACCTGGTTTGATTGTTTTACATTTACTCGAGTTGAACTCTATTAGCCATCTGTTGGATCATTCTTTCAGTTCATCCAGGTCTTGTAGTCTCTCCACACGAGGGAGCCATCTCTCCACACGATGAAGCCATCATGGGTATTAATCCGGAGGCGTAGGTCAGGCCTCACCTAACCGTATCATCCAACCGGTGTTGTGCGGGATACCGAAGTGTGACGGAGTTTACCCGGCCTGGCCCGCCTGCCAGCAGAGTCAAATACCACAAACCCCGAATATCCCCCGACCTTTTACTCCGGAGCCCTGACCTTCACGGTGGTCTAAGAATACATTCCAGCGCCCTTCTCACAATGTTGAGCTAGACCGTTCCAGCGCCCTTCTCACAATGTTGAGCTAGACCGTTCCAGCGCCCTTCTCACAATGTTGAGCGAGACCGTTCCAGCGCCCTTCTCACAATGTTGAGCTAGACCGTTCCAGCGCCCTTCTCACAATGTTGAGCGAGACCGTTCCAGCGCCCTTCTCACAATGTTGAGCGAGACCGTTCCAGCGCCCTTCTCACAATGTTGAGCGAGACCGTTCCAGCGCCCTTCTCACAATGTTGAGCGAGACCGTTCCAGCGCCCTTCTCACAATGTTGAGCTAGACCGTTCCAGCTTCTACACCTGGACGCGAGGTGCAATAAACCCTCTGCTACACCGAGGTGAATTATCGGTCATTACTGCAGGTTAACACAGCTGGGTAAACTGGAGTGATGTGATGGATGCGCTGTTTTCATCACAACCCGTTGAAGTGTTCTTATTTATTACCTCCTCTTCGTCTCAACCCTCCTCTCTCTCACACACACCGGGAAGCAGCCCGTGACAGCTGACTAACTCCCAGGTACCTATTTACTGCTAGGTAACAGGGGCATTCAGGGTGAAAAACTTTGCGCATTTGTTTCTGCCTCGTGCGGGAATCGATCCTGTGCCACAGAATTATGAGTCCTGTGCGCTATCCACCAGGCTACGAGGCCCCTTATGTGTACTCACCTAATTGTGCTTGCGGGGGTTGAGCTTTGGCTCTTTGGTCCCGCCTCTCAACTGTCAATCAACTGGTGTACAGATTCCTGAGCCTACTGGGCTCTATCATATTTACATTTGAAACTGTGTATGGAGTCAGTCTCCAGCCACACACATAGCTATGTGTGTGTGTGTGTGTGTGTGTGTGTGTGTGTGTGTGTGTGTGTGTGTGTGTGTGTGTGTGTGTGTGTGTGTGTGTGTGTGTAAAAATAATAGTAGTAGTTAGAAACAGTTGATTGACAGTTGAGAGGCGGGCCGAAAGAGCAGAGCTCAACCCCCGCAAGCACAACTAGGTGAATACACACACACAGCACGCTACAGAAGCAAATATCAACTGCATATAAACATGCAAATTTTGGGATAATTGTCCCTGCCTTAACGATTCAACTAGAAAGTTGGCATATATAATGCAAGGTAAACTCGTTTGATTTAGTGTTGCATTGTGACGCTGCAACTTTACATATTCTACACTCGGTGTTGATGTACAAACCTGGTATCATCAGGAGCTCCATAGCTGGCTCCACAACTGGCTCCACAACTGATGGGGATCTACGTTTACCATCACAAAGTTTGCGTCCAGTAACTTACGGGACTAAATTATAACTTTCCTCATCACCATTAAAGTTATCACTAGTAACTTTAAAATCTGTGGCAATAATTACCATCCTATAGCATTCCACCAGTGCAAAGCCTCTTATTATTACATCACACACATTACTATATTAATGTCAACATTGTAACCTGTGATACAACCGAATCCTCTAAACTTCCCGAGACATCTTCTGAAACCGCTCTTATCTCTCTAGAATATTATCCTCATGCACTCCCCATACTTCAGACCGAAAAACCATTTATAATGGCCAATTCGAGGTGGTTTTAAACGATCGATTTCATGATACAATGACAGCCTGCCCGGGGAGCAGCACTACCACCCTGCTCCCCGGGGCGCTGATCCCACCGCTGCCACCATAGTCATCCTCACTCCCGTTGCTCACAACTCTACACACAATTATTGTCGTCAGAACCAAACTATCCAATCTATCATAGGCTTAATTATTAAACAATTTGAATGTACAATATGAATTTATGATGGGAAAATAAAGTTTTGGGTTACGAAAGTTAAAATTTGACAAGAGCGTTTTTAGGGTGAGCAGTGATGACAGATTAAGTTAAATATTTTGTAGTCGTTTCAAGGAATCTTGTTATGTAACACAGTTAAGTTCATATATAACGAATTCTAGTTAAATAACATAACCAGGTTACAAATGTAAACAATTTCAACTGCTAACACAAAAATCAGTTTGAAATCCAACGAAATCTGCCGTTACAACAAAGTCAAAACAAAATCCGGTTAATATTTCAAAAAATGGGTGACATAATTGCTTAAGAATTAACGAAAACCAGTTAATGACCATTCATTCAACCCTTCCTTCATGTTCCCCTTCCACCACCATGTGCTCCCATTCCTTTCATCCCTAACCCCCCCCCCTCTCTCATACCTCCCCTCTCACTATTTCCCCCTCCAGCAAATGCACTCTGTATTCAGAGACTGTTTCTCCCGCCCAGTTTCCCGGGTAAAGCCGCGCTGGACACGTGGCGCACCGGGAACCGTTAGGGCGGTTACACTCACATTTGAATACTATACAGTATTGAAATTACATTTCGGACGACGCGGTTCTCGGCGAGTTGAATAAGTATACATCTGTAGTGTTTATATTATGTAACGTTGAAAAAAATATGTTGCTTTGATATGGGATGATGAGAATGATTGATTTATTAAAACACGGTATTGGCTGGTGCACCGAGGAAGCCGCATCACCGCAGCTGTAGAGAGAAACCGTAACGGTTGTCGGCAATTATACATTAACTGGCTGTTAGGCAGCACACCGACATAGCACAAGAGAGCGAAAGTTCTCTGTCTTCCATCGTGGGAATAACGAGTCCTGTGCACCCACTACCTCATCCCACCACTCTATCCCTCTCCCCATTCCTCTACTTCCCTCAACCCCATATTCAACTCTCTCCCAAAAATCCCAACACCCTTGCCTCCTCCCCCCCCCCCGCCCAAATCACAGTAGCGAGGGACGAGCCGCTATACCTGGCTCGCCTCGCCATTTGTGGTATCGACCGGTGGATGTAATTTCGCGGACTGTCCCGCCAAACCTCGCCAACACAACCCGCGCTTGGAAAGACGCCGCCAAATTGACGAAAAAATTAAATACATAAACGCATAAACGATGCAAAAGGGAAAATAGGTTCCAACAATGGCCAAAATGGGATAGGTAATAAATAAATTTATATATATATATAAGGTATGATGGCTATGTGGAGGAGCGAACTGCTAGCACAAATAGTCTCATTGACCAGGTAAATCAAGAGGGAAGCTGCGTAAGTAATAATGTTATTTTTGGCACTATTGTGAGGTTGCGTGTCTTAGGCTGTGCCTCGCTGACCAGTCTGGTCTGAACGGGTGGTGGAGAGCTTGTGGAGCTGCGTGTGGTATGGAGGTGGGGAGTGTGGTGTGGAGCGGGGTGTGGATCGGGGTGGGGAGCAGGGTGGGGAGCTTGTGGAGCGGCGTGTGGTATGGAGGTGGGGAGTGTGGTGTGGAGCGGGGTGGGGATCGGGGTGGGGAGCGGCGTGTGGTATGGAGGTGGGGAGTGTGGTGTGGAGCGGAGTGTGGATCGGGGTGGGGAGCGGGGTGGGGAGCTTGTGGAGCGGCGTGTGGTATGGAGGTGGGGAGTGTGGTGTGGAGCGGGGAGCATATATTACTATCCTGAGGCTGATGGAAGACACTACAAGGTGGAGGTCAACAACTGAGCCCCGGCACAGACTCATTAGGTTCATCACGCACTCAGAGGTCGATGTGGGTCCATCACTGAGCATTTTATTATACACGTTCCTTGCCCGAGGCTCTAGGATGTTACTGCAGTGTCTCCGGGGCTCTCTCGACCCCAGCTGGTGAAGTGTGGGTGGTTGTGGGTGTCGGGTCAAGACCAACACCTACACCCGCCACTCCTCTACACCCAGATCACGCAGCAACACTTACAACCTGTCCCCGGCATGAACTGTCACCTCAAACACTTGTAAATAATTGTGTGTGTGTGGAAATAACGGCTGGGTTTTCTCCTCTAGTTGGTTCTATGGACCGGTTTAAGGGAAACCCCCCCACCCCCTGCTAAATTCTCACCCTCCCTCCCTCCCTCCATCAACGCCATCTCCCCAAGCCCCCCCCCCCCCGGTCACCCCTGCACCGCTACCCCCCCCCTCCCCCCAACTTCCTGCGAGGTAGGGCATAATGTTCCTTGTGAAGGCGTCCCCAGAGCCGCCGCCTCGCTCCTCCTCAAACAAACCCTTGCCAAGATTCAGCACGCAGCCGCCCCGTTATCCAGGCGCCGTTATCGGCTGGCCCCACACCTCGGCACCTGCTGGGGGAGGGGGTGCTGCTGAGGGGGGGGGGAGGAGGTACTGCTGAGGGGGGGAGGGGTCCTGTTGAGGGGGGGGGGGAGGGGTCCTGTTGAGGGGGGGGGAGGGGTCCTGCTGAAGTGGGGGAGGGGTCCTGCTGAAGGGGGGGGGGGGAAGGTCCTGCTGAGAGCAGCGCCCGTTTTTCTGACAGTATATGTAAACGATCTCCCAGATGGAACAAACTTGTTCCTCTCAATGTTTGATAACTTTAATTAATAATGCAAAAAAAAATATGAGTAAGATTAAGACAAAAAGATACAAGATGGGGTTCAAGATGGCTACAAGTTGCTACAAGGTGACCTGGACAAACTGAAGGAATGGTCCAACAAATGGCTACTAAAGTTCAACCCAAGTAAATGTAAGGTAATAAAACTAGGCGGTGGGAACAGTAGTCCTGACACAGGATACCGAATGGGAAACTAAGTCCTTCAGGAAAAGGAGAGAGAAAAAATCTAAGAATTGCTATCACACCAAACCTGTCTCCTGAAGCCCACATAAAAAATATCATCAGCGGTGTATGCAACGCTGGCTAGCATCAGAACTGCCTATAGAAACATGTGTAAGGAATCATTCAGAACCTTGTATACCACAAATGTAAGACCACTCCTGGAGTATGCGGCCCCAGCATGGAGTTCATGCTGGACGAAGATGAGAATGAGAGGTATACCTCTGAGAATGTTCAGAGGTATGCCACTAGACTAATGCCAGAACCAAGAGTCATGAGTTACAAGGAAAGGCTGCGAGAACTGCACCTCGCGTCGCTAGAAGACAGAAAAGTTCGGGGAGAGAGATGATCACGACATACACAATTCTCAGTGGAATTGAAAGGATGTATTATTTACACGAGTGGTACGCGCACAAGGGGACACAGACAGAAGCTGAAAACTAAATGAGCCACAGAGGCATTATAAATAACCATTTTTCAGTATCAAAGCAGCTAATAAATGGAATGCATTAGGCAGTGATGTGGTGGAGGCTGACTCCATACACAGTTTCAAGTGTAGATATGATAGAGCCCAGTAGGCTCAGGAACCTGTACACAAGTTGATTGACAGTTGAGAGGCGGGACCAAAGAGCCAGAGCTCATCCCCCGCAAGCACAACTAGGTGAGTACTAGGTGAGCGCACACGCACACACAGGCACACGCAAGCGCGCGCGCGCGCGCACATAGACAGACACAGACACAGTGTACCACCATGAAGGACGGGCACATTGCCCCAAGACACACAAAACCTTTAGTGGGACAACACGTTAACTCATCAATACTGGGTTATGGATCGCCAGTGTCAATAGTCCGTAACTACAACACCGCCTCAACTACCACCAAACCTCAGAGGCGGAGTCATCACCACAATGTTACATTTAATATTCTCGTTGTCATTCTCTCACTCACTCTCTCTTTTTCCCTTGTTCGTTTACTCACTCACTTTTTTTGAGGGGGGGGGGAGTAAAGAGGAAGGAGAGGCATAAGTGAAGGGAAGTATAGAAGTGGGAAGTACAGTAACTTCAAGTATGTTTATTGAGAAAGAAATACATCTCAAAGGGATAGAGTAGCTTAGGCTATTTCTACCCACCTTCCCAGTACAGTGAGAGGTATGATAGCAGGCGGGCTGTCCGCCTTGCTGACACTCACTCACTCACTCATCCTCCCCTCGTGCAGTTAAACTGTACATCCTACTACACCACCCCTCCTCATATCTTCTCCCTCTCCCCTCACAGACAGGCGAGGAAGGACACTAAACGAGGCTGAAAGAGTGGGAGAGTAGGAGTACATTAACATTAGCAGGCAGTCATACCCTGTTGGTGCTGGGGTCAGCGGGTAGAGGAGCCTGTTCCCGCCCGAGTCAGCGGGCGGAAGAACCCGCTCCTCCACCGAGTCAGCGGGTGGAAGAACCCGCTCCTCCACCGAGTCAGCGGGTGGAAGAACCCGCTCCTCCACCGAGTCAGCGGGTGGGGGCAAGGCTGAGAAAACAAAGAGACAATGTGTGCGGGAAGATCGAGGGTGGAAGCAATCCTGGGCAAATCCCCGGCGTGGAGCGGCGGTGTGGCCGAGGGGCGGCTGTAGACAGCGTTCCTCTTCCGCCTCAAAACAAACCTCTCACGCCTACGCCCATAAACCTTCACAGGTGCCCGCGCTAAAGCTTTAAGACTTACATGGTGTGTTCCAGCACGCACCCAGCCGCTCCTCCCTCCCTCACACACACGTTTAAGGGCTCTCTTCACGAGTCATAGTAAGAGATCTTCCAGACAACGTACGTTAGAGCAGTTTTGAAGTCTGCAGCGCCATCACCGCATCCCCAGCTTGAGTAACTACACATATAACCTGCCTGATCTTAGGGCCGCCGAGACAGTATATTAAGCCCGACTCAACCTTGCTGACACTGGAGGAAATATGCCATACTATTACTCTAGTGATAGCCCCTGTTACCTAGCAGTAAAATAGGTACCTGGGTGTTGGTCAGCTGTCACGGGCTGCTTCCTGGGGGTGGAGGCCTGGTCGAGGACCGGGCCGTGGGGACACTAAAAGTCCCGAAATCATCTCAAGATAATCTCAAGATAGTGAAATTAACGAGCGTAAACAGACTACATGTTTGGTATAGAGGAACTGCAGAGGCCTCTTGACCCATAGGAGGTCGCTCTTGTGTCAATCCACCCACACTCACTAGCGTGTGTGTCAAACCTTCGCCGGAAACAATCCAGCGATCCCGTGTCTAATATGTTATCACGGAAACTTAAATCAACAACTCCGCTACCAAGACGGTATTTACCCAGGTCTTCCCTCAATATAGACTTAAAACAATTTATAATTGGTTGCCCAGTCACTTTAGACACTTTTGGTTAGTCATTCACTTTGGTTGCCGCCCAGCCCGCCAGTTCTCGCGCCATTTCCACCTAAGCTGATTCCAATACTTCTAAAGCGGTTTAGGGATATTGATGGGGTGAGTGGGGGTTGGGGAAGGGGTAGAGAGGGGAAGGGGTAGGAAGGGGTAGGGAGGGGGAAGGGGTAGGGAGGGGAAGGGAGGGGAAGGGGTAGGGAGGGGAAGGGGTAGGGAGGGGAAGGGGTAGGGAGGGGAAGGGAAAAGGGGACCACTTTCCCCCACAACAAAGGGGGGGGGGGGGTTGGATGAAAGAAAATGGGGTACTTACTACGAAACAAAGCCATGTGCAGATATTAGCCAGGGGCGTGATTGGGACCATTGTTACAGAGAGCCTCACATGGCAGTTAAATGATTGTTGTCAATTAAGCCCAATTCATCACTGCACTAAGATCAAACATCAAGTTACACTAGACGATACTTTATGCTGCGTCTCGCGGACACACTGAATCTCGGCCGTGAAATTAGACCCCGAATGATGAAGTACGATGATCAGAGAAGAGCAGGACTCTCCCTCGGTCCTGCAGCATGATCATGGTTCATCTAAGTCATCACTGAAGTTTAGGGGGGGGGGGGAGAAGAGTTCCAGCCGCCACCACCACCATCGGGTCACCCCCCATCAAGTCTCCCCCCCCCCACCATCGGGTGCCAAGTATTAATGTCTTCGTGTCTGCTGTAATATCCTAGTGCGCGCGGTTGACCTGTCACCCTTCCTGCTCCCAGTGTGTCCACATGTTGTACTGCTGCTCCCAGTGTGTCCACGATGCTGTCCACGAGGCCCGTGCGTGTGTGTTAACGGTAGGACACATATAGGACGCATATATATACATATACACACATAGGACACATCACCGTGAACGAGGAGGAGCCTCAGAGAGCCGAGACACGACACAACTAAATCAAGAGGATGTAAACAGCTGCTCAGTATTCCCATAAGTGTATCCGCACCAACGCTCTCATCACAATAGTGTTAAAAGCTGCTGTGAAAGCCACAGTCTTCCACAACCTGCAGCTGCAGACCGCAGCCTGCGGCAGTGTACGGGCGGAAGCTGCTAGACATCACACGGAAACTGGAAGACAATAAAGAATGTAATATCCTTGTCCCCCTTCTCAGCGGCAGCTGATAAGGGGGCAAGGATAATGGAAGGAAACAGAGACTAGGAAGAGGTAGAGGGGGAGGAAGAGGTAGAGGGGGAGGAAGAGGTAGAGGGGGGACGACGAAGGGTAGAGACGGAGGAAGCGGTAAAGTAAAGGAAGGAGCCAAGAGCCGTGGAAGAAGGGAAAGTGAAGGCCAGACCACGGTGTGTTTACCTTCACTACTGACTCATGCCTCACATCCTCCAGCACCACCACGCTCACTACCTCAACCCCTCACTACCAGCCAATGTTACACGGCACACAGAGACACAGAGAGAGAGAAGCAAGGAATGAGAGAGGAAAAAGAAGCAGGGAGAGGAAAGAAGCAAAGAATGAGACAGCAGAGACGTAATGAGAGAAGGAAGTAGACAGGAGAAAAACGATGACTGATAAGCAAGGAATGAGAGGAGGAGGAGGAGGATGTTACCATATACGTAAATATTATCGCTGTACAGACCATCAGTCCTTATAGCATGAGGCCTTATTAAGTAAGACCAAAGTGTAAACACGTGTAGGCCTATTGTAGACATAAACAATACGATTAAACAAAATGATAACAGACTATTCAAGGCCAAAATGTATAGACTAGGTCAGCCTTAAACAAACTGAAGACTAATAAACTAGATACAAACAATGTATATAGACCAAGTCTGAAGAAATAATTTTCTAACCCTAAACTGTATAGAGGCTATGTATAAATTTATAATTTGTATGTATATCTATGTGTGTAAATCACGAAAATTAACGTGATGAAAAATGTGACAGTGTCAGACCACGGAGGAAGAATTGAAAACAGGAATTTCCTCAAGTAATTTCGTATATCAATACATCTTCAGAAGGAATCTTTATTCATTCCTTCTGAAGATGTATTAATATACGAAAGTACTTAAGGAAATTCCCGTTTCAATTCTTCCTCCGTGGTCTGACACTGTCACATGTATATCTATATTTAATGTGTGTGTGTGTGGGGGTTGAATTTGACACGAGAATTATCTGGTTACTTTCTGCACCTGTTTTCTACTTCCTGCCCCTGCTTCCCCCTGCTCCCTGCTTCCTGCTGCTCCCTGCTTCACGCTGCTCCCCGCTTCCTCCTGCTCCCTGCTTCCTCCTGCTCCCTGCTTCCTCCTGCTCCCTGCTTCCTCCTGCTCCCTGCTTCACGCTGCTCCCCGCTTCCTCCTGCTCCCGCTTCCTGCTTCACGCTGCTCCCTGCTTCACGCTGCTCCCTGCTTCCTCCTGCTCCCTGCTTCCTGCTGCTCCCGTGAAGATCGGGGGGTCCAAGTAGAGCGGCCCGGGTAGTAATGGAGGTACGGGCCAGCGGGCAGCTCCCAGCAAAAGCTGTTTATATCAAACAATCACAGGTCAAGCCTGACCTCAGGCCGGACTTACGGAGTACAAGAACTCTCAGGACCTCCACAGGTATATATACTCCAGGTGTCGTCACAACAAAGGCAGTAGAGAGGAGTAAGAATGGAGGATCAAGGAGACATGAGAGAGAGAGGAGATGAAGGGATGAGGTGTTGAGTGTATCATTACATCTCCAACAGCTGCTCAAGGACACATGCCTCATACAGGGTCCGCCTTGTCTTCGGCGTGTCTCCCTGCGCCTGCGCATTCCTCCCTCACTGCGCATGCCTGCCTGCGCATGTCTCCGTGTGTTTGCGCATACCTCCCGCCCTGCGCGCGTGTCCCTCCAGGCACCTGCGCTCGTATACTGGAAATTTCCATAACACATGTTTATTGGAATCGAGGCATTAGAGCCTGACCACAGTGCGCATGCGTGCGTGTCTCACACCTGGAGTATACCTGGAGTGAGTTGTCAGAGTCCTGCTGCTCCCATTGTTGTGAGGGCTCCCGGAGGACTCCGCGGCTAAGCGGTAAACGACTTCCAATCTCAGCCATAAATCCCGGGTTAGAATCTTGGCTTGAGCAGAAACAAATCAGCAGCGTTTACTTTCACCTCATGCCTCTGTTCACCTAGTCTACCTGTTAATAGGTACCTGGGAGAACAACTACAGCAGGGATCGTCAGTAGTTGCCCTAGTTAGACATATACACGCACAGCACGACAAAATCTGTGAGGATTGACTGGGAACATACCAATATGGCTGTCGGCCTGCTCACAGGAGCAGTAGTCTACCACTGCACTCCTGTTAACCAGACTGGTAGATACGCCTAGGAACAAACAAACGATTAAAAGCTCGTAAAACAAATGAGTACTAAGGTGCAGGCTTCACACACCAGTACTAGGGTGCAGGCTTCACACACCAGTACTAGGGTGCAGGCTTCACACACCAGTACTAGGGTGCAGGCTTCACACACCAGTACTAGGTGCAGGCTTCACACACCAGTACTAGGGTGCAGGCTTCACACACCAGTACTAGGTGCAGGCTTCACACACCAGTACTAGGTGCAGGCTTCACACACCAGTACTAAGGTGCAGGCTTCACACACCAGTACTAGGGTGCAGGCTTCACACACCAGTACTAGGGTGCAGGCTTCACACACCAGTACTAGGTGCAGGCTTCACACACCAGTACTAGGGTGCAGGCTTCACACACCAGTACTAGGGTGCAGGCTTCACACACCAGTACTAGGGTGCAGGCTTCACACACCAGTACTAGGGTGCAGGCTTCACACACCAGTACTAGGGTGCAGGCTTCACACACCAGTACTAGGGTGCAGGCTTCACACACCAGTACTAGGGTGCAGGCTTCACACACCAGTACTAGGGTGCAGGCTTCACACACCAGTACTAGGGTGCAGGCTTCACACACCAGTACTAGGGTGCAGGCTTCACACACCAGTACTAGGGTGCAGGCTTCACACACCAGTACTAGGGTGCAGGCTTCACACACCAGTACTAGGTGCAGGCTTCACACACCAGTACTAGGGTGCAGGCTTCACACACCAGTACTAGGGTGCAGGCTTCACACACCAGTACTAGGGTGCAGGCTTCACACACCAGTACTAGGGTGCAGGCTTCACACACCAGTACTAGGGTGCAGGCTTCACACACCAGTACTAGGGTGCAGGCTTCACACACCAGTACTAGGGTGCAGGCTTCACACACCAGTACTAGGTGCAGGCTTCACACACCAGTACTAGGGTGCAGGCTTCACACACCAGTACTAGGGTGCAGGCTTCACACACCAGTACTAGGTGCAGGCTTCACACACCAGTACTAGGGTGCAGGCTTCACACACCAGTACTAGGGTGCAGGCTTCACACACCAGTACTAGGGTGCAGGCTTCACACACCAGTACTAGGGTGCAGGCTTCACACACCAGTACTAGGGTGCAGGCTTCACACACCAGTACTAGGGTGCAGGCTTCACACACCAGTACTAGGGTGCAGGCTTCACACACCAGTACTAGGGTGCAGGCTTCACACACCAGTACTAAGGTGCAGGCTTCACACACCAGTACTAGGGTGCAGGCTTCACACACCAGTACTAGGGTGCAGGCTTCACACACCAGTACTAGGGTGCAGGCTTCACACACCAGTACTAGGTGCAGGCTTCACACGAACTGATGTAGGGAAACTGCTGTTAGTTTACACCTGGAGTATACCTGGAGTGGGTTCTGAGAGTTGATCTACTCTCCAAGCCCGGTCTGGGGGCAAGATCTGTATTGTGACAACTTGATTCAAAAGGCTGTTGCTTGCAGCGGCCCGCAGGCAACATATCCATTACAACCTAGTTGGTCCAAAACATTTTGCAGGAATTTATCTAATTCTTCCTTGAACACTTTGTTTTGTTCCGACAAAACAAAGTTCTCATGTTTCTTGGGAGAGAGTTGAATAACTGTGGACCTCTGGTGTCCAGTGTTCTCTGATTGTACCAATGGTACCATGGTACCCATGGTACCACTGTTACCATGTTACCATGGTACAATCAGAGAACACCCCCGCCTTCCATGGTACGGGAGTGCGGGTGAGGGCCGTCAGGAAGCTCTACAAAATGGTTAAGTTACTACAACACTATTTTTGTGCAGAGGAGGGGAGGTGGGGGGGGGGGAGACGATGACTAACACTAGGAATGTGATGGAGACGAAGATAATAAAAATATATTAAAACAGAAAACATGAATATAAACAAAACGCCAAAAGTGGCGTTACTCACACCCGGCTCATTACTAGCATTAAACATCTGACGATCAAAATTATAACGTGTTTATCTATGAAGCCAAACACAGGAACAGAACATATGTATAGTTAACGCGTCAGATTCTAACCGCCGTGGCTCCCTCTCTCAGATTAGGCTACAAGAACATCATGATGTTAACGCGCTCGCTAAACTTGCAGTAGTGACAATATTGAACATAATCTTGGGCTATTATGTGGAACTTTTAAAACTCATTGGTCGAGAACTTGTAGAAGAATGTGAAGTGCAAACAGGAATGAGTGTGGGGTACACAGTAAACTGCCACTCAAGGGATGGGTACACGGTAAACTGCCGCTCAAGGGATGGGTACACGGTAAACTGCCGCTCAAGGGATGGGTACACGGTAAACTGCCGCTCAAGGGATGGGTACACGGTAAACTGCCGCTCAAGGGATGGGTACACGGTAAACTGCCGCTCAAGGGATGGGTACGCGGTAAACTGCCGCTCAAGGGATGGGTACGCGGTAAACTGCCGCTCAAGGGATGGGTTCACGGTAAACTAGCCGCCTTCAACAGCAACAATAAAAATAACAAGCAATAACACAGTTGTCTTGAATCACTCCTACAGGCAAAATAAACTATATCTATTTCACCCCATCCTTTCCAAACCCTTTGGGCATCAAACTCGGAACTGGAGCCAGCACACACAGCATGTAGAGGCACCTCGCCAGACCACTGTAGCATAGAGTAGCATAAGCCTTAGGATATGCGACGATACTCTGCATACCCGAGCAATCGCTAGCCTATTCCACCAGAATACGTAAGCCGGTAAGGCAGTGAGGGAGGGGGAGGGAGGTCTCCTAGTCACAGAATGATAATGGTTCTTCCAATACTAAAACCCTTCAAAAAGGACTTCACTCTCAAGTTATTGCCTCGTCGCTCTTGCCCCTCCCCCCTGCTTAGGCAAACTGCTACAGGAAAGTGTCAATATATTTAGATAAAACACCAAACTGAGCACAGACAATTTGTAGATAATCTTTCACCTGTAAGAGCTGACAGCCTATCTACGTATATATGCAAGTGTTTATGTAAATGGTTTGTGTGTATGTCAAATATACAAATGTGTATCATTACGCAACACGACGTTCTGTGTTCATTTGGCGTTCCTGCAGCTGGCGGCAATTCAGTGTTTAACCACCGACACGTTCAAGTATGTTTATTGAGATAAGCAATAAATACATCTCAAAGGGATAGAGTAGCTTAGGCTATTTCTACCCCCCTTATTTTAATGTTTTGTGGCTACACGGGGTTCACATCAGCTCCCTGAGGGCTCCAGTAAACAGACACTATTAAAAAAAAAATCTAGAACGTAAGAACGTTCCCAAACGTAAGGAACACCTCCAAGGATAGGGTTATACATTTGTGCGGATGTAAAGTTATTCCATATTAATGTCCACATGTGCTGGATTTGTGGGGGCCAAAATTGCACATGGCCGCCTTCCGTAATACAAAACACTGATGATTATTGAATTAATCACATCAATACGGAATATATAAATAAATTTCTGTAATGTTAATATTGTATTTTTATTTTTAATGCTTTATACGTGTATTAATCCATTAATTTCTCCTCCCTCTCCACGTGGCAGTATTATTTTTAAACTTTCAGACAACCCGGAATAATTAAAATCAGATTGACCAGACCACACACTAGAAGGTGAAGGGACGACGACGTTTCGGTCCGTCCTGGACCATTCTCACAATCGACTTGAGAATGGTCCAGGACGGACCGAAATGTCGTCGTCCCTTCACCTTCTAGTGTGTGGTCTGGTCAACATACTTTAGCCCCGTTATTGTGACTCATCGCCTGCATTAAAATCATAAATATAAATCAATGTGGCATCACTAGGAGGGTCGCCGCGTCTTATCCGTAAGGGAGTCGGTCGTTAGAATTCTCTAACATTTCCCTTTTCAAAGAGGTTAACATAACAAATTATAAAGAATAATCCAAAACAATTCCAGCAGAACTGTTGTTGGACTGCGTTAATATACAGGTATTATTAGGCCTAACCATTTAGCATCCACAATAACTGGAACTAATGCAACGGTGGGACTGTTAAGAGCCAGCCAGAGCCCGCCAAAACCAGA
Source organism: Procambarus clarkii (assembly GCF_040958095.1). Taxonomy (NCBI): domain Eukaryota; kingdom Metazoa; phylum Arthropoda; class Malacostraca; order Decapoda; family Cambaridae; genus Procambarus; species Procambarus clarkii. Next base: position 19,289,749 of record NC_091214.1, read on the forward strand.
GTAGGAAGAATACAAGGGAGAATGATAATGTTGCATGAAAACAAGCAAAACATGCAAAAAAAAAAGTGTATATCTTCCTCTGTGGATGCTAAAAAGATACGTAAACGTAAAAGGTAAAGATGCGTATGTTTAAACTTAAATATAGCCTAGTATATCCTAATCAAGAATTTTGTATATATAAATTCCTAAGTAATAAGTATACCTGGAGATGATTCACAGTTATTCTACTCCAAGAACACGGCCTGAGGCCAGGCTCGACTTTTGATAACCGAAATCTTGCATAGTAATACACGTGATATCTCTTACTTATTACAATATAATGACAATAAAACGAGGGTGAAACAGGTAAATAATAATAAGACAATACTGTTTAATGTAAATGATAACTCCTGTAGATACAAGCCACCGTAGATACTACACCCACTTCAAACCTCCTCGATGGTTATCTTAGATTTTTGTGAGGGTCTGAAAGCATATTACAGTTCCAGTAAAGTCTACATGTAAACTGGCAAGTGAACCTTTGTCGTAAATATAGATTATTCTCAAGTTATAACGTTAATGTTTTATAAGGTATTGGTTTAAAATATAAGAAGTGTATTATGAAGACTTTGAAGAATTTGGTTTTCTGTAAACGGAATTCTTGGGTACACTCAAATGATTTTTGAATTCCATATTTTACATTATCGTCAACCATATTAAGCTGTCAAGCGGCACCAGACAGCCTCTCCCCAGGAGGGGGGGCGCGGCACCAGACAGCCTCTCCCCAGGAGGGGGGGCGCGGCACCAGACAGCCTCTCCCCAGGAGGGGGGGCGCGGCACCAGACAGCCTCTCCCCAGGAGGGGGGGGGGGCACCAGACAGCCTCTCCCCAGGAGGGGGGCGGCACCAGACAGCCTCTCCCCAGGAGGGGGGCGGCACCAGACAGCCTCTCCCCAGGAGGGGGGGGGGCGGCACCAGACAGCCTCTCCCCAGGAGGGGGGCGGCACCAGACAGCCTCTCCCCAGGAGGGGGGCGCGGCACCAGACAGCCTCTCCCCAGGAGGGGGGGCGAGGCACCAGACAGCCTCTCCCCAGGAGGGGGGGGGGCGCGGCACCAGACAGCCTCTCCCCAGGAGGGGGGGGCGGCACCAGACAGCCTCTCCCCAGGAGGGGCGGCGCGGCACCAGACAGCCTCTCCCCAGGAGGGGGGGGGACCAGACAGCCTCTCCCCAGGAGGGGGGGCGCGGCACCAGACAGCCTCTCCCCAGGAGGGGGGGCGCGGCACCAGACAGCCTCTCCCCAGGAGGGGGGGCGCGGCACCAGACAGCCTCTCCCCAGGAGGGGGGCGCGGCACCAGACAGCCTCTCCCCAGGAGGGGGGCGCGGCACCAGACAGCCTCTCCCCAGGAGGGGGGGGGACCAGACAGCCTCTCCCCAGGAGGGGGGGGGCGCGGCACCAGACAGCCTTTCCCCAGGAGGGGGGGGGGACCAGACAGCCTCTCCCCAGGAGGGGGGGCGCGGCACCAGACAGCCTCTCCCCAGGAGGGGGGGCGGCACCAGACAGCCTCTCCCCAGGAGGGGGGGGGCGCGGCACCAGACAGCCTCTCCCCAGGAGGGGGGGACCAGACAGCCTCTCCCCAGGAGGGGGGGGGGCGGCACCAGACAGCCTCTCCCCAGGAGGGGAGCAGCACCTGGCATCTCCCCCATTCACACCTTGTGAATGAGACGAGTGGGCTTCATACAGTTTTTGTTACCAACTCCCCCTCTTCCCAAACCATTATGTAACCGGACAACATCTCGCTGCTGCATATCCCTTGCAATAGATTGTTAATCTATTATACATCCCCACACCCACCGTGTGGGGGTGTAGAGGAAAAGGTTGCAGAGGCACATGATGGGCTGAGGTACTGACCCCCAAAGTTAGTCTAGCTAAGCAAGTACCAATATTGTGAGACCAGTTACACAATTTAATATTTATGTCCATCTATTATGACAAGGGTTGTATGACAAGTGGTTTTTTATTATTATTATTATTTTTCTACCACAGACGTGGCCACACATTTACAATGCTAACTAGCATATATACATTTTCTTCTGTTCTCCATGGACAGGGTTAGAGAAGTGTTAAACATATAGTTCAAGGGTTTATTGAACACTCAACCACAGAAGGTGATTCTGTGGCAGAAGTGAGCGACAAGGGTCTCTACACGGAGCCAGCTACACGTGTGGCGAGGTTAGGTAGGGCATCACTGTGATGCCCTACCTAATCACTAGGGCAAGTGATGCCCTACCTAATCACTAGGGCAAGTGATGCCCTACCTAATCACTAGGGCAAGTGATGCCCTACCTAATCACTAGGGCAAGTGATGCCCTACCTACAGTCACAAGTTACACTAGCTACACTCTCATGGCTACTGGCCCAACACCTCTCATACCACCAAGAGTCAATGAATTACACATTTTGGTGGGGGTAGAAATAGCCTAAGCTACTCTATCCCTTTGACATGTATTATTTTCTTGTCTCAAACATACTTTATTACACATTTCTTGAACATTTATAATACATATGTGCACATTCAAGTACATAGTGACGTGAAGCATGTGCAATAGCGAGAGTACACTAATGGGAATAGTGGGTTGAGGGAAGGGAAGGGGGGGGGGAGGAAATAGAGGTGTAAGTGAGGGGGGGGGTGACAATGGGGGGGGATAGGGGTCAACCACCTCCTATTTTCTACACTAAAAACCTTCACTTTCTCTACTTTTCCTCTAAACGTGAACCACTAAAAACGTGCTCTATGGGTGCAGGAAAGTTACCGTGGAAGGGGGTCCTCCCCCCCCCCCCCCACTAGAGGTCTGGGAAGGGGGGAAGACACCCCCCTCTGGACCCCGTTAATATAAACAGCCTGAGTCAGCAGCGGGTAACCTCAACGAGGGCGTGGGCGTGCCCTGGGGGGGGGGAGAGTGGGGGAGTAGGGCACGCCCACAGGGGTGTGAGGCGTGCAGGGGCGTGCCACACCAGCCAGGGGGACATGAGGAAGGTGTAGAATGTATAGAGGAAGGTGAAGGAAGCCCCCCGCCAGGCTGAAGCAGGTATGGCGTGCAGGGGGGAGATAGGAGAGGGAGGAGAGGCGGCCATGGTGTGCTGCATGCTGTTAGAGAGAGCCAGAAATGTTAGTTACCGTTGGCCATGCTGAAGCTGAGTGGCGTGGCGGTGTCGGGGTCACCAGTAGCAGCCCCAACACTACCCAGACTATCTCCATCACCACCACCACCCACACTCCCTCCACCACCAGGTGACGTAGGTGCCGACCCCTTACCGTCGAACTCATCGTTATCTATCGACCCGTAGTTGGTTTGCGGTCCGCCGTCCCCTACGGTCGACACCTTGAACCGCTCACTCATGGCGAGGACTCGGTAAAATCCAGAGGCAAGTCAGAAGCAGCACAGTTGGCGTAGACACACCCGCACTCCACTACTGCTTACGTCAAACTGAGAGCGGGATACCGGATCATGCAGGAAAACATATCACACTCTTCCCGCCATTCAGATTTGGATATACAAATATAAAATGTGTATAACATCGATAAAAACAAGATATAATGTATGTAGAGGTTTGTTGTGGATTTGTATGATGGCCAATATGTTCAGGTTTGGTGTGTTTTAGAGTGGGGGGAGTGTGGATCGTGCGGCCGGCAGGCGGAGGGGCGGTAAGGGTGGACACAACACTCTCACTTGACACATGTAACTTACCTACACCTATATTATAGCTGATATATGTTGCTCCAGGTGTATCTCTCACCCCTAGCTCCGTCCCCATATCTCTCACCTCTAGCCCCCTCCCTATATCTCTCACTCCTAGCTCCCCTCCCTATATCTCTCACCACCAGCCCCCTCCCTATATCTCTGCAACCCGTTCTCGCAAATTTAATAAGTCAATATTGACTTATTAGTTGCGTGCATAGGTGACATACTAAACATAATAGTTTCCCTTGAAAAGCTTCATAGAAAACACCGACCTTACCTAACCTACTTAGTATGTTAAAATAAGCATCTTATAGCTTCGTAATTACAATTGTTACTTAACCTATTATAGGTATAGGTTAGGTAATGATTGTAATTACGAAGCAATAAGATGCTTATCTTAACATACTAAGTAGGTTAGGTAAGGTCGGTGTTTTCTATGAAGCTTTTCAAGGGAAACTATTATGTTAAGTATGTCACCTATGCCCATATTTAATAAGTCAATATTGACTTACTAAATTTGCGAGAACGGGTTGATAGGTTAAGTAACAATTGTAATTACGAAGCTATAAGATGCTTATCTTAAGATACTAACAAGGTTAGCTAAGGTCGGTGTTTTCTATGAATCTTTTTAAGGGTATCTATTATGTTTAGTATATCACCTATGCACGTAGTTAATAAGTCAATATTGACTTTACGAATTTGCGAGAACGGGTTGCACAACAGGAGCAGTGTGCTAGTTGACCAGAGGTCCACCTTGTGGTGACACTGGAGGAGTCATCACCGCCGGACTATATAAAGGGCGCTGCCTCCCTGGAGAGTGTCTACGGGCTCACCATAGCCCGTGCTACTTGGAATTTTAAATTCCAGGCAGCGAATCTTTAACAACAACAGACAACCTGGAGAGCCAGTCTCTCCCTTAATGCTCTAGGAACACCTTTGTGTGTCTCACCCGTCGTCTGCCTCCAGCTAAGGTCGTGTGAACGATGCCATGGTGGTGTGGTAGCTGTCTTCACTACACCAGTATATCTTTATGCTTTTCTTCATTGCTTATACTCTAGTTTATTTTTACATTTAAGATCATACTAACTTGTTCACTTTTGCATTACATGAGAGCCAAGTATTTTCAGGGGCATTTATGTTCATTAATATTTCAGTAAATTGTTTAATTATTTATTTGATTATTTTTATTTGTTTCCACCTGCGACTTACACACTGCAAGGCCAATAGCAGCATTTTTGTCATTATGTGCGGGAGAGCCATACCATCTTGGTTCAGTATAGCTGCGATACCACAACCCGTCACAATATATATAATATATATATATAATATATATAACATATATAACATATAAATATATATATATATTGGTAGCAGTCTTTCTTGTAAACATATGTTGTTGAATATGACCAAAAAAGTAAGATTAATAATTCTAACACGATTTTTTCGATATTTCTTATGTTTTTCTTCACTGTCGGTGGTAATGAAAATATGAATTCTCCAAAATTCATTCTTTATTGATGGTCTGACGCTTAGAAGCGTTTCGTAAGGGCTTCTAAGCCATGGAGTGAGAAAGAGTGAGACTCCTTCTGGAGACGTATTAATATACGAAAGTACTTAAGGAAATTCCTGTTCAATTTTCCTCTGTGGTCTGACACTATATATAATATATATATACATGTATTTAATATATATATATACACACACAAAGACTGCCTATCCGCACAACAAAATGAATTAAATATAAACGATTTAAATTAAACTACAAGTCATACATTCAATTCCTGAGAAAACCATACATAGAAAACGTAAAGTTGTATGAGAGAGAGAAGCGACCACGCGAGGCCCAGACCACAACAACACCACCGGGACGGCTCCGGACGCTACACTCTGAGGCACTCAGCAGAGGACAAACCCTTCATGCAAATTGACCCTATTATCAAGAAGAAGAAGCACTCATACTTCACTCGTCATCCCTCGAGCACTCATCCGCACCAGGAAACCTTCGTCCAAGCTCCGCCTTTCATAAGAAAAGTAGAAACTACCTAATAAATTCCCTGTAACCTACCTTATCCCTCTATTGTCAACCCATGTCTGTTTTTTTAAACAACGCTGTTTGTCGACCTAATTGTAATTATGCTGCTTTTTCAGCCATGTTCCCCCCTTTTTTATTTTTATTTTTATTTGTTCTCAACACATTTTATTCTTTATACTCAATTAGTATTAAGTTTGTCATTAATGTTTTTCCTGCCCGAAACTCTTTGCGTAATAGTGGCTTTAGGCATTGTATGTACTAGCTCTATCTATAAATCTATCCAACTTTGTAAAATCTCTTGTATGTATGTACCTTACCTGAATAAACATTATTTATATATTTATTTATTTAGACTATATTAAGAAACGGCCTATAGTGTGTTCTTCACGGTTGCTGGTTGTAAGGCACATTGTAATACAATAGATAAGGTGCATTTTTCACATTTCTCGAAGAAAGTTGGTTTTCAGAACAAGCTTAAAAAAAAATAGACATAGCAGTCAACGTATGACATTGAAGACAGGACATACAGCTGACACTTTGTGGATGTGGGTGATCTGATGTTAGCATTTTTAGGCAGAGTCATACAAGCTACAAGGCAGTACACTCAACACCCTGAAGCAGATAACTTGTTTTAATGTTTATTAACAAGCTCAAGTGCACAGTAGTGTGCTGCTGCCCTATTCTACTTGAGGGATTACAGTGTATAGATCAGGAGCTAGGTATGAGTTAATCATCACACAGGATGGTTAGTCATACAAGGAATCAGGAGAAAGATGAGTAGTGTACTAGCTTACTCTAACAAACTCTGGCTAGAGTGCAAGAATAACTTTCAATATTTGTAAGTGTATGAAGTAGTTACATAGCTCAAAATATTTTGTAACATTTAGTTTAAAATCATAGGTAACAAAAAAAAATAATTGATAACAGGGCACTCAGAGAGATAGCTTACTTATAAGTTAATTTTGTACCATATATGTGGCGTACATTCACTAAGCCAGTTGTTTTCGTCTTACCCTGGTAATCTGTGTCCAACTCTTGTTTTTGTATACCTTACAGGCTGCTGCAGTACATCCTTTTCACATTGTAAGAGAGCCGTGAGTGTAGCCTGGCCTCGGGCCGGGCTCGGGGAGTAGAACAACTCCCGAGACCCTCTCCAGGTAAGCATTGTGATCATGAAGCAGTCAATTATTTATAAAGGGATCAATATTATTGAGTGTTGTTGCTTTGAGGAGTTTTTATAATTTTTTTTATTTTTGCTGTTGATGAGTGTGTATGACACTTGTATTGCAGGGTCCATGTATAGTGGAATATCTGTAACAGTAATATTTAACTTGATGAGGTTAGCAGCACTTCTGCTAAACCACTTAACATACAAAAGCAGCACCAGTCAAGCTAAGTACTACTGGTGATGTTAGATCTCTCATGACCTTTGCACAGCAGCTCGTATTTACCTGCACAATATGGTTGGGAGTCTTGGCTCCTTGTTCTTGTTGATTCTTGTTCATCTGGGAGCTCCAAGAATTTTCCTCATGGCCTCATTTGAATTGTTTCTAATGCTTGGAACATAGTGGTGGGGAGATTTATAAGGTGCTGGGCATGGTAGTCAACTAGAGGTCTAATGAACAACATGCAGAATATTCTGGCAGGTTTAACATTAATACCATTGAGAAGATCAGTAGGAGCCATGAGGAGGATTCAAACCTATGCACTGGGTACTCCCAGGCATTGCTCTAGACCATTATGGCACGATATGGATAAGTATTGCTACCTGGAATTCAACTGCATTCTTTAGGGTTCCAGAGGCTTCCACTGAAGCCTAATCAGGATTTCTTGCAATGCCCCCATGCACTTTGGCTTGTAGTCTAAGAATTCTAGCTCCTATGCTATTTCTGTTGGCCTATGGCTGCCTTTTTGTGTTTTCATGGTGGTCATTCTCACCTTACATGGCGGTTTCATCGAGCCAGGGCATCAACAGCTGTTGGTTGAGGTGCATCCTCCATGGTTTCATTTTCTCAGCCAGGGGAGGGTCTGTTCAGTCTCTCTTTGGAGCAGGTCTCTTCGAGTAGCTTTGCTGCTGAGTTCTCGGTTTTGCTCTCTGTGCCATTCATATCCAGGGAGTGTCCAATGTCCTAGCTGACAGTCTGTCCCAGTTCCTTCCCGTTTCCATGGATTGAACTGTCGACACCGCTTCCTTTCTTGGCTTTGCCAGATGTTTGGGTGCCCAGAAGTCAACCTCTTTGCGTCGGCATCTCCCTCTGTTGTGGTGCCATTTCCCGACTGTGAGGCACTGGCGGTGGATGCCTTTTGGCTGGACTGATCTTGATGAGGGTTCATCTACCTCTTTTCCCTGGTCCAGCTGTTGCTTTGAGTTCTGGTGCAATTGGAGTCAAACAGGAGGATTGTGATCCTTCTGACTCCTAGTTGCTGGCCCAGACTTGGTTTCAGGCACTGCTTGATTAGTATCCAAACCCAAGCATTTTCCCCGTAGCTCCGCCTCTTGCTGAGGGTACAGGCCGGTGACGTACTTTGCTGGTTCGACCTTCTCCGCTCTTCGCGACTGGTGTTTTGATGCATATGTATCACCAGCTCAATGGTGATCAGGTGGCTGCTTTAATAGTGGTTTCTGTTTTCATGATGAAAGGACTTGGTAAAGGATAAGATAGAAAGAAGGATAGGGAATTGAAATTCTGGAAATAAGGGATGGAGAACGAGGATTAAAAGTTCTGTGGCCTATCTACTTTGGGTTAGGATCAATGAACTAGTCGAATGTAGTTGTGAGGGGCGATTATGTGTTCTGATGTGGGCAGTTGGGGGCTTGGTGGTGGGGCTTGAGGTGGTCCTGCTGGTGTTGTTAGCTTAGCTCATCATCTGTCTTTGAAGTGGTGTTTTACTTCGTTTCCAATGCTGGTGTTGTCTTTTGTTGAATCTTCTCTAGTTTTTCCAGAGTTTTCCTTGGATTCTACGCCTTCTGGGTTTGACTTCGCATTTCTATGCTCCCTGCCACGTTGATTGGGTACTTCTCGTAGTAATTGGGGGGTCAGTGATGTCTGGGTGTACCAAGTTGATATCGTCGCAGTGTTGGATTGTCTCGGGTTCCAGGATACATCTCTTGGGCCACACCAATTCCTCCGATTTTAATGGTGTTTCACCTTGTAGGACACCATTAAAAACTACAAGCTTGTGAACTACCATCCTTGACAACTGGTGGACATGATGAGGTGCAAGACAAAGGCTATGAGCAGCTTGATGGTGAGGAAAGTCAAGCCTCTCTTTTACTTTGGGGACTTTATGTATAGCAAGATAACTGTTGTATGTTTTGATTAGGTATCTAAATAAAGACATAAAGCAACATACCTATACTGCTTTCTAACAACATTACTAGTGATGTCTCTGAATTTTTGGCAGGGTTATCAAATTTAAATACAGTATATATGAGACAAAAAGTAATCCTTCATTGACCCGCTTATATTTTAAACTGGTAGTCTCCTTCAGACATCTATAGTAGTCACACCCCTCTTGAATACTGACATTATTATGTACTGTATATATTTTTGGTAGAAACACTTTTTATTTTCAAAGGATAAATTTTTGTTCTTTTTTTCATTTAAAAGAATGTGGAGTACGTGTTAAACTTAATGTTTTTAGTTATCTAAAACACCCTCACTGGTTTATTTGAAGTGCATTTTCCAACTAGGGAATAATTTTGTTAACATTACATCTTCCAAGCTTGTACAGTATAGTCATATTGGCTTGGTGTTTTCTCCTGATTATTGCCTTACCTTACCAGCCTCCAGTGACTAAGGACTTTAGTAAATGTATTATTATTCCATACACAATACTGGCGAGTATCTCGTGGAGGTGCTTAACCCCGAGGTGCACAAGCATTACAGGATTCCGTACTGAAATTGAAATTGAAATTGAAATAAGTTTATTGAGGTAAAATACACACAAAGGGATGAGGTAGCTCAAGCTATTCTCACCTCATTCAGTACAACGTGTTAATATATACATAGACACACATCACAAATAAACACATTACCAAACATTCTGAGAGGTAAAAATATACATTTCCTCCCTCACAAGTAGTATGGCAATCTTGGCATTGTCTGCCTTGGCCTTAGCTGAAGGGGTCTGGTTAGCATTACCTGGACGGATCGAGAGTTCTGTAGGAGAAGTTCCTGTCATTTGCTTTTGACTTTGGTTGGGAGTTTGGTTTGAGACCAGATCCCTGAGTTGGCCTATCTTCCTCAATTGAGGTGGTGTCATCTTAGGATATATTGTGGTTTCCCTTTGACTCTTCCTGGGTTTTAGTGACCATTGCCAGATGACTTTTCTCAGGGTGGGGAGACTCTTTACCCCCTTTCCAGTTTAACAGTGATGCTCCCTCCTGGCCACTTGGGTTCGGTTTGTATTGCCCAGGGAGAGTTCAGACATTGTGATCCTTCACAATGTCTGGCGTGATTGACTGGGTGACTGGGTGAAATGACAATGACTGGGTGAACCTGGCAGGTTCACCCAGTCTCACCTGCCTACTCACTTCAGACTCATCATATTATCTGCTGCATTCTAGCTGCTGTATCAGGTTACCTTCTTTTTCTGGCTAGCAAGTAACATCTTATTAATGGCGGAGAAATTACATTTCTCTTATAGAACATGTTTTGAACTGGAAAGAATTTTTTTCTATGTTCAGTGCAACCTTGAATGTTCCTGCTCTGGCCTGGAAATTGGGGTTGTTCATGTCCAGGTCTGCTTTGCCCCAGACATTGTTCATGACAGATTTCAGGGCATGCTGAAGATGCTTAATCTGAAACTGCAAATAGAATTGGGTTCAAATCTTTCCTGAATGATACATACTGAAAATTCTACACACACACACAGTAAAAATGTGTTGCCCTGGGTACCCTGCCATCCAACTAGGCCTAGTTTTCTGTCTAGATCTTCCCATTTCTGGAGGGCTAAATAGTGGCTCTGTGGGAACATTTGGGTTCAGGCCCCATTTGCTCTCCTTGTTGCCAGCTTCCTTATTGGACTTTCTGGAAGGAGCTCCCTGGTGTCTCCCTGAAGAGATTTTGCTGAGATTGCTCCATATTAAAAGTCACATCAGCTGCAGAAGTTGTGTTTGGCTCTAGTAATCTTTGCCATATGACACTTTAAAACTACTGAGGGTTTTGGCATCTACCACCACCTAATGTAACCTCCTCCAACCATCCACCATTCTGCAAAAGAGAACTTTCATTAATTTTTTGGGGCACCTTTGTTTCCTTAGCTTGAATCTATTACCTTGTCCTTGAATTTGTAGCTTTCAAGAATTCCTCCTTGTAAATTTTGTTTATTCCTGTTATTATTGTCTATGCAGTGGTTATTTTGCCTTTTTTTTTTCTTCCATCTTTTAGCTTCCATCTTCTAGCTTCTAACTTTTCTTTCATCGTTACTAGTCTCTTCTCATAGTTTGTTTTTCAGTTCTGGAAGCCATTTCACAGTATATCTTTGCACTTTTTCCAGTTTATTGATGCACTTCTTGAGATATGGGCACCATGAAACCGCTGCATGTTTCAATTTTGGCCTCGCAAAAGTCATTAACAGTGTCTTTAATATTTCACCATCTGTGTATTTAAAAACGATTCTGAAGCTTGAAAGCTTAGCACATGCTCCTCGCACAGTGTTCGTGATGTGATCCTTAGGTGCATTCCCTAATAGAATTTGGATGGCTTCCAATCTCATGCCCTTACAGTATCAGTGAACACAATGCTGCTTATGATGTTTGTAGTGTGATGATGCAGGCAGCCACAGCACTCTGCCAGAAAAGAGGGTCCTGTACCTCTTTTTTTTTTCCCCCAGTCCAGCTGTTACTCTCGGTCACAAGAGCCACAAGGGGTTCCCCCCAGAAAATCACCATTAAATGTTATGAAGTGCCTCTTTCTGATGTTTCTGATGAAGTCCTGGTGGCTCCCTAATATTCCCCCTCCCTTTCAGGTCATCTCTTAATGAGTGTCATCTGCACATCTGCTTTAAAACTGGTGTAAGGGGACTAGAAATGACCGGAAATTTCCATCTGAAAGGTTGGGATAGTACTAATGGGCTCGTGCTAGTTCTGAGAGGTTTGATCGTTTGTTTACATTGTTGAGAGCGGTGGGGGGGGGGGGGAAGAGATTGGATGGGTTTGAGGCTTCAATCTTCTTTAATCAAGCAGTAAATTTCCTGGGTTTATGGATGCTTTCCCAGTTGGGTGGCAGAGTGTCACCTGCTTTCTGCACTGCTCAGGGAGGAGGGGGTGGGGGGACAGAACTCCACAGCTGATGTGACCTAGTAGATGGGAACCATCTTGACATGGTTAGCTTCAGGGAACCACCAGAGCTTGCCAAGAAAGAGGCGTTTCACTACATTAAACACTGGATTTTTTTTTAAATATGTGTTAAGGATGGGTCATTTTCAAGTCTCATTCAGATCACATTGGTAACATCTCTTCTCATGTTATTGGTCCCACTTGTCAAATTTTGCAAGACCTTGAAGTCTTGAACTTCACCCCATAGTGTCTGCCAGTGTTGTTGTCGTCTACTCTATTGTTTTCCCCGATCAAACCTACATGTGCCGCCCATCTTCCCCCAGAGACTTGCATCTTCTCAGTAGAACTTTATGCAATTTTGTGTGCTCTTCATCAGCTGCTTTCTATGCATCAGTGTTCCTTTGTCATTGTGGTTGACTCTCTGGAGTCTTCTAACCTTTTGCATCCTGTTGTGGTTGAAATCCAATACTGTTTCTTATCTCTGGCAGATACAGGACAGTTGAATTATTATAGTTACCTCAAATGAACTTGTGGACAGTTCTGCTAAGGAGACCATGCATGCTTACATTTGATGAAAAGGAACTCCTTATTTGGATTTCTACCCAGTCTTTCATTCTGCAGTTGTTGACCATTGGCAAGTTCATTGGGCTGATGTTACAGGTAATAAACTGTGTGCTTTTAAAAATGACCCTTACCCCTTGGCCTTCCTCCTACCACTGTAGTAGGTGATGGGAAAAGCCTTTGGCTGGGTTGCATATTGATCACACCTGCTTAACTCATGGTTACCGAATGGAACAACGTCCTACTTCCTTTCGTACAAACTGCATCATCTCACAGTTGTATATCTTGTATAATGCCCTGATCTTCACGAAGATTATATGTCATGCTTTTCTTATGTATCTAGGGGTCGTTAGTCCCTCGGTAGAATCCTTGGTGACACCGATTCCTTTGATATGGCAATCTTATGTCCTTCTGTTTTCGTATTAGCATCTTGAATGACATTTAGCATGTTTTGATTATCTAATGACACACAGTGCTCAGTGCTACAAAGTATTCCCAGCTTGGCACTAGTACTTGATAATTACTTAATTTGAGTTACGAATAACTTCAAATTAGGTGCAAGGTCACATGTGCTTTATGAGGTTTGTATTGGCAGTTGTGACTGGATTGTCCAGCACTGTGGCCTAATGTTGTACTTGAGGCCTGGCCTTATTAGGAGGGGAAGGGGAAGAAAGAAGAGTTAGTGGTTTCTTAAGATTATTTATTAATATGTTATATCATGAGATGTACCATGACAAGAGATCGAGATACAGTCTTTGATACTGTAGTAAGAAAACTATCAAATCATAACAAGTCAAATGGCCTCCTTGGCTAGTCACATTTACCAAAGACAATGACTAGTACTGTACACGTATTAACATGAAGCCTGTTGGTTCACTTAAGGTGCTTATTTTTTGCTAATAATGGCTTGAAAACTTAAATTTTTACCATTAAGGAACATGCTGTAATTATTGCAATAATATATAATTTATTGGATTAAACTGAAGCTTTTGCTTTGCAGTTTATGACTCGTTTTAAAGTACAAATTTGCTAAACAAAATACATTTTGAAACCGAGCTGGCTTTAAAATACATTTAGACTGAAAAATCACTAGCAATGCCTGTAGCTCTTAAGGTTTCATATGACTAAGGCTTCTATAAATATCAGTGTTAAAATATAAATTAGTATGGTTTGTGTTTGCATAAATCGAAGTTGGCTTTTGTGGTTCTAAACTAGATGTGATATCCACTGATGTTGAGGAAAAGATGGTGATAACGAGCTCTAGTTCCTGCCTCCTCCAAAGATGGCTAGGATATACAGAAAGAGGTTGATAACGTCAAGGTAGAGGTTGAGAGCGGCGAAGACATACTCCTCTGGCGAGAGTGCCAACTTGTGCTTGCCTCCCAGGATAAGCTGGGTGTCGAAGACCAGGTAGGCCGAGAAGAGGAGTGCACCAAGTGAGGCATACATGATGTTCAGCACCTGAGATTGGAAGATCAATGCGAATATGCCGAACATGAGGAGACTAATGAGGAAGACGTAGAGGAGGCCACCCATCATGGTGAAGTCCCACTTGGTCTACTCAAAAGAAAAAAAAAGAGAAGATTAATTGCAAAACTATGGTAGTATGTTTGTGGAGTTTTGTTTTGAATGAGTCTTTAACCCTATTTGACACGTGATTATTTGAAATACTGTACCAATATCGATGGTGGTTACTGGTAATTGAAGGAAGTGTGATCGAACAGCCTCACATTAGGTATTGATGTTGGGGAAATATCATGGTAGTACTGGGGAATAATATGACTTTATAGCTTAGCATTAGTGGCTGAGATCATTAGGAAACATGTTCTCATAAACTTCAATTATAAATTGATGTCAAAGGGAGGACCCAAAATAAAGGATGACATACCTGGAAGGCAAATATGGTGAGAGCCACGGTGATGACGATAGTGACACCAATGGCTGCTGCTACCTCCCAGGCTTCGAAGGTGGCGCTGCAACAACCCAGTAGGTATCCTTCGCAGATGGTGAAGGTGAACAGAGCCAGGTAGTTGTAAGGTGTCTTTCTCCTCATGTTGCCACAGCAGGACAGAAGTATTACCATGGCAATAGTCAGGCCAAAGGCAGACCAAAACAGAGAGGTGTTTTCGTAAGCAAAGGTATTTACCTGTGGCACCCAGACAAAGATAGCCACGATGCCGAAGGTGATGAGGAGCTGGGCAGTGAGTAGGGCATACACCTTTCTGAAGTAGGAATATGATCTTATTGCTGAAAGGCAGTCTTTGGTAATGTAGACTGTAGTTTTGTGACGGTCAATAGATATGCTACTTAATATATACAAAATAGTAACAAATTTAATTGGGTTGAAGAAAGTTAACAATTTTGTTACATGATATTGATTTGGTATTTCAAAATTTCTTTTTTAAATTGGTTGAAAGAGGTACTGTACAGCTATTAATATTGTTTGGAAGATCATTCCACATTATAAGACCTTTATTTGAAAGACATTTGTGCTTAGGTCAAGTTGCACTCTAGGAATATCAAATAGATTATTTCTTTGTCATGTGGTGCCCATGGGTTCTGTAACATCCCTTTAGGAAGTGTTTGAGGTCAGGATTAGTACTGTAGTTTTGAGTTTTATAGAGAGAGCACACTTAGGAGTGCAGTGACCTGATATTTAACATATTCAAAGATTTATATTAGGGTGCAATGTGCTGTCTGGGATTGGAGTTCATTATTGTTCAAATTGCTGATTTATGTTGAGTAGGTAATTGTGTCGTTTACCTACGAGTAAACCTACGTTTCATTTACCTACGTTTACCTACAAAATTACCTACGAGACGTGTGTCTCGTAGGTAATTTTGGGTTATAGATCCCTAGGCATAGGTATCATAGGTGACATATGGATTAATGAATAATGAAGTGTGATCAACACAAAGTGAACTACAATCAAGGCTGAATGTCACTCAAGTATGAACTCAAGGCAAGGCATAACTGTACATCACTAGTGTAGGAACTAAGCATCACTGTATGTTTCTAGTTTAGGAACTAGGTGTTTGTCACTAGTGTAGGGACAAGGCAGCTCACCTGATGAAACCCATTCTTATGGATTTATCAGAAAACTCAAATTCTCCATTGCCCTCGATATCCATGACTCCACTAGACATGTTGTAGTCTGCTGAACACGGCTGGTCGTGCAGTCCTCTGTTTGCTGTTGCTGGTCTTAACTTTGTTCAAAACTCTTCCTACCTTCTCGTCTTTGAACTTTTCCCTGTTTCAAACTTCCTTACGCTTATTTGCGTTTAACTCTAATGGAAGAATCTTTGAAGACTGAATCTGCAAGGAAATTATTGCTGTTAGTAATTATAATAATAATTATTATGTGAAACTCATTGGAGTATTCCGGGGATTCGAACCGATGTTCTGGGTCTCCCCAACCACACGCTCAGAACCCTGCTTCGAATTGGCGGATTATTCCAATATTTTTTGCATAATGATATATCATGCCATTGTGATTTCTGGTTACTAACAGTGCTCATAATATTATTTCATGGTTCCATTCACCTGCGCTCTAGGAGACTCAAACTGTGAACCCCAAGTGTGTGAGGCCGAAATTCTATCAACCGAGCTACTGAGTAGCGTTAATGAGGGAAGTTCCCAAGAGCAGCATCCTGCTGCCTAACTGGAATTTTCGACTTTCCCCTGACTACTACTGAAGCTCAGAGGAATTACTCATCCATGCCCACATCATACACATTATCTTGCACACTTTCATGGAAATACACATTTCATTCACCTGGGCTCGAGGAGCCTCAAAACGTGGACCCCACGTGTGTGAGGCAGATGCTCTAAAGACTGCTTCAGCCTCACACGCGCGGGGGTCCACAGTTCAAGCCTCCTAGAGCCAAGGTGAATGGAATGTGATAATTATGTTTATTTAAATGGAATGTTTATTTCCACGGAAGTGTGGAAGTGCATATAATTGTTATTATATCATGGTATTATGATATTACTATACTGTGGTGTTTATTGCCCAGCAGCGCTTCTAGTGAAGGATATGAGGAGTGAAAAAATCTGAGTATACATGCTTCATTTGGGTAGACTACGGGTGTGCACGGTGATCCATGGTCTTGCCTCTCACCAGAGGGACTTGGGTTGAATCTCTGGGCAGGACGGAAATGGTTGGGCATGTTTTCTTTCAGCTGATGCCTCTGTTCACTTATTAGTAAAACAGGTACCTGGTAGTTACATAAGTGTTGTGGGTTGCTTGCTGGGAAAGGTCAGTAAGTGACCAAGTGGGGCTCTCATAAGCCAAAATGCAGGCATGATAAATTAACAAAATATAAAACTACAGGCTTCCTGTCCCTGACAATGAGAAATTAAGTAATAATTATAATATTAGAGAAATATCAACATATCTTTGCTTGCATGTGTCCTCACCTAGTTGTGCTTACCGGGGTTGAGCTCTGGCTCTTTAGTCTCGCCTCTCAACTGTCAATCAACTGGTGTACAGGTTCCTGAGCTTACTGGGCTCTATCTTGTGCATGTCCAAGGACTGATCCTGTGGGACTCCTCTGGTGACACCTTGCCAATCTGAGACCTCGCCCCTCACAGTGACTCGCTGTCTTCTGTCACTTAGGTACTCCTTTATCCAATGGAGTACCTTCCCTTTCACTCCTGCCTGTATCTCCAGCTTGTGCACCAGTCTCCTATGTAGTACTGTGTCAAAGGCTTTCTGGAAATCCAAAAATATGCAGTCTGCCCACCCCTCTCTTCCTTGCCTACACCTTGTGTGGGGGGACACGGAGGCACGCACTGACCATGATGCCCGGCACCTTGTACAATAATGTACTTCATTGTACATGATTGTACACGCGAAGGGAAGGGCACGATTGTGGGTAGAGGGAGACATCACACCTATGGGAAGGGGGGGGGGGAATGAATCAATACTCCTTCGAGGGGAAAGGGGGATTCAGAACCTATGAGGGAAGGAGGATCACCACTTTTTTGTAGCTGGATCACTTCTTTTTGTAGGGGGGTGGGAGTCACCACTTGTGTAGGGGAAGGGTCACCACTTGTGTAGGGGACGGGTCACCACTTGTGTAGGGGTAGGTGTAGCACAACAGATGAGTGGCAAGATGGACCTC
This sequence comes from Procambarus clarkii, assembly GCF_040958095.1. Classification (NCBI taxonomy): domain Eukaryota; kingdom Metazoa; phylum Arthropoda; class Malacostraca; order Decapoda; family Cambaridae; genus Procambarus; species Procambarus clarkii. Next base: position 19,307,471 of record NC_091214.1, read on the forward strand.
CCCCCCCCCCATCCTTGGCCCTACACCATAAACATGTAAATATAAACAAATCACTCTTAAGAGCTAAATTGCGATCACTTTAAATCACAGAAATTGGCACAGGCAGTAATATATTTGAGGCAGGAAATGATAGAACAAGTTTGGAGCACATCCATCAGGTTGTTATCTATGTATTGTGCAGTAGAAGATAACCCACGCACTCTAATTTCCCAATGACAATTTCCAAGGAAGATATGGATAACGAATATATATATATATATATATATATATATATATATATATATATATATATATATATATATATATATATATATATATATATATATTAAATATTTCAAAACAATCTAAAGATACTGAATGAAGATTGAGTATTTAAGAATATAAGTGTCGTATGATGATAAGGTTTGGTCGCCGCCCGTCCTCTCAAGCCTTGAGGTTACCTTGAGGTGCTTCCGGGGCTTAGCGTCCCCGCGGCCCGGTCGTCGACCAGGCCTCCTGGTTGCCGGACTGATCAACCAGGCTGTTGGACGCGGCTGCTCGCAGCCTGACGTATGAGTCACAGGCAATACATAAGCGGTCACAACGTCACTAAACTGATGTACTAAATTGACCTAACGTAACCGAGGAGCTGCGAGCAGTACAGGTCTGTGGTGCTCCACCATTTGGTCCACTGTGTCCAGGCACGGAGACCTCGGGGCCAGATTCACGAAGCAGTTACGCAAGTACTTACGAACGTGTACATCTTTCCTCAATGTTTGACGGCTTTGGTTACATTTATTAAACAGTTTACTAGCATGAACACTTCCCAATCAACTGTTGTTATTGTTATAAACAGCCTCCTGGTGCTTCGGAGCTCATTAACTGTTTAATAATTGTAAACAAAGCCACCAAATATTGAGAAAAGATGTACAGGCTCGTAAGTGCTTGCGTAACTACTTTGTGAATCTAGCCCCTCGCATTCAGAGGGACATGTCTGCCTTGGACAAAGTATAATTGAGACTGACAACTGAGCCTGAACTATGACAACCAGGAACACTTGAGGGCTACAGGACTGACAACACTACACACCAGACATGACGAGGCGCGTCTCCTGGACACCTTTCATATACTGAAGAAGTTGGACGATATTAATCCAGACCACTTCTTCAAAGTTGTTGTTATAGATTTAGCTACTCGGAACAAGTTGCAAGTAGCACGGGCTATGGTGAGCCCGTAACTTACCTGGCACAGGAGCGGTGGTGTGTCCACTTCTTCCAAAAATCAACTGCAATATATATACAAGAGGCAACAGCATCACACTCAAGAGGCTGCCAATGTTGCACAAAAACATATCTTTTATCACTCTCACTCTCAGTCACTGGGTTATAAACCCATGGAACCGCCTACCCGTCGAAGCCTTGTAAATACCAAGAGCTCATTTCAGTTAAAAATCCTAATGGAAAAATACTCTTGTAGCAATGGGGGGGGGGGGTACAGTTGACAAGCCGCCGTCTTCGTGTCCCCTTGGAGGGCACTTGAGAGATAGTGGCCCTGCGGTAGATGAGCCGGGGTGCCGGGGCGGAGCTCGACACACATTTTCAGATAACACGAGATAATTGCTCGCATTTTATTGATGACTAAGACAGATTACGTGTTGTTGGGTATGTGTGGTGGTGGTGGGCGTGCTGCCCCTCAACACACACACGGGTTCGAGTCCTGTGGCCAGGGTTCGATTCCTGGCGCCGGCGAGAAACAATGGGCAGAGTTTCTTTCACCCTGAATGCCCCCTGTTACCTAGCAGTAAATAGGTACCTGGGAGTTAGTCAGCTGTCACGGGCTGCTTCCTAAGGAGTGGGGGGGGGGAATAGTAGTTAGTAGTTAATTGACAGTTAAGAGGCGGGAGAGCAAAGCTCAACCCCCGCAAACACAACTAGGTGAATACACCTCCACCGCCTTCGGGTAGCCAGGGGTGTATTCACCTAGTTGTGTTTGCGGGGGTTGAGCTTTGCTCTTTCGGCCCGCCTCTCAACTGTCAATCAACTATTTACTAACTACTAACTACTACACACCACACACACACACCCCAGGAAGCAGCCCGTGACAGCTGACCAACTCCCAGATACCCATTTACTGCAAGGTAACAGGGGCATTCAGGGTGAAAGAAACTTTGCCCATTTGTTTCTGCCTCGTGCGGGAATCGAATCCGCGCCACAGAATTACGAGTCCTGCGCGCTATCCACCAGGCTACCAAGTCCAGCTACCTTACCTTAGGTGTGTTACCTTACTGAAGGTAGCCAGGGGGTGTCTCACCTTACTGAAGGTAGCCAGGGGGTGTCTCACCTTACTGAAGGTAGCCAGGGGGTGTCTCACCTTACTGAAGGTAGCCAGGGGGTGTCTCACCTTACTGAAGGTAGCCAGGGGGTGTCTCACCTTACTGAAGGTAGCCAGGGGGTGTCTCACCTTACTGAAGGTAGCCAGGGGGTGTCTCACCTTACTGAAGGTAGCCAGGGGGTGTCTCACCGGAACACAACCAGCGCACTGTGCCAGGGGTGGCGGGACCCGACTGCGATATGCAGAGTTATAAGTTACTATACCAGGAAGTTCCTCACGATAGCTGTTATCAGTGATAACACCCGAGGGGAAGGGGGTGTGTGGGGGGGATGGGACGAGGCTACGGAGAGTGGTCACACCTGGGTGGCTGTGTGACACAACCTCGGAGTCTGTGTCACACAACCGCTGTCTATACTCACCTAAATGTACTAACCTAGATTACACACAGAAATCAATTGCGTGATGCATCAAATGAACAAATCCACAAGGGGCCGTGACGAGGATTCGAACCTGCGTCCGAGAGCATCCCAGACGCTGCCTTAATCGACTGAGCTACAACATGGTCAAAAAGGAGTTTGACCCTGTCGTAGAAATTGTGATTTCTGTGTGTAATGAAGTAAGGGCGAAGAGGGAGAACGGCCTATTGACATAGCTAGAGTGCATGGGGGGAGTTGTGTAAAACCCTGGTTTGTGTCTCGGAGAGGCTGCAGGATCCAGTAAGTTCAGTAGAACTTCCGTTTCAACTCCTTTTGAGTTTTGGGTCACCCAAAACTCCCAGGACGAAGGAGGTCTGGTCGAGGACCGGGCCGCAGGGACGTTGAGCCCCGAAATCATCACAAGGTCGTTTTCTCAATCTCAATCGTTTTCTGTGTAATCTTCCCACTTGATGACTCTTAACACATTATTCCTGATATCTCTGTGACTTATCAGGTTTGTCTCTTTACCCCATAGTTCTTATCTTCCTTTCTCTGAACAATGTTTCTAGTCTAATTTGTCAGTTCCCTCTACACTTATGTATGTGGTAATCATGTCCCCTCTAGTGGTCCTGTCCTCTAGTGTGGTGGTGGCTTGTGTCTTCCTCTTGTGAGTCATACATGTCTGCCGCTTCTTGTATGACAGTATAACATAATATACTTGCCCGAAACGCTATACTTGCGTACTAGTGGCTTTAGGTATTGTATGTACTACCTCCATCTTTAAATCTAACAGAATGTTTGTACTGTAACGCTGCAACTATGTATGTACTGTTCCTAAATAAATTATTATATTCAGGTAAAAGTACATACATTCTAAAAACATAATGTTGGATGTCTAGATAGAGTTAATACATATTATACCTAAAGCCACTAATACATACAACGTTTCCTGCAAGGGGGGGGGGGAATACACAGACTAAAACTTTAAACTAGTTGATTTGAGAAAGGGGAAAAATAATAAAGAATGCTGAGAGACGGAAGAACTAGTAGACAAGTATGACTTAGCGGGCTATCCATAGGCCTCGGGCCCGCGCGGGCTATCCATAGGCCTCGGGCCCGCGCGGGCTATCCATAGGCCTCGGGCCCGCGCGGGCTATCCATAGGCCTCGGGCCCGCGCACGAACATCCTTGCAAAAACAAAAACGGGAAAAAACTAAGTGTAAACTTTGTCTCAGATCTACAGGTTTATGTGGTAGTTCTTGGTGTCTCATCCGACCGGGGGAGCCGGTCGGATGAGCGGACAGCACGCTGGACTTGTGATCCTGTGGTCCTGGGTTCGATCCCAGGCGCCGGCGAGAAACCATGGGCAGAGTTTCTTTCACCCTATGCCCCTGTTGCCTAGCAGTAAAATAGGTACCTGGGTGTTAGTCAGCTGTCACGAGCTGCTTCCTGGGGGTGGAGGCCTGGTCGAGGACCGGGCCGCGGGGACACTAAAAAAGCCCCGAAATCATCTCAAGATAACCTCAGGTAACAGGCGCATAGGGTGAAAGAAACTCTGCCCAATGTTTCTCGCCGGCGCCTGGGATCGAACCCAGGACCACAGGATCACAAGTCCAGCGTGCTGTCCGCTCGGCTCCCGCTGGGGAGACTTTAGGAGGACGGGCGGGGGTGTGCGCGCCAGGGGGGGTCTGACAGGTGCAAGTGACCCCCAATAGCCCCCCCCCCACAAGCCTGCCTCCCTCACAGGCTGGTACGGGCAGGAAACTGCGCCCTTAATCTGCACCTTCACACACCTGCCTCACCCCCCACCCCCCACACGCTAACATCACCCCCCCCCCCACCCCCCTCCACCACTACCAAAGGAAGGAAACCTATTTAATTAAAACCAAGGGAACAATGCGTTGAAGAAGGAGGTTATTAAAGCCAATTATGTCCACCACATTATAAGCGGTGGTGATTGACCGGTACATTCTTACTGAGCCACTAACACGCATACCGTACCTCAGTCACGGTGACAGGGAGGGATAAACATGGATAAACAAGGATAAATTACTGGATAAACAAGGATAAATTACTGGATAAACAAGGATAAATAACTGGAGCTGAACCTCACATCCCTGGAAAACAGAAGAGTAAGGGGAGACATGATAACCACCTACAAAATTCTCAGGGGAATTGACAGGGTGGACAAAGACAAACTCTTCAGCACGGGTGGGACACGAACAAGGGGACACAGGTGGACACTTAGTACCCAGATGAGCCACAGAGACGTTAGAAAGAATTTTTTCAGTGTCAGAGTAGTTAATAAATGGAATGCATTAGGAAGTGATGTGGTGGAGGCTGACTCCATACACAGTTTCAAATGTAGATATGATAGAGTCCAATAGGCTCAGGAACCTGTACACCAGTTGATTAACAGTTGAGAGCCGGGACCAAAGAGCCAGAGCTCAACCCCCGCAAGCAAAATTAGGTGAGTACCCCCACCACCAAGCCTGGACGAGGCAGGGACACAGACATTCCCATGTGCCTACGACGCATAACTAATGAGGAATGTAGAAATCGATTAGTAGCATTGTGTGTTCCAGGAAGACCTTGACAAACACCGGGAGTGGCCAGACAAAGGACTGCTCGTGTTAAACAGCTAATGCTGTATGGAAATGAAGATGGCGAAGAGAGAAAGGAGTCTAGCAGATATCTACATGATAAGGGGAAAGTCACTTCAGGAATCGGAAAGATTTGGTAGAGGATGTAACCCCGCCACTAACATCAAAGGCACACGACCCGGGGCAAGAATTAACCAAGGGAAATTAAGCCAGAATAACAATGTCAGAACAGTCAGAAATGTTAGTCAATAATAAAAGGTGAAGAGAAAACGTGAAGTACGCACAGCAAGGCCAAACAAAGACTAATTTTTGAGATGTGTCAAAGACCAGGGAGAAGATGGGGTCTTTGAGGACTGAGGCAGGTAAGGTAACCTGTGACACAGATGGGTGGTAGTTTAAATGAGTACTTTATCTCTTTATTTACTACAGGATCTTAGCTTCCATTTCCCACTAGTCACGGTAGGGGACCAGTCGGGGCCCCTAACAAAGGATTAACACTAACCTTGTCCCTCCACCGTAATGTCATTGTTATGAGAGTGGGAATATCCGCCAGGTGCCACGAGCCTTGTGCTTAAGAAGGTGACACATTATACATTAGTGGCAGGAGGAGAGGGGGGAGGGAATTATCGAGGGGTAAGCGCCAAGCCATTACGACTATATAGCACTGGGAAGGGGTCAGGATAAGGATTTGGGATGGGACGGGAGGGAAGGAATGGTGCCCCAACCACTTGTTGGACGGTCGAGGGGACTGAACGCCGACCTGCATGAAGCGAGACCGTCGCTCTACCGTCCAGCCCAACTGGTTGGGCGAGGGGGGGGGGAAGGAGGAGGTAGAGTGTAGAGTACTTACCTATCAGTAGTTACCTAACAGTGTCTATGAGGGAATGAGGTCTAGCTATTTATGCCCCTGCCTACCAGCCTTGTTGTACCTGTTGTGGTATAAGTTAAATATCCTGGTGTTCCAATTTGTTGTTGAACCTGACCTTAACGTTGTGGATAGAGATGGCTTCCGTTATCTCTCTGTGCATTCCACTTGTTGATCACCCGTACGATTATTTACTTACATGCCTTCGACTCACAACAAGGCAGTAGGAATGGCTGCCAAACATGGTCTATCATATGACTAGATAATCTAAGAGCTCCATGAAGTCCTCAACATACAAGTCGTCAGACCTACACACGCGCCACCAGTGGTGGAGGTAGATGGAGATGTAAGATGTACCGTAAGATCACTCTTAAGATAAACAAATCTTTGAAAGACTTGGGTAAATACTGGTTCGGTAACAGGGTTGTTGATTTGTGGAACCAATTACCACGTAGCGTGGTGGAGGTGGGGTCCCTCGATTGTTTCAAGCGCGGGTTGGACAAGTATATGAGTGGGATTGGGTGGTTATAGATAGGAGCTGCCTCGTATGGGCCAATAGGCCTTCTGCAGTTACCTTTGTTCTTATGTTCTTCTTATGTTCTTAAATTCACTGGAGCTGTGAGACGACACGAACCTGCAACCAAGGCATTGCTAGCCGCATACTCTACCACTGTACCACCGGAACTTGTTAAAAGTAAGTCTTAGGTAAAAACGCTGGACTAGCTTCTAGAGGAGTCTTCAGACTTCCTGTATTCACGAATCACTTCACAGAACCTTAGGCAACCTTTACTGAGCCACACAGGGTGTTGAGTAAAGGTCCTGAGCCACACAGGGTGTTGAGTAAAGGTCCTGAGCCACACAGGGTGTTGAGTAAAGGTCCTGAGCCACACAGGGTGTTGAGTAAAGGTCCTGAGCCACACAGGGTGTTGAGTAAAGGTCCTGAGCCACACAGGGTGTTGAGTAAAGGTCCTGAGCCACACAGGGGGTTAAGTAAAGGTCCTGAGCAATTCAAGGGTCTGATTAAGCCCTGAGCAGCGGAAGATGTTTTTTCCTGGGAAACCTGACTGGCTAATGCGGGTTGGTGGTAACAATTCTCCTTAGATGCCTTTTACTGCAGACCCAAGATGGAGCGAGCTATTAGGCGACTGACGTTTCCTGTGTGTGAAGGAGTGTCAGGTGTGTGTGTCTGGGAGAACGCCTGTGGGGTTCAGGTGTACCCCAGGGGCCCGTGGGAGGGTCAGGTGTGTGACGGGGCTTCCAACTTGACTTCTCTTATGTCTGACTCGTTCAAGGTGAATATCGGATCAAATCTAGCTAATTCATCACCTCTGGTTCTTATGGGGGTCCCTTGAAGTGTTGGCTTAGAAAGTTTCTTTTTGTCACATCTAGTAATTTAGCTCTCCAGGTATCTGGTTCTCCACGTAGGGCTCTGTTCTCCTATTCTGTCTTTCCATGGTTGAAGGATTCCATGATTAACAGTCTGGATCTGTTCCTGTAAGCAGAAGCTGCTTTTTCTCTATGATATTAATGGTAGTCATGTTGTTTCTATTATGTTCCTGTCTGGGTCTTCTGTCATTTGATGGAGGGTTATATATTACTAGAACTATTATTTTTTGTCCTCCAGTTGCCATTGTGCTGTTATATATTCACGGAACCCTTCAAAGTTTGGGATAACTATCTCGTCAAAACTCAAGTCTTTTCTTATCAGCAGAGCCACTCCTCCTCCTCCTCCATCTCTCTTTACTTACTACATAGTATTTCTGTGGAAGCACTTTGTTATTAATTTTGTTTCTGTGAGTGCTATTATGTTTGGGTTTTCTTCTTGTGACCTTTCTTCAAGTTTATTTGTTTTGTAATGTCATCTATGTTGGAGTAAAGTGCCTTGAAGCTCGCTTTCTTCTGTCCATTCTCACACTCTCTCCCCTTTGATGGGCATTCATTGGTGTAGGTTGGTCTGTGGGTGTGGCAAATTGTGAGATAGTTAACGACGGCCTCCTGGGGTGAGGAGGGGGGGGGGGGTAGGGGCCAAGCAATGAGACGTAGATGTTTGTGTGTGTGTGTGAGCAAGGAACGTGGATACATGGAGGGTGTATGCTTGTGTGGACGCGCATGTATGCATGAGTTCACATGTGTGTGTGTGCATGTGGGAGAGAGTTACAGTGATTAGGATGGGTGCCATTTTAACACCCTCATTCCGGGTGCATTCAGATCGGTTTCCCAGCCCAAAAATGGTAGCAGTCACCTAAATCAACTTGTTCTTTTGGCATTTTGTCAGGGATTAAGAAGTACACGTTTTAGATTTCAGGAAAAATTTATTTTTCACTCCTTGAGTACAGGAAGATGAGGAAAGTGAGACCTGAGCACCACCGGTTACCTTATACAGTCTATATTTATAAGAAAGGACATTTTGGGTGAGATTGGAAGCATGATACTTTGGGGCTAGCATTGTTAAACTTTACGGTTATTTTATTGGGAGTGTCATAGCGGTATCATGGTCATGGACAAGGCCTCAATGCCCCTCCTTCATAAAGTCTATGGATGTGAAATGTTCAGCACTGAGTCCATAGACTGTAGCATTATAATACTGAATTAAGATATTGGGCAGTGTAGAGCCCGGCAGCGAGGTGTTTATGGGGGTAGGTGTCGTGGGACAGCACGGAGCCTGGCAGCGAGGTGTTTATGGGGGTAGGTGTCGTGGGACAGCACGGAGCCTGGCAGCGAGGTGTTTATGGGGGTAGGTGTCGTGGGACAGCACGGAGCCTGGCAGCGAGGTGTTTATGGGGGTAGGTGTCGTGGGACAGCACGGAGCCTGGCAGTGAGGTGTTTTACTAGTTTGGTCGGCAAGATGCCCTCCACGGCCTGTAAAACCTGCTGGTCAGTCCGGCTATTCGTGTCTTCCACTAATGAATGTGTGGAAGATCTGTTGCTGTGGTAGAAGTCTCTTATCGGCGTATAGGAAGGACTGTTGCCATAGCAGGGAGTCATCTCTGAGGAGTGTGAGGGAGATGGCGAGGGACGGTCAGGGTGGTAGAGGGCCCCAACTGGGGAGTGTGTGAAAGACGGAGATGGGCGGTCGCCGTAGGGGAGTGACCTCAATGGGGAGTATGTTATAGGTGGCATTGAACTGCCGTCATGGTAGTTGGCTCTAGCTAAAGAGTGTTTTAGGGGCGCGGAGTGTAGTTGGCTGTGATAGGAAGGTGGGCAGCAGCTGTGAGCGTGCCTGTGAACATCTACACGAGGATGATGGTCCTCTTGGACCTCCTGACGAACATCGCAACACGACTGACCTGAGCAGCGAGGTTGCTCCAGGTGACGTCCAAGTGAAGAGGACTTCTGATTCAGGTGGCACAGGTGGTTTCCCTGGGGGGCCGCTGGATTATTCTGAAGGCTGAGCCTGTGATGAATTTGGTGATGAAACTGCGGGATGTCAGATGGCAGGTGTTGTCTGGTGTCGAGAGTTTGGTGTGTCGTGACCGAGTGTGCTGACGGTATCCTGCATGATTGGGATCCTTGAGTGTTTACGAAGTGGCTTGCTACATGGTCACCAGACTCAGCTTCGGCGTGGCCAATGACGAGGTTCCTTGCTACACTTATTTCTTTGGAAGGATTATACCAGTTTTCAGGTCTCTGAAGGCGGTCTCTAAGCTGGGTGTGTGTAGAATCCAGTGTCAACATCTGTGAGCTGCTGTTCTCTCTTACTATGGGAATCAAAAAGGCAGATGTTGTCCTATGAGAAGAAAGCGGGAAGATTGTCTGTGAAGGTGAAATATTAACAGAAGTTTCCGGAATTGTGTCTCTGTAGTTCTGACTTGGTCTGTAGTTTTGAGGTAAAGGTGTAATTTCTAATTCATTTAATTTGATTGCCTCTAACCTCCCGGGACTATTTAAGCAATTCTGGGGATATCCATGTATTTGTGGACTTGATATTGGGTAATTATGGTCCTGCATTGAGGCAGCTGGCCACGGGGGTGTCGTTGTGGCAGCTGGCCACGGGGGTGTCGTTGTGGCAGCTGGCCACGGGGGTGTCGTTGTGGCAGCTGGCCACGGGGGTGTCGTTGTGGCAGCTGGCCACGGGGGTGTCGTTGTGGCAGCTGGCCACGGGGGTGTCGTTGTGCCCAAGTCAGTACCATCATGTGTCACTCCCCTCTCTCCTCTGGCCTCGGAGTAACTAACACGCCTCTCATTATGGTCGTATTGTTTTGTATGACTTGATTGTTTCTCTTCAAGAAATATAACATCAGAAGACTCACCTTCCTCAGTCATTTTAGTATTTCTTTTATAGAATGCCTTTTTGGGTGGCAACATGGAGTCTCCGCTAAGTTCGTGACAGGAGCTTGCAAATGCTGTTTCTTTGTGTCCAGCAGTATTGGAGGCGGCTGCTTGTCCGGCGCCTGGCGTGTTACTGCTCTTGAAGCAAACAATAAGTTGCTGGACCTCAGCAAAGCACAACCAGAGCTCCGAGACGATTGCTTCCGACGACACGCTTGGATCTCTGTGCGTGAGATAATTCTGGAAGAGGCGAAGATACTTGTCTCTGGTGGCCGCCACCTCCACGTCCGCCCTCACCTCCGGGTCGTCAGGATCAAACACCGCCAGCATAAGGCTCAACACTGTTACAGTCTCGTCAGTGAAGAAGAAGCAGTATTTCCCCATGAAGGTTTTAATCCTGGTGAATGTGTGTGGGTCATTAAGAAACTTGTGGACGGCGAACATGGTAACATTGGGGAAGGTGCAGGACGGTGTCAGGAGCCTCCGTGGCCAACACCCTCCGTGCTCCTCAAACTGATGAGCACCGAATATGAACACAGCCTTGGCCACTCCCTCCTTGAGAAGAATGCCTTGGACTTTGGGCTCCAATTCTCGAAAGTCGGGAACAATGCTGAAGAACTTGCCCATGCCCTTACAGAACATGAATAGTAAGTGTTCCATGACGTCAGCATCTTTGTCATAGTAGTGTTTGGGAAATTCTGGGAAGGCAAGGGCCTTCCTCAAGAGTTTTTGCAAGTCTACGATACTCTTCTTGTCTTCGCAGCTCAAGGTTTCTAAACACGGATCACGCCCTTCCTCCTGGTGGCTCTGGGTGCTCAAGTGTGCGTCAGAGCTCACGAGAATATCCTCCTGATCCATTAAAACGTCGTCATCCACTGTAAAATTATGTAAGTCCTGGAATCTGACCTTGTCTGTGTTTATGTCGGGGTTCTCAAGTTTAACTTCAACCCTGTTTTGGCTTCTCTCCGTGAGTCCTTGCTTGAAGAGCTTACTGCTGTTGGGGAGTTTATCCTCGTTCCAGAGACTATCTTGGTATGCAACTTTATCATCTTGGTCCATAGGTTCTTCCTCTTTGATCAAGTGCGTATATGCTTGGCCCTCATGTTCCTCCACTTGGATCCCGGGTTCTTCCGCTTGGATCCCGGGTTCTTCCGCTTGGATCCCGGGTTCTTCCGCTTGGCTCCCGGGTTCTTCCGCTTGGATCCCGGGTTCTTCCGCTTGGATCCCGGGTTCTTCCGCTTGGATCCCGGGTTCTTCCGCTTGGATCCCGGGTTCTTCCGCTTGGATCCCGGGTTCTTCCGCTTGGATCCCGGGTTCTTCCGCTTGGATCCCGGGTTCTTCCGCTTGGATCCCGGGTTCTTCCGCTTGGCTCTCAAGTTCATTCACATTGTCCCCGAGATCATCCACTTGGCCGCCGAATTCCTCCAGGGAAGTGTTGTGTTTGTTGCTCAAGTGCAGCAGAAGTTGCTGCTTCTTCCTTTCGAGACGACGAGACCTGAGAGCGAGCCTGTCATCTTCGCTCATCACCAGCGCCGGGTCCATGCCGATCTCACGACACCTCCTGTACCTGACACACGTGTAAACAGTTAGGGGAAAACTTAAGACAATTGAAGAAATGACTCGCGGACAAAATGGAAACTCATCATCTAAGAGACTTTAATAGTTTGTTAAAAAAAAAGGACACAATAAATGTTCACGGCCACGTGATGAATTACATTATTATATAAAATTAAATATTAATCACAATATGTGTTTCTTAGTAGTTCCGAGTCCAATATGTGAGACAATCCTCTTTCATATATATACTAATTAGGATAATGAAGTTTGTTACAATACTGTAATGTTGGATTGAAGGTGAAGAAAAGACCCAGTATTTGTGTAAGTATATTATTAAGTCTAATTTTCAGATGAGCCTCTATTCTTTATCAGGGTGGTGTAAAGTGTATTGAACAAGGGGAGTGTAAGGGCTTGTGTCTATGTCTGGCAGAGTGCGTCACGTCGTTATGACTTGAGGGATTCCTTGATGAATGCCGGGGAGCATAGTAACAATGTCTTATGACGGCGGTGATGTGACACGCTCTGCCAGACATAGACACAAGCACTTTCATATCTACCACCAAGATATTGTTATTAAAACAAGACTAAAACCAGTGCGCTAAAACAGAAGCGGAAAAGAAACGGGAGAAAAGGAGGAAACCCCACCTCCATTTTTAAACTTTGACCCAAATATCATAGTAACAAGATTATCGCGAATAACTGAACTCAATTACGGGCTCACTATAGCCTGTCCTGCATAGGTATTTCCTTCTGAGTAGCTAAATCAAACAATCCCTGTTCAATACACTGTTTATACCACCGCGATAAAAGATAGAGGCTCATCCGAAAAATCGGTTTAATAATACGCTTACAGAAATACAGGATTTTGTCTTAGAAATTTTGTCTTTATCCTTAGAAATACAGGGTAATATTATCCTTCAATTAGGATAATATTAAGAAATAACACTCAAACCATATTTTTGAAATAAGACTGGCGACGTGCGATCCTTAGTCGTAATGACAGACTTAAAGAACACATAAAAGTGTTAAGCATGCAAACGCAAACAATGCTTTCTTCTGTCACGACTGTAATCATCTTATTGATTGGTTTTCCTAAAGAATCTTTCCTGCCTCGACTCTCCACAGACGCCGTCTTGATAACTCAGTTCATACCTAACATGAATCTTGGTCCTGACTTTGTACCTATTGACACACACACACACACACACACACACACACACACACACACACACACACACACACACACACACACACACACACAGATGCACCACCCACCTGCAGGCCTGGCAGCACCTGCGGTTCTGGAGTAGAGGACATGTGTGGTCCCTGATGCAGAGGTAGGTAGTGTAGAGGTGACCTTGGACGCTCCTCCTGAAGAAAGACTTGCAAGAGGCGCAACTCACGCCCCCAAAGTGGGTGCTCTTGGCTGCCTCCCCACACACGCCACACACCTGCCCATAGTGTTTGGTCTCATTATACTGCCTACTCTGGCGAGTCATTATAGTCATGGACCTGCTTATAGTGTGCGTCTCATTATACAGTCATGGGTCTGCCTACTGTGTGTGTCATTATACAGCCATGGACCTGCTTATAGTGTACGTCTCATTATACAGTCATGGGTCTGCCTACTGTGTGTGTCATTATACGAGTCATGGGCCTGCATACTAGTTGATATTAAAATAGCTAAAGAATATAACATTATATTTATCATGAACCGTTGAATATGACATTAAAATAGCTAAATAATGACATTATATTTCCCAGGAACCGTTAAATAGGACCTTATATTAACCAATTGCCGGTTGAGTATGTCATATTTGAAATACACCGACATATAATGTAATCATACTAGTAATACATCTGAAGTATGATTTTATTAGTATATACGTGATAAATGATATATTATTATTGTGTTAGGGAGTACGGAGTGGTGGTGTCCGTGCTGTAGGGGAAACTGATGTTTACAAGAATGTGAAGCATGTGACCATGTGACCATGTGACCATGCGACCATGTGACCATGTGACCATGTGACCATGTGACCAACCCCAGCAGTTACAAACCCGCCCTTAGTATGAGATTATATAACCAGTGAACAAATCCACAAGGGCCGTGACGAGGATTCGAACCTGCGTCCGGGAGCACCCCAGACACTGCCTTAATCGACTGAGCTACGACAGGAAAATTTGATGCATCACGTTAGTGTGATCTCTGTGAGATTATATAACCAGTAATTTTTCCTGTCCTAGGAGGATATAATGTAAGGGATCATATTGGAGTATATACATGGGTAATATCACTGAGGTATATTCATAGATGAAAGGGTATAACAAAGGGAACATAAATGTATTAACACAATAAAATACAAAACTGTGAATATGAACTGGATATGCTTAGATTCAGGAAAGATCTGGGTAAATACTGGCTTTGGAAATATGATTGTTGATTTATTGAACAACAGGATACCATTTGGTTGGATCGCTTGTGTGTTTCAAGCGTAGGTTAGACGTGTATATACTACAATAGGTGGGTGTAGATGCAGTATACACTACACTAGATCAGTATAGGTGGTATACACTACATTAGATCAGTATATGTGAAGTATACACTACACTAGATCAGTATATGTGAAGTATACACTACACTAGATCAGTATACATGCAGTATACATACTACATTAGATCAGTATATGTGAAGTAAACACTACACTAGATCAGTATATGTGAAGTATACACTACACTAGATCAGTATAGGTGGAGTATAATCTGTTGTAAGAGAGTCTACATGCAGTGTACAGGACACTAGGCAGGTGTTGGCAAAGTAAACACTAAACAAGGGTTGTGCTGGTGGTGTTTACACTGGGTGTAGGTGGTGTGTACACTGAACTAAGTGGGTGGATGTGTGTGTGTCAGCTACACTAGGCGGGGTGGAGGTGGTGTGTACACTGAACTAAGTGGGTGGATGTGTGTCAGCTACACTAGGCGGGGTGGAGGTGGTGTGTACACTGAACTAAGTGGGTGGATGTGTGTGTGTCAGCTACACTAGGCGGGGTGGAGGTGGTGTGTACACTGAACTAAGTGGGTGGATGTGTGTGTGTCAGCTACACTAGGCGGGGTGGAGGTGGTGTGTAAGGTACATTAGGTGGGTGTAGGACATGTGTAGACAACACTAGGAGAGGGAAGGTGTCACCTAGTTGTACTGACCTTGGTGGGTGTGGTGGTGGTGGTGTGAAGAGCGGAACATTTGGTGGTGTGGTGAGTGACGTAGTGGACCAGGTCACCACCTCTGCTGGCCTCCGCCTCACGCTGCTGCTGCTGCTCCTCACACACTTCACTCATCATGTTCACCTTTACTCATCTATTCACTAGTCTCTCGCCTCTGAAAAAGAGGTGGAGAGAGCATGTCTTTCTGTTTTGTTCTGAGCACCAGAGTACAAGGGCAGTGTACACAGCACATCATCTCACTATAAGGTCACCACACCTCGCACTAATCTACTTAGACGACTTAACAAACTGATTACATTTGTTAATCATCGAACTACCACTTTAATTCGAAGCTTAGAGCGATCGATTCTTTCCTAATAACGCAACCAGCACACTGTGAACGCTAATTAGTAAACTACCGTAGTTAGTGTTGACGAATTAGGCAGCTACTAGAATGTATGTTTTCTTTCAAGCAAACTCGGACCTCGAGGGGTAACGGAGGTAGGTTGGACCAGCTGCCCAGCCGGCCAGGGACCATGACCTGCACGGTCCGGCTCCTCGTGTACTACAACCCATGGTGGGTGCTGCTGGCAGTGGTGGGTGGGGGTGGAGGCTGGGTGCTGTTGTGGGGGGTGGGGGTGGAGGCTGGGTGCTGTTGTGGCGGGTGGGGGGGGGGGAGCGGATGAAGGAGACGGTGTGTGAAGAATGATGGTGAACGCATCAAGGAGAACAACGGTACCTCAGGGAGGAGGTCGCATATGGTGCCCCTTTTGAGGTTTGCTACGCTGGAAGGGATTATAATGTTAGAGGCCCCGCTGTTTCCTGATGCTGCTGTTCCTGATGCTGTTGGTGCTGCTGCTGCTGCTGTTTCCTAATGCTATCGGTGGTGGTGCTGCTGTTCCTAATGCTATCGGTGGTGCTGCTGCTGTTTCCTGATAGTATTGGTGCAGCTGTTTCCTAATGCTACTGGTGCTGCTGCTGTTCCAGGTGCTACTGGTGCTGCTGTTGTAAACTTGGCCAATCAGCTCCAGGTTTAGAACAGAGCTACGGGCTGTTCTGACGCGTGTTTCGCCACTTCCTCGTTAAAGGAGAGAGGGAGACACAGACAGAGACCGACCGAGAGGGCAAAAAAGTACACTTATAATTAGAAGAGTACTTACACGACTGTAGAAGTAATGATGCGCAGTAAACCATACTCGGGAGGTTAATTGGTTCGGTGCGGGGGGGCTGAGGTGCCATGTTTATGAGTACCTGAGTACTACCTGACTGAGTTACGCCTGCTCATTACCTCTGGAATGGTAGGGGTGATTGGTCATGTTGGTGAGCACTATCCGTCACAGCGGGGGTTGGGGTGGGGGGTAGGTGCTGGGAGGAAGGTGAAGGGAAGGTGGCAGAAGGGATTATGATTATGTAATTAGTGTAAATGACAAGATGTGGGAAGAAGATAGATTATGGAATGTAGGAAATGAGGGAAGAAAAGTTACAAAAGTGTTCACATTAGCCCTACTCCCCTCCCCCCCCACCCACTCCATTATACCTCTCACCAAACATTTCCATCTGACTCCTGTCTGTTCCATCTCCCATTTCTCCTTCACTGCTCATCCCTTCTCTGCTCTCATACCCGCACTCCACATCATGCCCCCCCCCCCCTAGTGGCCAAGACAAAGGTAGTGCCCTCACTGGTCCACTGTCACTCACACAGTTACTACCGTAAATTGCTAAGCTTCGCCGCCAGTAAATAGTAAATATGTTTTGGTTCTCCGGTGCATCTCATTAGATGCAAATTGCTGACGAGAAGGAAGGTTGTCATGAGATAATGGCTTGATGGGGATGTATCTTGTACAGTGATAACCAAAGCTAATTAACCAAAAACCTGTCCCGTCATTATATTAAATGGATGCGTGAGATTCCGCCAAGCCTCGCCGCTCCTCCACCTGTCTGTCTTGGACCGCTCACACCCCGCTGGGCCCGGGTTCCATTCCCGTGAAGGCACGAGATGTTTGGCTTGGGTTTCCTTACACCTCATTTCCCAGTTCCTGTGGTAGTAAATATATATGCCCTGAAGTTAGAGAGCTGGCGTGGCCTAGTAGTTACATATACACACACATACTCGCCCCTCAGTACCCACGGGAGGATTAACTGGGCACCAACCCTTAGCTGTTCGTCTCTGTTTACTCAGGACTAATGAGTGTCTGCTTGTAAGCCGATTGGTGGATCATGTTCCGTGAAAATGTAGTAGGGTGCGGCTTCCTATAAACTATAAGAAGAGAAAGCTCTAAGCTTGCTTCCTCCTAGAATGTGAAGCAACCAAGGACTTTAGAAGAGTTTTAAGAGTCCCTGAATCTTGCAGTAACCAGCCTGAAGCCATCAACACAGCCACTCTCCTGGTCCAAAAAAGGCGTCCAGCAGCTGGACACTCATAAACACTGTCAAGCAGTATCCTCCCCCGCGATAGCAGTCTGATGACTAAATGCGACCTCACCACACACACTATATATTTACTAAAGAAAAAATCTACCACTTACAAGATATTCATGACCGTACTACCTCTTGGGTGGCTTAATCTTCATCAATCATCTTGCTACACAGCCCCGCTCCTGTGCCAGGTAAGTCCACCACGGGCTCACCATACCCCGTGATACTTGTAAACTTTTTGTTCTTAGCTGAATCTAAAACAACAACAACATGCTATGAGTGAGAAGTTGGCTACCCTTGTGATGCTGTACCCAAGTGTGTAAAAACCCAAGAGAAGCCTTGCGGGCGTGTCCAGGTGGTGGGACACGACGTGGACGCGACGGGGACCACTGCGCCCCGAGGCACACAACCATTGCTATGCGCTTAGCGCCCCGAGGCCGCCCTCACACTCTTGAGGGCTACATCCTGTGAATTAAGGTCACATGCTACCTTGGAAGAACCTCAATAAGAAAATAAATTAATGTGAGATGTGGATTACATGCAAGAGATTAAAGTACTCTATTGTCAGTGGCATTCTGATCTTTTTATCGCTAGGAGTTATAGCTAAGACCTGACAAGACTGGCTGGCTGATATGCTTACAAGTTTTTATTTTATTTTACCCGACGGGCGAGTTCATTGGCCGGCGCCACTCATCCTGTGAGTGAACAAACCGCCATAGCATGTTCAATACCTTCCCCCCCCCCCTAATAGGAAAAAACCTGCTAGGTAGGGGGGGGGAGGGGGGAGCCACAGGAACTTAACTACTCTTCCCTGATTGGTTAGTACTCTCACAGCTCTCTTGATTTCAGGGACTATCGCGAGTGGGACTATCCTACCACCCCACAGGACAGATATTACGGGTTCTATCCTACCGTCCACAAGACATAAGTTACTATTACAGCGTCCACTAGTGTCAGAGTATTAATAAAGCAAATATACTTTTAGTTATATGTAAGAGATGCCACGTATCAAGCAGATGTTTAATTACTAGCTGGAGAGATCAGTAAATTATTGTGAACAGCATGAAGGTCGGGGACAGGTTTTTCAAGCTTGTCCACGTAAAAAAAAATGTGAACATCTTTCCTCAATCATGGCAACTTAATTTGCATTAATTAACAGTTCAAGAGCTGGGAAGCGCCACGAGGCTGCCTTCAACAATAATAACCTTGATCCAAGAACGACTCGCAGCCCTTCATGGGTCGTAAACTCGTAAACTTGGGTAAACTAAGCCACCATCGTTAAGGAGAGATCTTTTGTTTTGACGGGGGCAGGAAGTCTGCATTAAATATATATGTGAATTTGCATTATACTGTCACTTAATTGTATTATTATAATTAGTATTATAATAATACAATTAATAATTATTACTCTTCCTTCTGTTGGGTCATTAAGGAAGCCTCGGGTGAACGGGGGTATATATATATATATATATATATATATATATATATATATATATATATATATATATATATATATATATATATATGAACATATTCATCAAAAATCTTAACCCCACGACTCAAAGAAGCAACAAAACAACTGAAAAATCTGGAAGGTGTAACAATAAGATCTGCCGACAAGACAGCAGCATATGTGATGATCCCGCCCCAAGAATACATGAATCAAATCGGAGACATCCTCAGTGATGTCACTAAATTTCAACGAATCACGATGAGCCCTGTGGAAGACCTTAAACGCAAAGTGAACAAAATTTACCGCAATCAACACAAAGAAAGGTAGTATTCATCTCACTAAACTCCAAGGCGACTATGGCTTAGGATATGCCTATGGCAATGTAAAGACAAACCAGGTAACCCACTACGCCCAATAATCAGCCAAATACCAACTCCAGCCTACAACCTGGCAATGTAAAGACATAAACCAGGTAACCCACTACGCCCAATAATCAGACAAATACCAACTCCAGCCTACAACCTGGCAATGTAAAGACATAAACCAGGTAACCCACTACGCCCAATAATCAGCCAAATACCAACTCCAGCCTACAACCTGGCAAAAAGACTAAACGAACTCCTAACTATAGGAGTTAGGAGTTCCTAGCCTAGCAACTAGTTCCTAACACTTCTAGCAGCTATAGTCTACAATCATCAGCAGATTTCCTGGAAATAGTCAAGACTACACAGCCCGATGGAATTATTGCTTCACTGGACGTCGAATCCCTATTTACCACCGTCCCGGTCGACACCACCATAGAAATGATCCTGGACAGAGTATACAGAGACGAGAGCACCCTCAAATTAGACATACCCAAGCTACACTTGAAGAGCCTTCTCCAGGCAGGTACAAAGGAAGCTCCGTTCATCAGTCCGCAAGGTAACATGTATCTGCAGATAGACGGAGTAGCAATGGGCTCCCCTCCCCCGCCCTTAGGAGGGCTACTTACGGAGATCCAGAATCTCAGATCCAGATCTGAAGAGGCAGCCAGAGTGTATTCATACACGTTAGGCTTCTATCGGGGTCTCCCCCCCCCCCCCCCCCCCCAAGGTCGAAGTACCGACCCCGGCCAGGATACAACTCCCACAACAAGCTGACTAACTCATGAGTACCTACTCACTGCTAGGTGAACAGGACCATTAGGTGATAAAAATGCGCCCAACCATTTTTGTCCTCTCCGGGATTCGAGCTCGGAATTATCAAATGTGAGTCGAGAACAAACCCGACTGTTCTACCGGGAACTTCATATTTAAGAAATCAATTTTCCAATAGAGCTTTTACCTTAAATAAATTAACTCTTTATGATGATAATTTTAGCTCTTAAATACTACTAAATATACTACAACAATTATCACTTAGTAAATCCACATATATCACTTGAGTTTCACCTGAACAAAATAGGCTACTTAGTCTCCTAGCATTAAGTATCAGTGTAGGGTTAAGAATGGTTCAAATGATTTATATCGTAAATTGTTATATATTAATTTAGATGTGTTAGTATTACCCTAAAATATAATTGTCTTAACACTAGTCCAAAACACCGCTGGTGTCTAAGCTGTGGAGAAATATATCAAAACTTCACAATAACTGCAGAGTGAAACATACCATATGAATGTTTGGTACTAGTAAATACATGATATATAATTATACCTAATAGGCCAAGTTGCTTTACAAACCGAATTTTCGTGAACTATTATATTATTCAATAAAAAACCTAAAAGGGGGTACCACCTCTGGTGCAAGTGTAGGGACCCATAGCCTCTGAGAAGAAAATAAAGAGTACTCAGGGAAGACCTTATGGATCCTCACTGAACACTTTGATATTTTCTTCTTCTACCACCCCTATTCAAATATATTTATCTATTTGTTATTATACTACAACTACTATTGTTATTGATTTTAATACTACTACTACTACTACAGTTAATGTTGCTGTTAGTGATTTCCCGGCTGCTGTTCACACGAATTATTCTGACCATTTTGAGTCGCGTTTCACCCCACAAATGCGTAAATAAACTCACGTGACAATCCTCGTGGCGGACCGTAGACGTATATTGGGGTGGACCTCGCAGCCAGCCGGTATAAATAGCATACTTGGCACACTCAATTTATGTGCTCATTTTTCCTTCTGCGTTCTTAAGGAGCAGGAAAACCAGTCAGAAACTGTGGTTCAGGTAGAGTTGGTTGGGGGGCGGGGGCGGGGGCGGGGGCAGGTACCAGCAGGGTTGGCTGCTCCTTAAACTAGTCCGCCCCGGGCCTGGTCTAGGACCGGGCCGCGGGGACGTTTAGCCCTGAATTGTAGGGGGGGGGGGGACGTGCCCTCCTGGACCACCTGCTCGCGCCCCAAATTACTGCTACATGGCGTCTTAAGATACCATTATTGTTATCATCATCACATTCAGGTACATCAGCATTCATGCAGCTATCCCATGACTATATGAAGAGGTGTAAATAGTGTATCAAAAGCTAACTAATTACTCAAATCTCGTAAAGCAGGTAAATACCACAAATCCCCATCATTCAGGATTACTAGTCATACAGGGCCTTGTATGAAATGGTAAAGCATCTTATTACTAAGGATAAAATACCTGAAATCCTTGTACTGTACCCATATTTCGCTAATAGTAGATAAACGACATCTCCTATAACCTTATTGCGCTACCGCTCACAGGATGAGTATCGGGTGCACAATAAACTAGCCGCCTCCGGCGGCAACAACACAAAATCACAGGGTCATGTGATCAGTTGTCTACACTCGTTTTTGTTTCGGATGCTTTATGAGAATATAATATGATACATTAAACTTAATTCATTTTTAAGATGATATTAAAGTCTCGTCTCACAGGATGGTTAGTCATACACGGCCATGTGATCAGTAGCTTGCACTGGCAAATTTGGGGTGCATTATAAGGATATCCTCAAGAACACGAGAGTGAATGAAGTAATTGCAAAGCTCCAGGTACCTCATGCCAACGAGTCTGATGGGTCTAATAACTGGGCATTTGGTGATGTAGTGTGGGAGATAATGTCCCAGTTCCTGCTCAGAGTTTGCACCTAGAGTGCTCAGGATTGGGAGATCCGTCGCCTGTAGCCACCTGCCACAAGTTATAGCAACCTAACCTGATCCTGGCAAGCACTGTGTCGCACAGTGCTTGCGACCCAGCATGCCTGTGTGTCTGGTGGATGTTTTGCGCTGCCCATAAACATAGGTTTCGAATGCAAATAAATCGTAGCTTTTTATACAAGTGCTTTCAGGCCATGAGGAGTCGGTAGTTTCTCTCGTATTAGACCATCGTAGTGTCATGTAGAGAGAAAGGCCTTTATGGTTAAGAAGGAAACATAAAGACTTATGTGGGGAAATCTCGCTAGCAGGATTTATGTAATTATTATTTATTTATTAAAGTATTTAAGTATTTATATTTAATTTACCAATAATTTATTAAATTATAGAGAGTGGACTGTGAAGTTTCCCTTCACAAGCCTGGAGGGGGGGGGGTATTTACATGGTTTACCAAATTAAAATTAATCGATTGGTATATTCTACTGTTAGTCTACATTTACATGAGCAGTTTAATAATAATTCTAGCTAGGCTTAGCTGGTGTTGTAGTATACAGTCTGGTTGACAATAATGGACTCGTCCAGATCACTTCAGCTCATCTAGGCCAGCTGGAGTTGTTGATGTTGCCAACTCGTTGGTGTTCATGGTTGGAGGAGTCTGTTTGGGTTTAAACTGTTAGTTGATAGTTATATAGAATGGGGAAAGGAGGCATTAAAAATATGAGTTGACCATACGAGTAATAAATACTCATACTCCGCCCAAGTAAAACAGAAACAAGCAACACTTAGTGGGCCAGCCAGAGGCTTAGGGCCCGCGCAGGAATATCCCTGCAAAAAAAAAAAAAAAAAAAAAAAAAAAAAAAAAAAAAAAGCAGTACACTTAAGAAATATTGCACAATCACACCAGTTGATTGGCAGTTGAGAGGCGGGACCAAAGAGCCAAAGCTCAACCCTCGCAAGCACAATAAGGTGAGTACAGGAGTAGTCTAAGAAACAATATAAACAATTTTTTTTTTTTTTGAGATATATACAAGAGTTGTTACATTCTTGTACAGCCACTAGTACGCGTAGCGTTTCGGGCAAGTCCTTAATCCTATGGTCCCTGGAATACGATCCCCTGCCGCGAAGAATCGTTTTTTCGTCCAAGTACACATTTTACTGTTGCGTTAAACAGAGGCTACAGTTAAGGAATTGCGCCCAGTAAATCCTCCCCGGCCAGGATACGAACCCATGACATAGCGCTCGCGGAACGCCAGGCGAGTGTCTTACCACTACACCACGGAGACTGTAAATTTAAATGCTTTTGTCTGCACATAAACAATAGATATTATTGTACTTACCGAAACATGGATGAATGTACAAAACAGAGAACTGGGGATTAGTTTGTAACATCTGTTGATGTAGATTTGACTAAATGTAAACTCTGTCAGCAGAACTATTCGCATACTTTGCGTCGTTATATAATGGAATGTGAAAAAATCGCGGAATTCGGAGATAACACCATCAATAGTGTCCAATAAATATATAAATACTACATTCATGATGATGTGCAGCCGGGAATCTTAGCCAAGTATCCAAAATTGGCTTACTGTAGGTATCTTGAGGTTATCTTGAGATGACTTCGGGGCTTTAGTGTCCCCACGGCCCGGTCCTCGACCAGGCCTCCACCCCCAGGAAGCAGCCCGTGACAGCTGACTAACACCCAGGTACCTATTTTACTGCTAGGTAACAGGGGCATAGGGTGAAAGAAACTCTGCCCATTGTTTCTCACCGGCACCTGGGATCGAACCCAGGACCACAGGATCACAAGTCCAGCGTGCTGTCCGCTCGGCCGACCGGCTCCCCTTCACTATAACAGTCTCCTTGGCGTAGTGGTAAGACACTCGCCTGGCGTTCCGCGAGCGCTATGTCATGGGTTCGTATCCTGGCCGGGGAGGATTTACTGGGCGCAAATCCTTAACTGTAGCCTCTGTTTAACGCAACAGTAAAATGTGTATTTGGTTGTAACAACGATTCTTTGCGGCGGGGACCATATTCCAGGGACCTGCCCGAAACGCTACGCGTACTAGTGGCTGTACAAAAATGTAACAACTCTTGTAAATATCTCAAAAAAAAAAAAAAAAAAAAAAAAAAAAAAAACGGTTACGAGCAAGTTACCCAGTGGCTGACAATAATACTGTGGAACTTACTAAATCAGTATAATATTTACTAAACAGGACAAGTAGAATACCCAAAATGCTATTGTTGTTATATATTCAAATGTACAGGAAACTTTCACAAGTAAAAGACATGGTATTAACACTGAGCATGCAGCCCTTTAAGTAGTTGGAAGACACGAGGATTATAGTCTTCAAGCCGAGGTTGTGCTGCCTCGAAGCAGCACCTACTGAAGAAAGCTTCCCACGATTGGGTCCAGAAAATATTCTTAGTTGGTCCTGTCAGGTTGAGTGTATTGAGCTGCAACACACCCATGTGGACGTTCTGCTTGTTCATGTGCACCACTTGCACTACTACTGGCTTCTCCAAGTTACCATCTGCAATCTACAGTAATTATCATTTACAATTTACTCATTAAGTATATCATCACAGGTTTAATACATGTGCAACCCATTATAACTTCAAGGGAAAAAAAAGTAGGGTAATCTTATGTCACTTTTATTTTTTTAAAAGGCGAGAAGTGAGTTTGTCTTGCTTATGGGATAAATAGTAAGAATACTTAAATATTTTTTAAAACTCCTTACAAATGGATGAATTGAAGGTTATCAGTTGCAAAACCAAGAGTGAATCATGACTAGTAAAATATATTCTTTACTGGCATGTACTGTGAGTATAAAAACGACATTTATAGAAAACCTCTTCCTCCATGTGAAGAGGCTGTGAACAAGATGAACTTACCTCTCCTACTTGCTTTGCATAAGCAGCAGCATGTGAGAAAGCATGGAGGAGGGAAATTCCAGCAAAATGGTCTTCAGACCTTTCATTCGGGGCTGGTTTTGATGGATGAAGATGGTATGGGGATAAAGGTGGCGACTGGCAATACCTGCAATGGTAAAAACATGTTAAACCTGTAGCATTATAAAAGAAACTCCCGATCTGAATTTACCTAAAGGTCACCATCTCTCAAATGGCAAATGGCATTTGAGTAGTAGTACAGGGTGTAGTTATATAAAAAGTGGAGAAGCAGAATGAGAATGACATATTATCCAAGGCCAATGACCAACCTGAACTACAACATAAACATATTAGGAAGAATATGTTTGTGAATGATCTAGTGATCAGCATATACAAATGAGGGTGGGGGGGGGACACAAGGAGAATAATAATAATAAAAGCTAAGAATTTTGTTGAAGCTGGAGCCAGATCTGTTGCTAGATATACAATTTCCAAGGAAACAGACACAAAACTAGGTAAGTTTGTGTTTCTTGGGTAGTACCTGGCCCTGGCAGTGTGTGTGTTTCCTGAGTAGGTACGTGTTTACTACAGGCATCTGCTACTCTATCAAAAAATTGTGTAGAAAATACAATGAACACATTGACAAATGGGTTTTCACATGAATCGTTTTTTCACATGTTACCTGCAGAGCACAACTACTATTGTAAATGATTATACCTTTAGCCAATATTGGGTGATAAACAGTTTCCAGCCTTACCATAAGAATCCTTCAAACAGTATTGATTGACTGCTCTGCAGTTAATGAAAGGAGAAAGAGGATATATATCTGGCAATGCCTCCTCTTCTAAAGACTTAATTTCTGCATTGTCTGCTAACTGTGGTAATGGTTTTGGTGATGACAAGATGAAAGCTGCTTCATGATTCATCTGCACCAGGTTACCTGTTAAAGAAAAAGAAGAACGTTATCCATATATTTTTTCTATTTTATCAAATATATTTAAGTTTATCACCCTGAGAGGGCAGCTTCACGTACTCTTCTCAAGACATAAAAAAAAAGATGTGCAATAAGTACCCGAGACATTTCTGTAAACATTAAGGGGCCCAAGACTTTTTGCAACACCTCAACTGACATTAAATATAAGGGGCATAACTAGCCAACTTCTATCAACATTCAAGAGGAAATTTGATTAAACACCTTTAAAGAATTCCTCATCAACCAGCTTGAGAGTCGTGCACGATTGTGCGCTGCGGCCTCCTGGTCGCTTACCAGACCATCAACCAGGAGGCTTGGCCAGAGACTGGTTATCATTGTAACATTGATCCTAGAAACCACCTCAGTGTAATTTAAGGTGGGAGTTAGCCTTAACCCACCATGTAGAGAGAGGAAGAGTCAAAAGTAACATGATCCTCATTTTTTTAATTTGCTTCATTAGAGAAGAATCATCACTTTTGTCTTGCTATATTATATAGTTTTTATGTGAACAAATGTCGTATAGTTTACATTACAAAATAAGAGCTTTAAACCCATTAAGAGTGGTTTAATTACTGAGAAGATGAGAGAGATAATGAGAGATGTACCTGTGTGTTTAAGAGAGACACATGTTAGAGTGTCCTCTACCAGCTGCTTCTCAGCTGCTCCAGGCACCAGCTGGTCCAGCAGCACCAGCAGCTGATAAGTCACAGTCTTGCTGTTTGGAAAAAGCCAATTTGACTATTTGATATTACTATATTTGACAGTTTTATGGTTAACACTTTTCCACTAACCTCCTTCAGTCATATCTTGAAACATACCTTCTGGTTAAGTCAATTGTATTATAATGATCTGATTTAGCAAATCTAATTCAAGTGTTTTTAAAAAGTCTTAATATGCATCAGAAATTATATAGCCCCACTCATTGTTATAAGAGATTTTTGTAATTCTGAAACCTCTTTTATTTAAGTGGTGATTATATCTCTAACAGGGTTCATATACATACTTGTTAATAACAAAAAATTCAGAGAATAAATCTGGAAGAAATGTACATAAAACTTACTGCCTCCTTCTAATAGGTATACCATACTCCCGCCTGTCATTCCACCCGGGTCTGTTAACAACATCTAATATCTTCGGTAATTTTTCTTGATGTGAATCCAGTAAGTGTGCGTGAAGAATGGCCCTGTAAAGGAAGACATTTGTGCCAAACAATTATGATACAATACCAATAAATGATGTATAGTTCAGTTTTAATAAAATGTTTCAGGACTGCATATGCTGCATTACCTTTAGGAATTGCAACAAAGTATTAATACAAAAATCTAAATAAATCTGTGCACCAAATAAGCAGTTGCTTGTTTTGGAGTGCAGCATCTCTCCGGGAGTTTTGTTTCTCAGTTATATGGTGAACTCTGATCCCTGATCCCTCTTCACCTCTTTGAGGGGGCCAGATACTGGTCCTGGTCTCTGGTAGGTGTTGGCAGTTCACCAGAGCCTCGTGTGACATGCAAAGCTTGGTTGGTGCCCAGCTTAAGCATCAAGGGAACTACCAAGGAGACCCCTCTCTCAAAAAAAAGCTGAAAGGAAGATCACTTACTCTTTCACTTTCTCATCTTCCTCCTCTGTATTCTTAGTGGCACAATCTAGTACAGTCTTTGGCAAGGATGAACGTACAACAGTATTTGTGATCAGCTGGACTTGAGACATACCCACCATAGGGGCAAAAAGTTTGGTAATTACATAGCATGGCTTGCTTTTCACCTCTAACTTCCAGTCAGGCAAACAGCAAGGTTCTGGTGGTAGTTCAACAACTTCTTTTCTGCAAGTAAATGTTGCAAATTAATTGTTTGCATATTATGTTTTCTGAAGATGTACTATCAATATATGATCTAGCAGACTCCTAGTTGCTGTATACTGTAAAGTATCAGTATATACTGATTATATATATAAAGGCCCTGTATATTGGCCTTATTCAAGGTAGCTCCTATTTAAATCAAACCAAGCCCATTTATAAAATATATACTGTACAGTATTTCTGACCTTCTCTTGAAACAATCCGGCAATCATACATTTATTGTGTTACCTGGTAATTTGTTCCAAAGATTTACAATGCTGTTTCAAAGCCTATGTTTACCTAGGTCTTTTCTGAATCAAAATTTATCAAATTTATATTCATTGTTTTATGTTAAATTTTATTTTGCTATATTTAGCACCCTATATAGATATTCCCCTTGTTAAACCCTATGTTTCTGCTTCCTTTTTGCCTTTCAAAAGAAGGTAAATTAAGCATTCTGAATCTCTCTTCAACAGGGGGATTAACTTCGTCAATTTTCTCTTTTAACCTCAAATTAATTTGTCTTATCTATAGTAGTAACCAAAGCGGAACAGTTTGATCTAATTAGGACGTAATAGTGGCAAGATGAAGCTAAAAATAAGTTTTGTGAGAGCCCACAATAAAGAACACAGCAAATCTCCAATTGGATGTTAATGCAATCTTCAATGGGCCTCATAATGTTTATGATGCATATGTTCATTTATATGAACAGTAAACAACAGAGGTCGCAGGACAGAGCTCTAGGACACTCCAATTGCAACAGTTTTTCCACTTGAACTTCACTCCATTTATGCTAAAACTGTGTGTTTAAGGTGAGAACATTTGTAATCTTATTTACACAATTTTATGTACACTAAAATCAATACTGCTTAGGGTACATTCAAAATATTTTAACTAAAGAATACTACCAGGTGAACGATCACATGAAAGATGTTGCCGTTCATGTCGGTGACATTATGAAATGTGGCAATACAATGTCAAGAAAATAATAGAATTGAAATCACTTTGACTTTTCTCAGCTGGTAACCAAATAGTGATGTTTACTTCAGGGCGAGCTATAATACATAGTATCTCATGATCAAGTACTGTACATGTATAATCAAATCAATCACTTCTTTATGATTCAATGAATGCCTAAATACAGGTAAATGAAAACCGTGTCTGCAAAAAGAGGATTCTGTAAATGAAAGTTGTTTATTACTTACACACATGGATATGCAGGTGAAAGGATCTTTTGGGGATCTACAACGGACACTCCTTTGGCAGCTAGAACAGCCTCGGCTCCCGTGTCAATAATCCGCTTCTTGCCCTGCACCAGCCACAAGGCCTTGAACATGTTGCCAAGATGCATGGCATGCCTTACCTCCGTCACCTTCATGATGAGTGCTTCTTGTCTTCTTGTACTAGATAAGCAGTCTGAGGAAAATTAAAATATATAATTTGTAATACAAATTCAGGTGGCTCCCTAAAGCCATCCCAGCGAGATTGCTCCTAACTCAAACGCTGCCCCGAAATGCTATGCATGTTAGTGGCTTTCCAAGAATGTAAGACCACTAATGTTTTGTACTCTGACAAACCCAAATGTATGTTCTTGTATATAAATAAATAAATAAAAACTATTTTGTCACATCCATCACAGTTGTTTGGCCTACCAGGGACCAGTCAGAACCTGGTCCCTGCACAAAGGAATAGAAGCAAATAACAACCTATAAGGCTTTACAATATGCAAGGTTCACAGAAAATTTAAATTAAATATCTTAACTGACAAACAACTCTTCAACAAAACAGTCAAATATAAATACTGTTCCTAAAAGATTCCCCCATTTTGCACCCGCAAGATAATGTAAGATTTTAAGGGTTGACAAATGTTAATCTTCTTGTTTGATGAGCTGTTCACTTGAGACAGTTAAGCAAGTCCCAGCTGTGTCTGGGTACAAGTGACAGGATGAACAACCCAGCGGGTTTCCTTCCTATTGGGGAGTGTTGTACATGCTGCTATGGCGGTGTGTCCAGTCACAGGATGAGTGGCGCTGCCCAATACTGTCACTATGGCGGTGTGTCCACTCACAGGATGAGTGGCGCTGCCCAATACTGTCACTATGGCGGTGTGTCCACTCACAGGATGAGTGGCGCTGCCCAATAAACTCGCCCTCGGGGCAAAATTAAAAATTAATTGATTCACTCAAAACTAACTCGAACCCATTAGTTTGAGCCCTTTACCTCGTTATCATTGAGGTAAATGGCATATTAACACAATTATACTAAGTGGTGCCTCAATATAATAAAACAGGCTCCAATTACTGTTTTAAGCATGCACATAAGTGTTGTGTTGATTTAGGAAGATGAAGATTAAGCCACCCAAAAAGTGGCACGGGCATGAATAGCCCGTAAGTGGTGGCCCTTTTGAGCCATTACCAGTATCAAGAGCTGATACTGGAGATCTGTGAAGGTTGATTTAGGGTTGTTGTTGTTTAAGATTCGTTACCTGGAACAAAAAGTTCCAAGTAGCACGGGCTATGGTGAGCCCGTTGAGGATTTACCTGGCACAGGGGCTGTAACTTGTCTTTTTAACGTGATTGATTTAGGGACGACTGCACATAAGTGTATATTACTGAGGTGAAGAGGAGCCCAGGACGGGAGGCAGGTGTGGTGGCTGGTGTTGTTGTCGAGGCTCCAGGGTCAGGGTGGCCAGATCTAGATTGCTGAAAGTAGCGAGCTGACGGTCTAAAAGTAGCGAAGTTGTAATAAGAGTAGCCCAATTGTTTTAAGGTCAATGATATGGATTTGAAAGTAATATATTTTGATATGTAGAGTACACTACACGATGTTAATTGTTTTATTAATATTATTTATGCACATACACACACACACACACTTGGTCAATAAGACAAGACCTCTCCAAGGAAGACAGAGAAAAGCTGAAAATGAACTTAATTGAGGCAAAACGTCTAAATGGGGATAGAAATGAAGAAGACAGAAATTCTTTTTTTTACAAAGTGACAGGGACTGGAAAGCTTGTGAAATGGTACATAAAACAAAGCAACAAGATCAGTAGTGGAAGGGGGAGTAAAGAGCAAAGGAAAAGGGAACATGTTCCTGAAAATTGTATATACCAACATAGATGGAGTGAGGTCAAAAACTTTGGAGTTGCAAGATATAATCCAGCTTAGGGTCCCAGATATTGTTGCATTATCAGAAACGAAACTTGAAGGAAATATAATAAATGAAGTCATATTCCCAAGAGGCTACTCAGTTTGGAGACGTGACAGGAAAACTAGGAAGGGAGGAGGAGTGGCGGTACTGGTGAAAAAACACCTGAAGGTAAAAGAGTTAATATTTGAAAACCCTCGAGATATTGACATAATGGCATTGCAGGTCTGAAATCAGGATGATAACCTGATAATTGTAAATGCCTACAGCCCACCAGCAAGCAACACGTGGACAAAGGAAGAACTGGATGACAAACGAGAGGGCCTCATAATGGTCATGAGAGATATTATTGTACAAGCAGATAAAGATAAATCACGACTGTTGATACTGGGGGACTTCAACTTTAGAGCAATAGACTGGGAGGCCTATGAAGCAAGAACGGAGGACTTTTGGACATGCAGATTTGTGAACCTCATTCTGGAGACATTCTTGTATCAACACATAAAGCAAGCCACAAGAATGAGGGAAGGAGATATACCGTCAGTACTGGATCTAGTATTCACCAGGAAAGAAGAAGAGATTTTTGACATCCAGTACCTTCCTCCCTTGGGAAAGAGTGATCACGTCATGTTAGACATTAAATATGCTTTAAGATATCATCTAGAAGAAAATGTGGACATTGTATTAAATAATATTATTTAGTATTAATTACAATTATTTATAGCTTAGTTACTTTCATGCAACTCGCAATCGTACATTCTTAACATTAATACCCCAAATTAGCACATCTTGCTTTTAAATTAGCCCAAAAGTAGCACGTAGCGAAATTAAAATTTGGGAGCGCGGGGCTCTCAAAAGTAGCCCAATTCGCTATTTGTAGCCCAATCTGGCAACATTGTGTCGAGATGGTCGCTTCTCTCCCAGTGTTGAAACACTTACGTTTTCTGTCGTTAGTTGTAAAGGGTAACTTAGAGATATGGGTTAGCTATAACGTCTAATTTTTTGTGACAATATTTGTATTTCAAACCAATTGTATTTGCTGAAGACACAACCTTAATTTCTCCAGTCCTAACCTTATATACGGTTAATACCGAAATAAAGAATAATGGAGTCCACCTTTGGCTAACTGTTAACAAACTCACCCTTAACATTGATAAAACACACTATATTTTGTTTGGTAATAAACCCACTGAGCAAATTAACCTAAGAATTAATGATATCCAAATTAGCAATAAAGTAGAAGGTAAATTTCTTGGTTTTCTTGTTGATAAGTTGAATTTCAAGTGCCATGTACTAAATGTAGTAAACAAAAATTTAAAACAATCGATTTTAGAAAGAATGGCAACTATATACCTCACTCTGCCCTAGTAACACTTTACTATTCTCTTATTTATCCTTATTTCATATATCGTATCTGTGTTTGGGGTTCTACTATCCAAAATTATTCATGAAACCCTAATTAATCAACACAAAACAGCAATTAGAACAATAAGAAACTCAAGCCCCAGACAACACCTGACCCCCTTACTTAATTAAATCCTTGAATATTACATATTAAGCATTATACATTCCCTCAACATATATAAAATACTAAACTGTATTGCTAATCCTAACCTCAAACACTTCCTAGAGAGCTATAACAGAACCTATGGGCACCTTACTAGAAACCAATATCTGTTTGATATTCCAAGAATGCCTTAACCATAGCAGAAATGATCTGCAAATCAAGGATTCAAAATATGAAAAGGACTTCAATAATCATTTTAAGGACCGTCCTCCTCTCAACCAGTTAAAATAGGAACTATGAACCACCTGATAAACTATGTAACCTATCTTACATCCTAAATGACAACCTATTTTTTATGTTGTTGAACATTAAATTACTGAACCTGTACTATTGCTGTTATCTGCCATGTAAAAATTTAATAAAACAAATGTATTACTTCCATTTATTCTGTACAATATGTACTGTTGCAATTTTTGCTGTTCCAGTGATCATGTAATTTTATGACTGTTTACGCAAAATGAGTCACAATAACGTGGCTGAAGATATGATGACCAAACCACACATCAGAAGATGGATAAATGATGATGTTGAAGAAATTAAATGTATGATCAAAATACAATAATACTTTTCATCATATTCTTTTATGATACACTTCACTAAACAATCCAGTCCTATTGGGGCCCCACTCAGCGACAGTGAATGTGCCCGAGTAGAGATGACTAAAAAAAAGGGTGTATGCATTATAATTTGTGTGGTATCAGTGAATATACAAAAGCTTATGAACATTTCACTTCTCATTAATCATAAAAATCTATGGATATACTGTACTTGCAAAAGAAAACAAACATTACTTTTATACATTTTCATCTGGTAATGTCTGCAAATCCTTAACTGTAGCCTCTGGTTACCCAACAGCAAACCTTTTACCTGGTTATTAAAGGATTTAGGGAGGTCGTATTCTGGGAATATTAGGATTGAGGACTTACCTGAAATGCTATGGGTGTTAGCAGTTGTACAAGAATGTAAGAACTCTTGTATATATAATAAATAAATAAAAAAGTAATTTGTAAAGTGATGAGAAAATATTACTGTAACAAGAAGAGCAATTACTGTTTGGAGCAATCGAGTAGTTAGCCAAGGTGATCTCTAATTGATTCTGTAACAGATATAACAAACATCTGCAACTACCACTCCTATATTCACAATACATACATGCTCTATACCACATCAGCATGCTTACCAGGACCAAGTTGTTTCTCCTCGACCTATCAGCAAGCAGCGTTGGTTTCTGCCTTGCTTGTAGAGGGTATACAAAACCAAACTGACCAACAATGTCCCACCACAGTCCATCCAGGTTAAGTGTTATGCATGTAAACACTCCTCTGACCAGCCTGCTCAATAATTAAACAGCCTCCAGCTTCACCATACACTCAGTGTCCCAATACCATACTCCAAACTAACCTTTATCGAATATACAGTACCATACATTATCATGTGTGTTCGCTGTCTTGTCAGTGTTCCCCAAAAGTCTAGACCTCCTTATTTAGCAAAAACATCTACATTACAGCTCCTGATAAGCTCTTCCCACATTCTGCTCATATATTTCAAGTTTTATCAAGCAGGAGCAAATAAAATTGGTAAAGATTTTCAGAAAATCCAGGATGAAGAGCATCATCAGACCACGAGTGTTAAAAAGAAATGCAGCAATAACATGGCAACAATGCATTTATCATGGGAAAATTCATGAATTACGTACCATAAAAACCAAGACAACTGTCCTTGTTTCACCATTTTCTTTACAAGATTAAACTTTTTGACTTCACCAGGTTGATAAATGCAAACTTTATTAGCTTATCTTGGTAATTTGGTAATTATCAAAGCATGTTAAGCCAATATGACTATATAGCACTTGGAAGGGATAGGAGGATGATGATTTGGGATAGGATGGAGGAAAGGAAGTGCCCACCCACTTAGTCAGGAATGAATGCTGACCTGCTAGAAGAGACACCATCGCTCTTTTGTCGAGTCTAAGTACTCGCCTAGTTGTGCTTGCGGAGATTGAGCTCTGGCTCATTGGTCCCACCTCTCAACTGTCAATCAACTGGTGTACAGATTCCTAAGCCTACTGGACTCTACATATCTGCATTTGAAACTGTATGGAGTCTGCCTTCACCACATCACTGCCTAATGCATTCCATCTGTTAACTACTATGACACTGAAAAAGTTCTTTCTGATGTCCCTGTGGCTCATTTGGGTACTCTGTTTCCACCTGTCCTCCCTTGTTCACGTACCACCCGTGTTAAACAGTTTACCTTTATCTATAGTGTCAATTCCTCTGAGAATTTTGTAGGTAATGGTCATGTCTCCCTGAGCTCTCCTGTCTTCCAGCAGCCTTGTCTGGTTGTCTTGTCTGGGTAAGTAAGTAATTATCAAAGAAGACACCAAGCCGGGATAGTAGCACCATCAAATGTGCAGAATAATCAGAGGGCACTAAATATCACTGAGGGTGCCAATAAGAGAACAGAAACGCATAAGGCGAATGATATCAAAAGTATCCGATTCACCAAGAATTCTATCGAGGGAAAAGTGACCGTGGGGGACAGTTGAAAAGCAAGACTAATGAGCCCTAATACAGTATTAACTTCTTGTTGACCAAACCACACGCTAGTAAGTGAAGAGACGACGTTTCGGTCCGTCCTGGACCATTATCAAGTTGATTGTGACGATATTAACTTCTTAATATTTAAAGAGGTATTAATGTATTTTTTATTTTCCTTTTTTATTAAAGAAAAATTTATTCACAACAATTACCAAGGTATTCAAGACAAATGTATCTGTACAGAAAATATATCAAACAGGGAGACAATTCTTTTCATCAATAAGTATGGTGGTCACTTTAACAAAGTGTACCAGGGACTGTAGACAAATTCAATACAACTTCATATCACACAGTTTGCACTTCATTCACAATGCTACACAAACAAATCACATGTACCAAGTTTTTTTGAAAATGTAGAAAAATATTGGCTTCACATGTATTGCATCCCAATCATAAATTAATGCATAATAATTATTTCATTGTTCATTGTTGATGTCAAATGCTATATACAAATGATTTTTTTTTCTAGGTCTATATAATCAAAGATTCTTCCATACTGGCACCCAAGAAAATACTATATCAGTAATGTGACTGAAATATCACGGGGGAATGCACGCCTCGTTGCATACTACGCTGCACTCAACTCACAAAATACTCGCACACTAAGTTGTACTCGTTCATCTCTACATTAAAATGAATAATTGGCTAGAAATATTTATACACATTAAATAAGCAATAAACAAAAATAAATTAACAATTTATCCACAGCCTCAAATAATAAATGAGTTGCCATACCGAGCTATGCACCCTCGTAGAACTTGGGAGCTTCAACCACTACTATTAAATGTATTCTGAAAATTACATGGATCATTATGTGTGACCATTTTGAGAAAACAACAAATTTGAGAAATTATATACAAGTACAGTACAGTATATAGATATTAACAATTTTAAATTAGAACTAACTTTACAATTGCATTATTATCAATAATACACAAACTTAAAGACAACCTAAAAAACTCCATATTAACAGCTTAAAGAAATGGGTTAATAAATACAGTACAGTATACATATTGAGAGATGCTGCATATGTAAAAGTGGGAAAAAACACTTTAAATATATAGATGCTTTCAGAAACAGACTGATCAAATTATTACAACTGTGTTCCTGAGATACAACACAGACTTGTAAAAAAAAAAAAAAAAAAAAAAAAAAAAGTAACAATAACACAGTATAATGGAATAAGAGGTTTTCTTCAGACTAGAAGTTCCCATTCATCTGCCATTTCTCAGTCATCAAAATCAGCACCAGACCTAGAAGAGATGAACCATGTCTTAATATCATGCAGCACCCGTAAAAATACATTCACGAGCAAAATTTATATTAAATAAATGTTAGCTTTATTATAAAAAAATTATACAGTATACTTTTTTATAGCCACAGTATGTTTATTATTTTTTTCCAAATCCATCCCACTGATGCCGTTATCCTCAGTCCCGTACCAAGCATGCAACATAATGCAAACATTATTATTTAATGTAGCAGTCCAGTCTTAAAAATATGCATTCTGTCCAACACTTAACAAAAGCAACAAATGAAGCCCCTCTTTCTGGTGGGTCCCAGAGTGGTTCCCTGTAGTTAACTGCCTGGACAGTTACATACATCATGTGACCAGGACTTATCAAAGTCTTAATAACTGGCAGAGATCAGAGTTCTAAACCTGGTGCATTCAGAGGAACAAGCAAGTCGACACGTCAAATTAACAGTGATAGGAACGTAAATGATGAAATTATTGACTTCACAAATCAGTCTATATACTTCCCAGCATCATTATGGGTAGCATCTCAAAGATCAAAAGGCCTTCTTTGATACTGATAGAAGACATGTACAACATAGCCACTGATGTTATAATGCCATTAAAGAACTAGCTACCTACCTGCCATGCACAGAGCTACCTATTTGTAAGAGATGACATCAGCCAGAATGTGAGCAAGGAGACCTGGCATGCACTGTATAGTGATACTACCACCCACCCACCACTGCCATAGTCCTCTTCTGCCAGCATGTGCAGTTGCAGCTGATGAATGCTTGACCTCCTACTTAAACGTACTGGAACAAAATCTGAGCTTGGTGCTCCAGTATTATATTGTAGTCATGTGAGGCACAATTTCTCTCAGTTGAGAATCACTTCCTACTTCAAAGCAGACCGACAAAACTGATAACCATTTCTGCCTACAGTCCATTTGCAAATTATAAATGGACAAAGAAAGAGCTAGAAAACAAACACAGGGGTCTTATAATGATCATGAGAGAATTATAGTAAGAGTAGATGAAGAAACATAATTGTTGGTACTCACTGACTAATTTGAAATCAATAGACAAGGAGGCCTACAAAGCATAACTGGCAATTAGGCAAGCAGATTTGTGAACCACATCATGGGCATACAGTACTTAAATATCAGCATGTTAAACAGCCCAATAAGCAAAAAAACATTAAATGTAATAAAATACCAATTGCTTGGTGAGCCCCCCGTGGCTCCCTGAAGGTACAATGCTGATACAGTGCCAAACAACTAGGTGCCCCTCAGTCGTGGAGTTCTTTTAGGCCTACCAGGGACCACGAGCCAGAACTTTGCCACTTTTAAGAGGGGCATAAAACAGTGGCACTATGATGAAATTATCTGAATTTTAATCATGTCTGCCACCACTGGGGAAGCAACCACAGTCAGCAAGGTAAAACAGACCACTGATTATAAGAAAATATCGATGCCTGAAACTTGCCAAAAGAACTCCCAACAATGTAAACAATCTAAAAGTTTAGATATATTCACATTGATGTAACATTATTATTTACACTGGGGGAGGAAAGAGGCAGACAGGGTCAGCCGGCTGCTCCACTCAGTTCTATGATGGAAAGACCACCCCTTACTTCCTGGAAAAGGGAGGGTGTCAGGGAGTCACTGATACTCGCCCAGAAACTAGCATTTCATTACATTCAATGCTGGTTTTCTGGAAAAGCCCCTTGGGATTCCCTGAAGCTACCTAAGGAAAAGAAAGGGAGTCACCAGGGAGGAGGAAGCACTGCAGGTATCACAACAAAGAAAACTACTGGCCACAACACATGACCAAAGACCATACAAGGCACATGGCTTAATAGAAATAGATTCATATGTGGATTTTTGTGAAAAGAATGTGATAACTGCTGTTCTGTGAATAGTCATAGTGAAATGTGTAGAATATTAAAGGCATTTTTTTGCATCATATGTTTGCTAGTGTCATCTGCACTTATCATATGGCTCCATGCTGTGTTGATTTCATCACCATACCCACCAGAACTGCTTATTAGTTTGTTATGGTGCATACAAATGTTGATATTATATACAGAATAACATATGTATATTGTGTTATCTTGAGATGATTTCGGGGCTTAGCGTCCTACAATTAAGGATTGGTGCCCAGTCAATCCTCTCCAGTCAGGATACGAACCCAGGCCAAAGTGCTCGCGAAACGCCAGGCGAGTGACTAACTACTACGCTATGGGACATTTGATTATATAAATTTTTCAAATCACAAATGCGACTAATATTACAGCAAAAAAACAACAACTAGAGATATAAATAATTATGAAACATTATATTTGCAGTAGCTGCTGCCCTACGAGGTCGCTTGGGCAAGCGTTTCCAAGTGCCTAATCACTCGGCACCCATAAAGTGGTAAACTTCTGTTCCATCACAGCGAAAGTGTCTCACAGAATAATTTTTTTATTTTTTAAGTTCCCATGATCAGAGATTCGTTATTCATTTTAACGCATAAAAGAATAAAAATGTTAAAGATTTTTTTAGGCGCACCACAGGGCTGTCATTATAATACGGCACATTGCAGTGATCAAATACTGTATGTCAGTAATGAAAAAACTATCTTTTTGTCTAGTAAAATAGCGATAAAAGTATTGCTATATATACATTGCCACTACTTCTCTCAAGCCAACAGAAGATAAATGTAACTCAATATGTGCAACAAACCATGACCTATTTCAAACAGTTAAGGAAATATTATTAACACAGTTTAATTAAAATGTTCCAAATTCTAAAATATTTTGAACACTAATACACTAATACATTACTTAACTTGCACAAGTACATTACTGTGTGATATCAATATTATTAGGCAACAATTAACAGGAGGAAAGGGGAAAATTACTTTAATTTGCCATGTTTATATATAAATTATCAAAACCACTTGGTAAGGATCAAGCCCCTGGCACATTAGAATACCTGAAGTTTCCATGAAAATTATAGTGACTTTAAAGTGAGAAATCTACTACTGCAGTACTCCAAAAACTCATTGGTGTTGCTGCATGTTAAAACAAATTAACTTACTCAGAGAGCTTTCAAATCATTACATGATAAAGAAGAACACAAGGTGTCAGTCCCGTCGTGTTTTCCGAGACGAGCGAAGCCGAGCTTGTCTCAGTTCCTCTAATGAGGGGCTTCCATTCTGGTGATTTCCTAGAATTTCACGAATAAACTTGAATCTCGATAGGAAAAGCCACCACACAACATACCAACCTGAAAAAACACAGTACTGTATTAATGTATAATATAGAACAGTAAAAAATTTGATTGCTGGATATAGTACTATCAAATTATTAAATAAAATACTGTAGATTACATTTAATCAGTCTAAGCAATTTCTTTGTTGTTAACATTTTAAAGTTTGTGTGGATAAGTATACAGTACTATCATAAAAACAGTAAAGGATTCAAAATATATATTTATGACCACCCAGATAGCCTGTAGATCACGCACACCACACAGATGGGATGGTGCCCAGACCCCCTGGCACAGCCCCTCGATCCAGGGCCCCTGGCACAGTCCCTTGACCCAGTGTTCAGGGCCCCTGGCACAACCCCTCGACCCGGGGCCCCTGGCACAGCCCCTCGACCCGGGGCCCCTGACACAGCCCCTCGACCCGGGGCCCCTGACACAGCCCCTCGACCCGGGGCCACTGGCACAACCCCTCGACCTGGTGCCCGGGGCCCCTGGCACAATTAACCCTTCGACCTGGTGCCCGGGGCCCCTGGCACAACCCCTCAACCCAGTGTTCGGGGCCCCTGGCACAACCCAGTGTCCAGGCCCCTGACACAACAACATTAACAAACCACTTGGAATTTCTGTCCCTCAAGTCGGGTTCCCGAAACCCAACAAAGTCAAGCTCAATAGTGGCGTCACTTATGAACCCACCGAAGGCCACGAAGATGACAACGAGGCAGACGGAGGCGACGACGGAGATACCGCTGATGATAATGTCCTTAAGGTCCATGGTGCCGTGCTCACCCCTACAGCAGCCGCCGCCATACAGCCGCCCTCACTTTCACACAGCCTTGTCCCCTCACAGCCGCCACACACCCAGGGTTGCCACCTCAAAATTGCGTAAAGTAGCGACCTGACGGTAGCAAAGTAGCGAAGAGTAGCCCAATTGTTTTTTTAGTGACATATACGGATTTCAAAGTAGTATATTTTGATATATAGAGTACACTACACGATGTTAATCGTTTTATTAATATTATTTCAGCACGCACACACATTATATATATATATATATATATATATATATATATATATATATATATATATATATATATATATATATATATATATATATATGGGTTCAATTTCAATTTCTTTCTTTATTATGTACCCCATACCCTTCCCGTGGGCGGTGGTGTAAAGGGTTACAGAAGTACATAATCGGTTCAGGAACTGAACCCTCTAGTTCGTTTAGCTAAGCAAATAACAATCTTTTGATGCTAGTTACAAAATTATTAATGTTATATATACATGTACACATACTCATGCATACATGTACATATACATACGTATATATAGACATACACATACATATTTAATCACCCACACAAATACACATAAATAATCTTTTGTGTCACAAGTGATTCAACAAGAGGCTTACAACAGTCACTATACAAGGCACTTTACATCTTTGATGAGTCACACAGTTACTAGTCTTGCTGCACACCCACCCAACTGGGCGGCAGCTTTACAGTCATGTGCAGGCTGCATTTATTATTGCTGCACCTGCAGTAAGCAAATTTTGGATACTTGATGGTGTTATCTCTAAATTCCGCAATTTTTTCACATTCCATTATATAATGACGCAAAGTATGATAGTTTTGCTGACAGATATTAATCAGCGAGGGCTTTGTCTCTTATTATAGAACGAATAGACTCAAGATGGTGTAAACAATACAACTGCAATAATTCATTGGATTATTTGCAACGTTTGCAACTAGACCATAGTTGCACACTTCATTGATTTTTTGGCAGCCAAAGGTGGACATTTCATTAACAACCCCTATTCAACCAGAGAGTGGTAGTTTATTGTGCACCCCGAAGCCCAAACAGTTGTGTAACCAGAGCCCGACCAGTTGTGTAACTGCAAGCCTACCATTAACGAACCGAACAAAACCTCTGAAGCACAACCATGCACGAACCGAAGCCCGACCATGCACAACCCGAAGCCCAAGTAACACCCCCGGAGCCCGACCAGTTATTTAACCGGAGCCCGACCAGTTGTGTAACTGAAGCCCGACCAGTTGTGTAACCGGACCCCAACCAGTTGTGTAACTGCAAGGCCTAGCATGAACAAACTGAGCAAAACCTCTGAAGCACGACTATGCATGAACCGAAGCCCAACCATGCACAACCCGAAGCTCAAATGACACGCCTGGAGCCTGATCAGTTATTCAATTGGAGACCGACCAGTTGTGTAACCAAAGCCCGACCAGTTTTGTAACCGGACCCCGATGAGATGTGTAACTGCAAGCCTAGCATGAACGAACCGAATATACAACCTCTGGAGCACAACCATGCATGAACCGAAGCCCGACCATGCACAACCCGAAGCCCAAGTGACACCCCCGGAGCCCGACCAGTTATTTAACCGGAGCCCGACCAGTTGTGTAACCGAAGCCCGACCAGTTGTGTAACCGGACCCCGACCAGTTGTGTAACCGCAAGCCTAGCATGAACGAACCGAACAACCTCTGGAGCACAACCATGCACGAACCGAAGCCCGACCATGCACAACCCGAAGCCCAATTAAGTGACACCCCCGGAGCCCGACCAGTTATTTAACCGGAGCCCGACCAGTTGTGTAACCGAAGCCCGACCAGTTGTGTAACCGGACCCCAACCAGTTGTGTAGCTGCAAGCCTAGCATGAACAAACTGAACAAAACCTCTGAAGCACACCTAGCCTATGCATGAACCGAAGCCCAACCATGCACAACCCGAAGCCCAAATGACACGCCTGGAGCCTGATCAGTTATTTAATTGGAGACCGACCAGTTGTGTAACCAAAGCCCGACCAGTTTTGTAACCGGACCCCGATGAGATGTGTAACTGCAAGCCTAGCATGAACGGACCGAGTATACAACCTCTGGAGCACAACCATGCATGAACCGAAGCCCGACCATGCACAACCCGAAGCCCAAGTGACACCCCCGGAGCCCGACCAGTTATTTAACCGGAGCCCGACCAGTTGTGTAACCGAAGCCTGACCAGTTGTGTAACCGGACCCCGACCAGTTGTGTAACCGCAAGCCTAGCATGAACGAACCGAACAAACAACCTCTGGAGCACAACCATGCACGAACCGAAGCCCGACCATGCACAACCCGAAGCCCAAGTGACACCCCCGGAGCCCGACCAGTTATTTAACCGGAGCCCGACCAGTTGTGTAACCGAAGCCCGACCAGTTGTGTAACCGGACCCCGACCAGTTGTGTAACCGCAAGCCTAGCATGAACGAACCGAACAAACAACCTCTGGAGCACAACCATGCACGAACCGAAGCCCGACCATGCACAACCCGAAGCCCAAGTGACACCCCCGGAGCCCGACCAGTTATTTAACCGGAGCCCGACCAGTTGTGTAACCGAAGCCCGACCAGTTGTGTAACCGGACCCCAACCAGTTGTGTAGCTGCAAGCCTAGCATGAACAAACTGAACAAAACCTCTGAAGCACACCTAGCCTATGCATGAACTGAAGCCCAACCATGCACAACCCGAAGCCCAAATGACACGCCTGGAGCATGATCAGTTATTTAATTGGAGACCGACCAGTTGTGTAACCAAAGCCCGACCAGTTTTGTAACCGGACCCCGATGAGATGTGTAACTGCAAGCCTAGCATGAACGAACCGAGTATATAACCTCTGGAGCACAACCATGCATGAACCGAAGCCCGACCATGCACAACCCGAAGCCCAAGTGACACCCCCGGAGCCCGACCAGTTATTTAACCGGAGCCCGACCAGTTGTGTAACCGAAGCCCGACCAGTTGTGTAACCGGACCCCGACCAGTTGTGTAACCGCAAGCCTAGCATGAACGAACCGAACAAACAACCTCTGGAGCACAACCATGCACGAACCGAAGCCCGACCATGCACAACCCGAAGCCCAAGTGACACCCCCGGAGCCCGACCAGTTATTTAACCGGAGCCCGACCAGTTGTGTAACCGAAGCCCGACCAGTTGTGTAA
The DNA here is from genome assembly GCF_040958095.1 of Procambarus clarkii. Lineage (NCBI taxonomy): Eukaryota > Metazoa > Arthropoda > Malacostraca > Decapoda > Cambaridae > Procambarus > Procambarus clarkii. Next base: position 19,351,172 of record NC_091214.1, read on the forward strand.
CCGGACCCCAACCAGTTGTGTAGCTGCAAGCCTAGCATGAACAAACTGAACAAAACCTCTGAAGCACACCTAGCCTATGCATGAACTGAAGCCCAACCATGCACAACCCGAAGCCCAAATGACACGCCTGGAGCCTGATCAGTTATTTAATTGGAGACCGACCAGTTGTGTAACCAAAGCCCGACCAGTTTTGTAACCGGACCCCGATGAGATGTGTAACTGCAAGCCTAGCATGAACGAACCGAATATACAACCTCTGGAGCACAACCATGCATGAACCGAAGCCCGACCATGCACAACCCGAAGCCCAAGTGACACCCCCGGAGCCCGACCAGTTATTTAACCGGAGCCCGACCAGTTGTGTAACCGAAGCCCGACCAGTTGTGTAACCGGACCCCGACCAGTTGTGTAACCGCAAGCCTAGCATGAACGAACCGAACAAACAACCTCTGGAGCACAACCATGCACGAACCGAAGCCCGACCATGCACAACCTGAAGTCCAAGTGACACCCCCGGAGCCCGACCAGTTATGTAACCGGAGCCCGACCAGTTGTGTAACCGAAGCCCGACCAGTTGTGTAACCGGACCCCAACCAGTTGTGTAGCTGCAAGCCTAGCATGAACAAACTGAACAAAACCTCTGAAGCACGACTATGCATGAACCGAAGCCCAACCATGCACAACCCGAAGCCCAAATGACACGCCTGGAGCCTGATCAGTTATTTAATTGGAGACCGACCAGTTGTGCAACCAAAGCCCGACCAGTTTTGTAACCAGACCCCGATGAGATGTGTAACTGCAAGCCTAGCATGAACGAACCGAATATACAACCTCTGGAGCACAACCATGCATGAACCGAAGCCCGACCATGCACAACCCGAAGCCCAAGTGACACCCCCGGAGCCCGACCAGTTATGTAACCGGAGCCCGACCAGTTGTGTAACCGAAGCCCGACCAGTTGTGTAACCGGACCCCGACCAGTTGTGTAACCGCAAGCCTAGCATGAACGAACCGAACAAACAACCTCTGGAGCACAACCATGCACGAACCGAAGCCCGACCATGCACAACCCGAAGCCCAAGTGACACCCCCGGAGCCCGACCAGTTATTTAACCGGAGCCCGACCAGTTGTGTAACCGAAGCCTGACCAGTTGTGTAACCGGACCCCAACCAGTTGTATAGCTGCAAGCCTAGCATGAACAAACTGAACAAAACCTCTGAAGCACGACTATGCATGAACCGAAGCCCAACCATGCACAACCCGAAGCCCAAATGACACGCCTGGAGCATGATCAGTTATTTAATTGGAGACCGACCAGTTGTGTAACCAAAGCCCGACCAGTTTTGTAACCGGACCCCGATGAGATGTGTAACTGCAAGCCTAGCATGAACGAACCGAATATACAACCTCTGGAGCACAACCATGCATGAACCGAAGCCCGACCATGCACAACCCGAAGCCCAAGTGACACCCCCGGAGCCCGACCAGTTATTTAACCGGAGCCCGACCAGTTGTGTAACCGAAGCCCGACCAGTTGTGTAACCGGACCCCGACCAGTTGTGTAGCTGCAAGCCTAGCATGAACAAACTGAACAAAACCTCTGAAGCACACCTAGCCTATGCATGAACCGAAGCCCAACCATGCACAACCCGAAGCCCAAATGACACGCCTGGAGCCTGATCAGTTATTTAATTGGAGACCGACCAGTTGTGTAACCAAAGCCCGACCAGTTTTGTAACCGGACCCCGATGAGATGTGTAACTGCAAGCCTAGCATGAACGAACCGAATATACAACCTCTGGAGCACAACCATGCATGAACCGAAGCCCGACCATGCACAACCCGAAGCCCAAGTGACACCCCCGGAGCCCGACCAGTTATGTAACCGGAGCCCGACCAGTTGTGTAACCGAAGCCCGACCAGTTGTGTAACCGGACCCCGACCAGTTGTGTAACCGCAAGCCTAGCATGAACAAATCGAACAAACAACCTCTGGAGCACAACCATGCACGAATCAAAGCCCGACCATGCACAACCCGAAGCCCAAATGACACCCCCGGAGCCCGACCAGTTATGTAACCGGAGCCCGACCAGTTATGTAACCGGAGCCCGACCAGTTGTGTAACCGGAGCCCGACCAGTTATTTAACCGGAGCCCGCCAGTTATTTAACCGGAGCCCGACCAGTTGTGTAATCGAAGCCCGACCAGTTGTGTAACCGGACCCCGACCAGTTGTGTAACCGCAAGCCTATAGCATGAACGAACCGAACAAAGAACCTCTGAAGCACGACTATGCATGAACCGAAGCCCAACCATGCACAACCCGAAGCCCAAGTGACACCCCCGGAGCCCGACCAGTTATTTAACCGGAGCCCGACCAGTTGTGTAACCGAAGCCCGACCAGTTGTGTAACCGGACCCCAACCAGTTGTGTAACTGCAAGCCTAGCATGAACAAACTGAACAAAACCTCTGAAGCACGACTATGCATGAACCGAAGCCCAACCATGCACAACCCGAAGCCCAAATGACACGCCTGGAGCCTGATCAGTTATTTAATTGGAGACCGACCAGTTGTGTAACCAAAGCCCGACCAGTTTTGTAACCGGACCCCGATGAGATGTGTAACTGCAAGCCTAGCATGAACGAACCGAATATACAACCTCTGGAGCACAACCATGCATGAACCGAAGCCCGACCATGCACAACCCGAAGCCCAAGTGACACCCCCGGAGCCCGACCAGTTATTTAACCGGAGCCCGACCAGTTGTGTAACCGAAGCCCGACCAGTTGTGTAACCGGACCCCGACCAGTTGTGTAACTGCAAGCCTAGCAAATATACATCTCATCCTACCCTCACCAAGCTAAACAGCCCCAGAGCCCAACCAAACTCCATTCCTAGCTCGACCAAACAAAAATCTCCTTAGCCCTATCTAAAACCCTCCACAAGCCCTAGAAACCTACTATGGAGCCATAGCAAACAAAAATTGAGCTCTGTACGAAAAAAGAAACCCGGATTTCTAGCAAACATACAACCACGGAGGCCTAGCAAACCAACCTGGAGCACTAGTACACTAACCATTGTATAATGGTTGTAATTGTAATAATTTGTAATAATAATTGTAATAATTTGTAATTGTATTTGTGCTGTTTTTTCAACAATGTTCCCCCCTCTTTTACCTCTATTTTTATTTGTACTCAACGCATTTTTTTCTTTTTACCCATTAGTTTTAAGCTTTAGTCATTAGTGTTTTTTCCTGCCCGAAACGCTTTGCGTAATAGTGGCTTTAGGCATTGTATGTACTAGCTCTATCTATAAAGCCAACAAACTTTGTAAAATCTCTTTATGTATGTACCTTTGCCTAAATAAAAATTATTATTATTATTATTATTATTATTATTATTATTATTATTATTGGTGCACAACCATGCACGAACCGGAGCCCGACCATGAACAACTAGAAGCCCAACAAGTCACACCCCCGGAGCCAGACCAGTTGTGTAATCGCAAGCCTAGCAAGCAAATATCTCATCCAACCCCCTCACCAGTGTCCTAAGTGGGGTGCCAAAGGATCCATTTTGGGGCCAATTCTTTTTGTCATACTTTTTTTTGTCAATTTTTACTGTAATTATTCTACTTAAAATCATCTATACTTGTAAAGTAAAGCTGTAAAGTATCTGTTAAACATTGTCAATTTGATTCTTAATTCTCTAAAATTATCTGTTAGTTTAAGGATTTGCTCTAAGGTTAGTTTAAGGACTTGCCCGAAACTCAATGCGTGCTAGTGGCTTTACAAGAATGTAATTTCAACTTGAAGTATGTTCTCTGTTAACCCCCAATGTATCTTGTATATATATAAATAAATAAATAAATATAATACATCAATGACATAGATGAGAATATTACAAACCAAATCAAATTTGCAGATGACACTGAGATCTATGGTAAAGTGGGAAGTGAAAGTCATATTGAAACCTTACAAAGAGATCTTCGTGAACTCCACAAATGGTCAGATGACTTTTTAATGTCGATAAATGCAAGACCTTGCATGTGGGGGCATAACAATCCGCGTCACAACTACCAAATTGACAGCACCACCTTTCAACAGATAGATGAAGAAAAGCACCTTGGAGTCAGAATCCATCACGTGAGGCATAACAATACACAACACAACTACCAAATCATCAACATATTATCATGGAGTCAGAATCCACCAATCACTGACAGTTGTACAACAAGTGGGAACGGCAGTAAAAAGCAAACCAAACCCTGAGAATAATCATGGGTGCCTTTACCTTCAAGGAAAAGAAAGTAGACCTTCAATTGTATAAGTTTCTGGTGCGCCCCCACATGAATTATTGCATCCAGGCATGGAGACCTCATCTTCAGAAAGACATAGCTGCTCTGGAGCCATGTCTTATCAGAGCTATGGAGTAATGTCTTACGACAAAAATCATACCAGAGATTAGTCATCTCTCGTATCAGGAACGGTTGAGGGCCACAGGGCTAACACCACAAACCAGGCATGACAGGGCGGACTTCATAGAAACCTTTAAAATACTAAACAATTTGGAGGATGTCGATCAGGACAATGTCTTCAAAAGGTCAGATGTTACACGAACAAGGAGCAACGGGTTCAAACTCAACAAGCCAGAATGTTGGACAGGAAACAGAAAATGCTGTTTTCACCCATAGGGTTGTAAACGCGTGGAACCGCCTACCCGCCGAAGCCGTAAACACCGAAACTCTTCTGGGTTTTAAAATACAGCTGGAAAAGATCATCAGGGCAAATGGGGGACCTTTGACAAGCCGCCGGCTTTTTGTCCTCATCGAGGTCACTAGTGTTAGTGGCCCTCAGGTAAATTCAGTTCCTGGAGGGGTGTCCTCGCTCCTTCCCGTTGGGAAGTTGGTCATATATTACAGTGTACACAGGACTGTCGCTTGTCACTAAACTTAGTTTTTAAAACTATTAACTTGATGAAATATTATTACCTTATACGCGAGAATAATTCTGAATACGCAGTTAGATAAAATTGACGAATGCGGCTTTGGGTCGGGCGGCGGCGTGGGCGAGCCTGGCCTGAGGACAGGCAACTGTAAATGCTTCACCCTCCACATACTTCAAGTACAAATAATTGCCAACAGAGTCTAAATACCGAACCTACTATACGCATAATTAAACATAGAATATAAAATTAATTTATACACGATATAATCTTTTTAATACACAGTACATGAAAGTTGATAATAAATGCGTCTTGGGGGGGTGGGGGTCGACCGCCGTGTTAACGAGCCTAGCCTGACGATGGGGTGGTTTAAAACACTCCGCGGAAGTGTATTCTAAATAATATTCTACCTATATAATGTTGGCAAATCGTGATCCTCAAAATCTTCAGCAATATCTGCTCAGATAGCGACAAAAAATTGATCAGCCTTACCTACACGGGAACGACGTACTTCACGCCGCCGCTGCCTCCTGACGACTGGCGGGGTCGCAGTCGATGACCCGTAACCGTCCCGCCGACCCAGAGACCCTCTGCCTAAAATTATTTGAACGCCATATTGAAATTCCTGGCGTATAGCGCCAAGAGTGTGTAAATTAATTTTTATATGTGCATTATAGGCCTTTCTAAAGTAATTTATAGATCTGAATATCATATATTGTCTAACAAACGAATTATTTAACTCAATATTTTAATTATGCCAGATACACGAGAACATGAACCATAACCAGGTACAAGTACGTCTCATCGCACACAAGAAGATTCGTAAGCGTATTTTATTTTTTTATTTATATATAAAAAGAGTTCTTAAATTCTTGTAAAGCCACTAGCATGCATAGCGTCTCGGGCAGGTCCTTAATTCAATTTTTTTCTCCGGAATACGACCCGCCAAACAGGCCAAACAACCTATTCTCTGCTGGGTGAACAGTTAAGGATTGTCGCCCGGTCAATCCTTCCCGGCCGGCAGGTCAAAGCGCTGGCGAAGAGCCGGGCGCGCGCTTTACCACTACGCCACAGAGACTGCTTCGTGGCGTAGTGGAATTTTGAATTTTGAAATCTGACTAACCTAGCTCAACCTAACCAAACGTAACCCAAATCAAACCAATCTAATCCAACTGAGCCCAATGCAGCCTAACCCTAATAACATAACTTTAATACAGCCTAGCATAACAATACATCCAGTTTTAAAAGAGAAAATGAATTTAGCCGAATCGTCTCGTGTCCGAAACGACCATATCCCTACCAGTTGTGTATAATAAGGTCTAGCAAACAAACGCTGTAGGGAGGGTCCACAGACGAGAACGTGGTTGTAGGTATAGGTCCACAGGCATGGGCCCCAGTTGACCAGACCACACACTAGAAGGTGAAGGGATGACGACGTTTCGGTCCGTCCTGGACCATTCTCAAGTCGACAATCGACTGTCGACTTGAGAATGGTCCAGGACGGACCGAAACGTTGTCGTCCCTTCACCTTCTAGTGTGTGGTCTGGTCAACATACTTCAGCCACGTTATTGTGACTCATCGTCTGCATATAGGCCCCAGTGCCCATTATCTGGGTTGGGGGCAACAGTGCATTGCTTTGCTCAGAGAGTATAATGCTGCTAACACAGCCCTGCCTTCAATAAGCAAACTTTTCAGGATTATTTAATTAGCTAAGATTTACCAGAGGGTCACTACTTCTCAGTGAGGATAGGAAGCCGGCGGCTTGTCAAATGTCCCCTATTTGCCCTGGTGATTTTATCGATCAATGTTTTATCATTTACGGCTTCGTCGGGAAGGTGGTTCCATGGTTTCCCTGAATTTACTCGAGGGTGGCCCTCAGGCAAATTCATGTATGTCTCTCTAGTGGTCTCGACGAGGACAAGAAGGTTGTCTGGCTTGTCGAAGGCCCTTCCCATTTGTTTTGGGGATTTTATCGAGCAATGTTTTGGCATTTATGACTTCGGCGGGTATGCGTTTCCACTTTATAATTTTAAGGGTGAAAAATATTTTCCATCCTTCAGTGTGGCTTGATGAGCTCGAAACCGTTGCTCCTTGTTCGTCTTACATCTAGCCTTTTGAAGACGTGTTCTGGGTCAATATCTTCCAAATTGTTCAGTAATTTAAAATTTTTGCTGAGAGCAGCCCTGTCTTGTCTGGTCCCTGTGGCCCTCAACCGTTCCTGGTATGAAAGTTGACTTAGTTCGGAAAAGATTTTAGTCGTCCGGTGTTAAACTTTTTCCAAGACAGATGTGATACCTTTCTGAAGATGAGGTCTCAATGTGTTGATATAACCATCTTGCTTTTATATTAGCCCAAAAAGTAGCAAGTAGCGAAATTAAAAATTTGGGAGCGCGGGGCTCTCAAAAGTAGCCCAATTCGCTACTTGTAGCCCAATCTGGCAACCCTGCGGACACAACCGTTTGACAATATTGTGCTTTTACCTTTATTTATTTTCGCTAATTAATCATTATATGTGGTATAATTAGAAGTACAATAATATAACAGATAATGAATTATGTATAAAATAATTGCTTACTCTGTATTAAAGCTAAAGCATATATGTTTGTAATTTTAAGTCTGCTTAATTCCTAAAAGTTGCCTCGGTAATCCACGTGGGCTGGCGATCCTAGAGTATATAAGTACGAATATAAGTACGAAGTACGACTAGGCGCCAATCCTTAGCTGTACGCCTTTGTTCACCCAGCAGTGACTGGTACTGGTTGTTAAACGATTTAGTGAATCGTATTCCAGGGAAAATTAGGCTTAAGGACGCCGAAACGCTATGCGTGCTAGTGGCTTTACAAGCAAGAACTCTTGTATATATATATAAATAAATAAATAAATAATATAAATAAATGTGTACCTACATTTATCTGTGTATATACGCTAAAAGTTTACTTTAATCTTAGAGTATGTTCAGGAATAAAGTATACTGGCTAGTTGGTCAGTAAGCCAATGCCGCGGCCTTAATACCCAACGTGCGGGATGGTATTAAGATCAATCCCAAACAAATCCAGATGTAAGTGTTGGTGAAGTAATAAAATATTTATTACTTTACGTTGGTAAAGTAATAAAATATTTATTACTTTACCAACAAAGGTATAGGAGGAGTCCCTGGGGCAGCAGAGGTATACGAGGGGTCCCTGGAGCAGCAGACGACGGCCAGCTGACAGATGTCAACACTTGATAACACTCACCACACATGAAGCTCAGCTTGAACAGCTGCAGTGTTTGAGTGGGAGAGAAGGCCTTCAAGCAGGCTGCATGTGTTGTGATCATCTAATATACGCCACAAGAACACACAAGACACGTGTAAAATAACTTGGGTTGCATGAAACAGCATGAGCCGCCGGGCCAGACCACGTCAGCTGCAGGTCATCACACCTGAGGAAGAACTGGAAAATCTCAGAAATGAAGTAAGATGATTTATAGCTGAATGTCCTTAGTTTAATTCATTTATTATGCACCCCCAAACCCATCTTGTGGGCGGTAGTGGAAAGGGTTAGAGAGATCACACTGAAGGCGTTGATGGCTTTGTGAGAATGTACCCATTTATCACCAAAATCTGCACTGACGCAACTGATTGTATCCTGTACTATACAATTTATTTGACCGTTATATAAATTGAAATACAATTTATTTGACGGTTATATAAATTGAAATACAATTTATTTGACCGTTATATAAATTGAAATACAATTTATTTGACCGTTATATAAATTGAAATACAATTTATTTGACCGTTATATAAATTGAAATACAATTTATTTTACCGTTATATAAATTGAAATACAATTTATTTTACCGTTATATGGCTGTTTGACCGAAACGCTGTGTGTATTAGTGGCTTCAGGTATTGTATGTACAGTACTAACGCTATCTATAAATCCAACATTATGTTTGTAGCTTATCTTCTATGTACTGGTATGTACTTTTACCTGAATAAACATTTTGATTTTTTTTAATATAAATTGATTTACAATTTATTTGGCCTTTGAAAAGTCGCCGGCTTCCTGTCCTCACCGAGGCCACTAGTGTGTTGATGGCCATCGGATAAATTCAGGTAAATTTATTTACAATATTGAAATTGTGGTGCTATTTTATACACTACAGTGCAGTACTAGGAATTGGATTGTTTGTTTACATGTCCCAGTGATGGCTGGCAATTTTATGATTTTCCATTTTTTGTGTAGACTGTGACAACCTTATTTGGTGGCCTGGGACACGTGGCTTATTAAAGCCGCATTTCATAATTCCCCGTGTACAATAAGAGATCACTGTGTACTAGAACTAAGTAAGAACACTCTTCAAATGTACCAGATTAATTGGTTTTCTGGGAGTAATATTCTCGTATTTACAGATTACAGCCACACTCCAGATATATTTTGTATCTCTAAGTTTAAGTCTATAGAAATAAACACCTGCATGATTTCAGATGTTATTAATTTTAAAAGCTCTTTTATCCAAGATAAATGTCTTTACCTTGGCATATGAAGTATGAGTTCTGTATAAGATATGTCATGAAAACATTGGCATACTTCTTAGTATTGCCGTCCTCTGAAGAGAGCTTACTAATCCCCAATGAGATTGTTATATTTACCCCTACTTTAGTAAGGGCACGTAGCAACAAGCTTGTGCCCTTACACCAGGTGGTGTTATATTAGTATAGTAATTTATATTTTTACGTGTAAACAGGTTGGTGTTTTACGTCGTGCTGTGGAGAGCAAGAGTGCAGCAGTTGGGATTCTTCGAGCAGAACTCCAGGAGTGTCAGAAAGAAAGGGATAAATTTCGAACATTAGCTGAACAAGGAACATTGCACCGGTCATTTTCTTCTGCTTTGAAGGTGAAAATACAGATGATCAATACAATACTGTACTGTATTTGAAAAACAATATTGTGCATCTTTATCTTACTACCAAACTACATTCCTACACCATTAGAATTCTCAGTCATTAATAAAACTGAACTTATATTTATACAATACTAGAGGGGCAGGTACCCGGTGTTTCTTGGGTGATGGAGGCCACATCTTCACCACACACTATCTTCCTCACTGTAGCCATCTTTACTACACAACCATCATTAATGAAACTATCTTCACTGCACACAACCTTCAACTCTGTAACCTTCTACATTACATATGGCCATCATCATCAGCGTAACTATCTTAGTCACATACTGTACTGTCTTCATCACTGTAAACTAATTAATTAATTGGTCAATGATGGGTGCCCCATCTACAACCATCTCCTTCACCAACTTCCTTATCCTTTATTAACTTTCCTCTTATTCACCACCACCTATCTCTTTCACCACCTTACCTCCCTTTAACCACCTTCTGTACAGTTCATCACTTTCCTTACCCTTCACCATCTACTCTAGCCTTCACCACCTTCCCTCTCTTTCACCACTTTCCATTTTCCTTCACCAACCCTTCCTTTTTCCTTTACCACCGTTCCTTTTCCTTCAGGGAAAATATTGCCTTGTAGAGAAAATATTTACCCAATTTTTTTTTTTTTTTTTTTTAATTTCTGACTGATTTTTTCATATATACTTTTTATGATGCATGTACATGAGCAGCCAGCATATTCTGACCCATGTCGATCAGCAATGCTGAGTGGATCGGATGGTACTCTTGCACAGCTGCTCTCACAGTCCAAGGAGGAAAATAAGATACTGCGACAGGATGCCACCGAACTGCGTTGTAAGCTGCATGATGCTCAAGCTGATATAAAGGTTAGGTGCTTGGCTTAATGTTTTTTCATTAAATTAATTTCCTCGACACAGTCAGTCATGTAAAAAGAGGCAGCATTCTGTATATGGACACTACTGTACTTCATAATGCTTTGTTTCTTCTTTCTGCATTTTTCTACATGTCTGACCTCTTGCAACACAGTACCGGTATTAACATGTGTTGCTATTATGAACCATAAGTTTAATGGGTGCAAGTTATGCCTCGTCCTACTGTTATTACTTTGTCTAAATATTTCTTGATGTACTCATAAGGTCTTACGTGAGGAGGTGCAGCGGTCACGAGGTGACGAGGGTAGGAGGAAAAGCCATATTCACACCACTATGAGTCATCTGGCTCATCAGGAGCGAGAACAGTTCATATCACAGATGGAGGAGCTTAGTGTTAAAGTTAGTACTGTTGGGTAATTTATAAAACAATTAGAATCATGACTTTAGAGATCATTCTATCTTGATGAAACTAAGATCTGTGGTATTGATTCAGTTATGATGTGTGGATAAATATGCTCCATAGTTATTTCTTGCCTTGCAATCTTGAACTAGTATTCTCACCCAACAAAATTGTGTGATTTGCTACAAAATGTTTAGTCTTGGGTGACATTCATACTTTAGTGCCAAGCTCTGGAGGGAGACGTGCGAGGCCTGGTGGAAGAACGAGAGGAGCTGGTGAGGGAGTTAGATGCCTCTTCACATAAACTCCATCGCCTCAACTACATTCTTAATACAGTTCTGTCCAGTATCTCAGCTGCCGCACCAACCCCTCCAAAACGTATCATAGATCTTGATGCCATCATAACAGAAAACAGGTTAGTTACCATTCACAAATGTGGCGTGGACGGAATCCTTTCATAGATAAATCATAGTCACCATATATCTGAAGTTTTCATATTAAGTACTTATCTATACATATTTATGTATACTTTTATGCAGAATTTCACATTTGTTACCTTGAGGTTACCTTGAGGTGCTTCCGGGGCTTAGCGTCCCCGTGGCACGGTCGTCGACCAGGCCTCCTGGTTGCCGGACTGATCAACCAGGCTGTTGGACGCGGCTGCTCGCAGCCTGACGTATGAGTCACAGCCTGGTTGATCAGGTATCTGTGCATACATATAATACAGTACACATAGATGCTTAGCAGTTCATGAATGCAAACAGACTATGTAAGGGCATGTGCTTCATTCTACTCGTATAAGGGTATGAGTGTCTGCACCCGTCCTTACTTCAGGTACACAGCAATATAATCATTTTGAAAACTAGCAGGTCCTCCTCGGAGATACTGCAATAAACTACGCCAAGTTACATGGCAATGTCCCAGAGGACATACCTGGACAGGAAACTGATCAGTCTCAATGTTAGGTTAGAACTTTACAATGGGTTTATTTTTATAACCTTAAAAGTAAAGTTTACAAAATATATATATATAATGTGTGTGTACATACATATCTATACATACATGTACACTAATGAGAAAATCATTTTGGGGCATTGAAGTGACTTGAATAGGTGTTCTGGTGATTTTCAGACACCTGCCTTAACCCACTTGGCCACAATAGGACAAATATCCCATCTTTACAAAATAAAATATATATATATAAAATACTACAAGAATTTGCCTTGCTATTGAGTTGGTTGGTCTGGCATTTCTACTGCCCACATGTGTCTGTGTGTGTGTGTGTGTGTGTGTGTGTGTGTGTGTGTGTGTGTGTGTGTGTGTGTGTGTGTGTGTATGTGTGTGTATGTTCACTGTAACACTAATTGGTAAAGTAACTGTAATTACTATTTAAACATTATTACACAGTAATTATTGTATGTTGTAAATTAAATAATGTACAGTTTATTCTCTATTAGAAATCACTATGTTAATGCTGTTATTGCATTAATATTTACAACAAAATAATAACAATGACAGACCCAATATAACAATTAATTACCTATTTAAACAGGAAATAAGGCTAATATATTATTAATTACCATTAGGGATAGAGCTACCTCAGAGCTACCTCACATTACCTCAGAGCTATATGTGACTACAGTCTGTATTCTCTAATACAGTATGTTGCTCTACAAAATATTATGTATTTTAGCCTCTACAATCCCATCCCCCAAACTGAACTTCAGCCAAGGAGATTGTCCAGTATTTGATGTTCTTGTTTCCTTATTCAGTAAAGTATGATATGCAGTGACCCTCATAAAATTTGTGTGCTTTGCCCTGGTTGGTAAATATGATAAGTTTATGTGAAGTTAATGCTTTGTCGTCTTCTCTTCCAGATACATACAACAACGTCTGAAACAGTCGGAAGAAGAAAAAGCCTTAGCAAAAAGTAATGCCTCAAAATATAAGGTATGGCTATGGACAATTATTTACTATTAAATTTAATGAATGTCCATCATATTTAATGCTTAAAGTATCAACAAACTAACAGCAGTGCCTGGAAACTTTAAACTATAATTGTAATACTGTATTGGTTTTGATTATCAAATTAAGTGAAGCAAGATACCCCATGCTTGAACTATAAAGTATTTCAAAAGAATGGTTTAAGATAAAGTAAGGTGTGCTCATACATATAGTATATAAGAATATTATAGTTGACACCATTACACAACATTCTCTTGTATTTCACAGTTAAGAGTAAAAATAAAATACTCCAGAAGAAAGTGAAATAGTTTGCAATACACTATATATTGTAGTATACAGTATACTTAATATTATACACTAATAGTGAAAAAGAATAAAAGACAAATTGTTAAGCTCAGACCAGTAAATCAGTTTATTGCAGCTGCCCAGTGCTTTAGTACCTTCGAGGAAGTGAAAGAGTAACCACTTTTATCTCTTGATGGTTCCTTCCCTACTTTTACAAAGTACTGCGACTTCAACTAGGTTGCATCAGCTGTGGAGTTCTTAAGCCTTTTGGGGATCAGAGCCAGAACCTGGCTCCCTCAAAGAGGCACAGGGAGAAGATCAGTCCAGCAACTCATTGGAGAAGGCATCTAGAAAAGTCAGTGAACCAAAACACACAACTCCTGGGTTCAAGAGAGACCAAAGTCTTGCAACTTGCTTAATAAACTTCCCCAACTAAAGTAAAGAAACTAGAATCTCTTGAAACTACATGTGATCGTTCACTCCCATCTCCCCCACTCACATGAGGGGCAAGGGGGAGGGGCCCATACCCTCCAAGAGCTTGAACTATCAGATGTGGTCACAACCACATGAATGCTGTAGGGTTCCCAGGTTCTCTCTCTCTCTGCTGTGCAGGCTCCACCTTTTTAGCTAAGTGCTTTTAGGTCTTTGCCCTTTGCAGCATTTCTGTGTACACAGTTGTGCAGCATGAGCCTGGCATTTAGTGTGGGTGGAGCTGCATGTGCTCCAACCACACTGGGCTGCCTTTCCTGGATGCGCCTTAGCATTGCACTTAGACTGACAGTTATCTTCTCTAGTGTATTTTGGGGTTGTTTCTTTGGAGGGTCCTCCTTGCTTGAGGTGGCCCTTGCCAAGGGTGAGTCAGGGGTCTTGTGGCCCCTCTGTCTTGATCTGGGTCAGGAACAATATTGGTGGAGGATCTTCATACCTGCTCACACTTTGCTTCTGTTGTGCAGTTCTGGTCTTATGATTTGGCTCTGCAAGGACGTTGAGGTGCTCAGCTCAGGGCTTAGTGAGGAAGTTTTAGTGTCTGTTCTGGCTTTATCAGTAGCTTTTGCCATGCTGTATGTGACCATTCTCTGCGAGGCAGTGATTGCTTTCTATGCCACCCACTTTGTATGTCAACAGACTGTGGTGGCCCAGTCGTTGAATTTGGCATGGGCCCCCCTGGTCGTCTAGTCCACCTCCTCATTTTTACCTCTTCTCTTTCTGGAGAAGATGGTTGCTTTGTTCTTGTCCTCTGTGGCTGCTTCCTGTTGGCCCTTATGCGGTTCACCCCTTTGATGGGGCTATTCGCATCTCACGTGACCTCCAGTTGAGTTGATCAGTTCTGTTCCCAAGCAGAGGTCGGGATTTTCTGTGCAGGCTACTTCTCTTGTCTTGGTCAGGTAATTTCTGAGTGGGTTGCTTCTGTAGTGGTCAAGACGACCTCATCGCTTCAGTGGGTGTCCTGTTTCTTCCCAGTCTTGAAATAGGACTCGGCAGAGCTCCGGTTCAAACCTGGTGTTTTGGGGCTGAACTGGTACATCTTTGCCCCATTTTTCAAATGACAATTATATCCCAAGTTCACCAGGTCTTTGACTATTTTATTTAGCACTGTCAATGTCACAGAACAAGAGAGCAAAAAAGGCACAAGAGAAGCAATGTCAAAGGTATCCGATTTACCAAGGGACTTGATACATTGAACATTGGAAAAGCAATGTTTCCAATCATTGGGACATGCTATTACACGGTACCTATAAATGACATTTCCTGAGCACTGTACACCTGGTCTTGAAGCAGTGGATGACTGCTCGAGTGTAGTAGTTCTTATGAGTGACATTTGTATTTTTGTTTTGTTTCTTGCTCTGTAACCTTGCTTTTCACAGTTATTCATCTTTTTTCTCTGGGCTCGTGTCTCCTTCAGCATGTGAAAGTGGGGAATGGGGTAATGTTGTATACATGCCAATGAGCATTTTTTTTAGCCTTGTTTATTTCTAACCTTAGACAATTTAACATTATTAACACATTAATTCTTTTAAGAGTTTTAAGTTGGTAATCTTAGTTTACTAATTGCATGACATAACATTTAACTGTGTTGAAGGTATACACTTTTAGTTCATACCTACAACAGTGATACACTCAAGAAGGAAGACCATCAGTTAATTGTTAAAACTTTGAGTGGAAATGCTCGTACACTTTCATGCGTGTGCTAACTCATAGATGTAATTTATTGTTTTGTGAAATGGCTTGTGTATTACATTTGTAAATAGTCAGAAACTGATATTTCAGTCAGATGGGGGTGATGTAATTAAAATAATAATGGTCATTTTGTCACCCAAGATGAGCTCTATGTAACCTTTTCTTTCAACTCATTAAAAGTGACTCCTTATATGGAATGTTATTACTTAAAACCAGCTAATTTAGCTTGCAATATTAAGTTTAGTGTATTTTTTATTAAGAATTCTTAAGTGAGCTTTATGAGTGTATC
This sequence comes from Procambarus clarkii, assembly GCF_040958095.1. Taxonomy (NCBI): domain Eukaryota; kingdom Metazoa; phylum Arthropoda; class Malacostraca; order Decapoda; family Cambaridae; genus Procambarus; species Procambarus clarkii. Next base: position 19,367,017 of record NC_091214.1, read on the forward strand.
AGTTGGTAGATAATCAAAAGCTTTCTGACATCTCTCACATTTGATCATTTGTCTCGTCTTGTGTTTCCATAAGGCTGCACTGGAGAAGTGTCGCTCACAGGGCTCACTCAAACTTGGCACCTCACACAGCCTCATAGTTACACCACAACAAGGTACTACTCCTTTTATCTTATTTTGTACTTGTGCAAGAAAATTGGATTGGCAGTTGTTTTGGATTTACTTGCTTCTCAAGTAAAATGTGTTCTAATTAAAGAGGTAAATTTGGCCTGAAGACGTTGGCAATCATTTTGACTTATGTATTTAATATGAATATATTGCTTACATCTGTGATTGACAGTATGACTTCATACTTACACAGTACTGTACTTTCATTTTGATCAGTTTTTAAGAGAATTGAGACTCCTTATTGCATAACATGATAAATAAATTGAAAAATATAATATTTTAACATTGTGTTAGTGGATTCTAGAAAGTTTGATGTTTAATCTCATTAGTCATTACTTGTGATAAAAAAAAATTCATTAGTAACCATAATGACTGTACAGTACCTTCATTTGTGTATTTTAGCATAGTGAAAGCTTGCTTGAATGAACTGTAGTGGCCGGAAACAATAGACCAGTGGACAAACTCTAGTGATGTGAAGTATGGTGACAGTTACACCAAACTGTCTTGGTTAACTGGGCCACAAACTGTATTATACTGAAAAAATACTGTATATTTTGTTTTGAAAGTTTTTACTTTAGCATTCACCAAAGACAGGAAAATAGTACAACAATAAATATTTGTATAAAATAATCTAATAAAAAAAAGTGAGGAAGTGAGAGAACTAGTAAGAAAGTAATCCAAGCATAAGGAGTTAAGTCAGGCTGCTTATACATGGTTTATACAGCAAGTGTGGCAGTTTTGTAACATGTTTTGTGTTGAATACTTTGTAAAAGTGTATTCTGTATATCCACATTCCTGCTAAACAGTAACAAGGATTATACTCTTCAAATTTTAAGTAGAATTTGATGTCTATTTTTTCCCTAACTTTTATCATTTCTCCCTACATTTTACCTTTATGTACATTTAAAAAACTTTACATAGTTTGTTTATATATATATCTTTCTATATATATATTCACAAAAGAAATTTCTGTTACACAAGGACAACTTATTTTTGCAATAAATAGCAAAACTCTTGGTGGATCAAAATCCTTGGGTAAAATGGAACAGATGAGGTTCCATTTAGGTGAGGTACCACTGTACACTATAAAACACCTGACATTAGTCATCCTTGTGTGTGCATATAACATGTGGAAAATTTTCTCTACTAATATATTAAATTACACAGCTAACTAATTTTCAGTAATCATGCTAGTTTTCTCATAACACTTGTATTAATACCGTAGGTATGATTATATTCACTTCCACTTCATTATCTTGTAGTCTAAACATTCTATGGAAATAGAACTTTAGTCAGACTAACATTTTATGTATATGCAACAGTATAACAACTAAGGAAGTCATTGTATTCCCTTTTAATGTAGTAGAACCAAATCTTTGTACTGAAGAGTGTGATTGTTATCATATTTCCATTGTTCAAGATTTTTTTCCAAGTGACCCACAAATTTTTACAATCAGTGGGCGAGTTGCTTCATGACTACCGTGGGGAAGTGGGAGGTGCAGCAGAGAGTGATCTGAGGTCTCTGTGTGTAGCACTTGTTGATGCTCTTAACCAGCGATCTCGAGCATTACGAACCCAACGCTCGGCCAATAAGTAAGTTACTATAATGATGAATTCATATGATCAATGCCCATTATTCTACATGTAAAGTAATTTTCCTTTATGCTGAGTATTTGAACATTGTGACAGAAATTGTTCTAGCCCTCCTAGGTCCATTGCTGGTACGACCGTAGTTAGCCTTTGCTCTCACCCAAGTTACAATTGTGTGCACATGTTTATTTTCATCCGTTAAAAGATTCCAATGCTTTTTTCTGATTCCACATCTTAAAAAACATCTCATTTTTTTTTAACTGGCTTTCCACATTTAACACTTATATTTGTTTCAAGTCGCCTCATTGCATCTTATGTTTTCCAATCATAGAATGTACAGTACTTGGAATTTTTCTTTTAGATATGACATGATATTTTACTTTATTGGGAAAACAGCTCTTCCATGGGGAATGCAGTACTGTGCATAACCAGAGCTAGGTTCTCAGATGGCAGGAGTTTCAAATGTTTTCTGCCCAATAACAGCATAGTTTCAAATGTTCACTACAAGGACCTCTCTACCTTACATTATTTGTTTATTTATCCAGCCTCACCTTATTTGACCACATTGGTGCATGAAAGACTATAATATAGAATTGTAATTATATACTGTACTTAGTCTTGCGATGATTCTGAGGATCAATGTTCCTGTGGCCCGGCCTCCTAATTTGTAGTCCGGTCAACCGGGCTGTTGTACATGGCTGCTCGCAGCCTCACATGTGAATTACAGCCTGGTTGATAAAGTATCATTTGGAGATGTATATAAATAAATACCGTGAGAGCCCAGCCCAATACCCTTTTGAATACCGTGAGAGCCCAGCCAGATATGTCCCTTATGTGTAGTGGGAGCGTATTGAACAGTCTTGGGCTTTCGATGCTTCATCGGCATACTGTATGATTTAGATTTGCCTAATGATTCTCAGTTGGTAAGTACAGTACACTAAATACCAGGCAAAAGGAAACCTTAAAGGCTATTAAGAAATATTTTCTAACTAATTACTAGCATTCTTTGTTCAGCAGTAATTAATACATATACAGTAATATGTAGAGGATTTAGTGAGAAAATCAATTGGAACAATGTGGTGACTCAAACTACCAATCAGGGAACTCCCAATCACACACCTTACATCTGTACTGTGACTTGGTACACGTTTTAGAATCTGGGATTCCACAGGAAGTCTGGAGACTTCTATTGAAACCAGTCCAAGTTTTACATACAACCCCCAAGCACTGTGGTGAAGGCAAATTACTTTTTCAACCGTACAATCCAGAGTTGGTTCGAGTCATCTCATTGCGCCAATTGTTTTTCTCATTGATATACATGTTAGTGTGATTTATTTATATAAAGAAAATTTAGTATTACTAATCTTAGACATATTGAATTGCAAAGACACAATTCTGTGCCAACAAGCTACTACAGTAATAATAAATTCATCTTCAGGTGGGGACAATATTTACATGGAAACAGGCTTTGTTTCACTAGTAAAAAAAAATCATTACATTTAATATGGTATAGTTTGCTAAATTGTCTTACTTATTTTTTATCTAAAAAATAATTTTAAAATGTAAATAAGGTTTTGCAGATATAAATATTGATGTGGAACTTTTTTAACAGAGTTTTGGTGGGAAGAATATCAGAGCTGGAAAGAAGATTGTCCACAATTGTAAGCCTTGAAGAGATGAAAATGGATGAGCCAGGTGCAAGTACAGTTACTGTAGCAGCGGAACTAAAGCTAGCCTCGCTGGGCCTCATGGATGGTTACACTCCACCAGCAGGACCAATAACAAGGTATAATGAAGAGAAGGTCATTCATGACCCTCGGGTTGCAAAATTTGTTTGTGTAACAAGTTTAGGACAGGATCCAAGAGAAAGAAAGTGTAATGAAGACATGAATAATGAGAATTTAAATGGTAAATGTGATGACAGTTTACAAGATAACAGTATTGCAAATGGAGAAAGTTTAGGCAGAAACTGTGAAAATATCTTAGATGTTCCAAATACTAAAGTAAAATTAGATGCTGCAAGTAGTTCCTTAAATGATGTTTCAATAGTACCTAACGATAACACAGCAGCAGCAACAGGGGTCGAACGCAATGGTGAATATGAAACAGCAGCACATGCAGGTGAGGAGGAAACCATTATTAACCAACACAGGAAAGCAGTGCAAGGTACAGTGTGTGACAATGAAGAAGAAATAATACCAGAGAACACTGTTACATCTGATGGGCCAAGGAATAGATCTTTAATAACTAATGTGACTAAAGCCGGTAAAACTACTGGAAGCAAAGGATTGTTAGCAGTTAATGGTGTGTCTTCTAAGGAAACAAATGCACAGAATATCCACGAGACAAGAATGTCGACGTACGTAAACCCTGAGGATGAACTTGAAGAAATAATACCAATTGACCAATTAGACTCTTATATAAGAGAAGTCCAGCTTAGGAGAAAATTGATAAGCAATAAACTCAAAGAAGACAAATCAAGCAGTGACCTGAGTGATGCCTCAATTGCTTCTAGCAAAACTGAGGAGAATAAAATTGTTTCAGAAGATTCTGAAGTAAGTATTGAGCCAACTAGAGGGGTAGACCCTTTAAATACACTGGGAGTAAAAGCTGATGCGAGTAAAAATGAAGACGAGGATGATAGTAGCTTTGACCTTAACATAAGTGATTACGATAGTGATAATGATAATCTTGATGTAGCTCTACAAGAATGGCAAAATGATTTTGGTAAAGGCAAGATGAAGCTCAAAGGTAGTCCCACAAAGGATTCAAAAGTTAAGAGAGCCAGTGGAAAGGAAGTTTTCAATTTGTGGCTAAAGGATTCCTCACCTGAAGCACAGTTGCCACCTGCTCTTAAGGAACTATTGGACCGAGCTACTGGCACCTTAGACGACGAGGTGGATTGTACCTAAATTTGTCTTGGTGTATGAAATGTAGCTACACTAACTTTTGCACACAATTTATATTTTGACTTATTCTCAAAGGGTTGTGCTTGCAATGTTTTGGTGTAAACTTACTTGGATTAAGTTATTATTGTAATGCACTTAGTATAAGAAGATTGAAGATAATTTTATTTAAATTCTTGGTATAAATTTAAGAAGAATGCCACGGCAAGAGTTACTTAGCATTGCAATGATAAGAATTTTAAATATATAACAAAATTGTAAGGACGGGTAGCAGTGAGGGTGTAAAACAAATTTCCTGCTGAATGTGGCAAGGTATTTGATGAATAAATGCCAGTTATGCAACAAGAAACTTGGGAGACTAAAGAAAAAGGGAAGTATCATGGGAATTCTCTCTGTGAAGGAAAATAAAAGTACAATAACCAGTAAATAAAGAAGGCTTGCTAAAGGCTTCAGCAAATACAAAGTATGCATTAACAAATTGTAGGAGCTGGTATAGTATAAAAGTAAGTGTCATGTAATTGAGGGATATTTTAATTAAACTCTGCAAGGATTATTGCATTGCACTGAGAAATATGTTCCATGCTAATTTATCTGCTGACTGAATTGTTTTTTGTGTGTGGACCCCCCTTTGTGGCTCCCTGAACCTACTACTACTGCTGATAAGTGTTAACCACTCCCTGGTGATGATATCAAGGATCAATGTCCCTGTGGTCCGGTCCCCGACCAGGCCTCCTGGTTAATGGTCTGATCAACCAGGCTGTTCGATGCAGCTGCCTGCAGTCTGACATGATTCACTGCCTGGTTGATCATATATCATTTGAAGTTGTTTGTAAAGTTCTCTTATGATCACAGAGAAGTTGGCCAGTTACGCTCTGTATTTGTAGGGGAAAGTGTGATGAAAAGTCTTGGGTCCTTGATGTTGATCGAATTCTCTCTCTGCAGGCCTATTGCACCTCTGCTTTTCAATCGGGCTATTTTGCACATCCTGTCATGCCTTCTGGTCTCATTTGGTGTTATTTCTACTTCTAGATTTAGAACCAGTCCTAGTATTTTCAAAGTTTTACTTATTTTCTCCCACCTGTGTTCTTGGGAATAATTTAAAATTTCTAAGTGGTCCCAATGTTTTATTGAGTGGATTTTAACAGTAAAAGATCTTTGCATGCTCACCAGGTCAACAAATTTTCCAGCTTTGAATGGGGCTGTTGGTAACAATATTCCACCTTAGAGCACTAATTTCTTAGAGTATCATTGTTATGGCATCTCTTGTTTGAAAGGTTACATAACAAGAACCTGTAATTTTTTCTTGCAGTTGTGAGTTACTTTGTGGTCTTTATAAGTAAGGTCTTCCAACATTACCCTTTCTATCTTATACAGGCATATCTGATTCCTCAATCGTCATCGCTCCTCAACCAACAACAAATTTTTTTTACAGTGCATTTTCTTTCAATGATATGATTTGACTTACCTGGTTTCTGTTTTGATACTTTTGTTTTCATATTGCAGTAAATATGATATTTTCTGTGGCCCACTGAAAGACTTTATTAACGTCAGATTGGAGGTTTGCCGTGTCCTTTATATTGTCTACTTGTGAAAATTCTCGTGTCATCTGCAAAGGATGATACTGTGCTATAGTTTATATCCTTCTCTGATATAAGGAAAAGTACCAGAGCAAGCACGGTGTCTTGGGGGACTGAGTTTTTCTTGGAATGAAAAGGGAAGAGGTGCATTTCCTTCACCTGTGAGGGAGCTAGGTTATGGCACTGGTCCGAAAGCTGATGCGACCTATTATTTGGTGCATTAACAGTGATGATAGTTTCAGGGAGCCACTGGGACTTATCCAGAAATTGGCATTTCATTAAATTTAACTTTTTTTCAGTAATGTTTAAATATTAAAATTCACAGTCCTAATCTATAATATTAACAGTCCAGATGGTAGTAATGTGTTGCTGAAGTATAGATATATTGTACTGTATGTGTATTGTATTTTTATAAAAAGTACCTAATTTTTTTATTCATACAGCCATCCATTGAATATTATCTTCAGCACTGAACTGCTTCTTTCACACACAGGTCTTTTGCCTTCTATTTCCATCCACCCCCCGCCAGATTGCTATGCTCTCTAAATGTGTCTAGGCTTAATTGTCTGATCTATAGGAAAAATATTCAAATTTCCCTTTCAAAAGCACCTTTTAATTTGTATTGTGCCACATATCAGTACAATGCTATTGGCTCCCATTACTTATCTAGACATGGTCTGCACTGCACTGGTCACTCATTCACAGCCCAATTGCCTACTGCTACTAATTTATCATCAGTTATCACCAGTATTTATTGTACTTATTGTTGATATTAAATGTTAAATTCTAACTTTTTTCCCATTCATATCCCTATTTCAGGATAAAATTAGTATACGGCCACAAAAGTTTTGTCACATTAAATTAGAGCATTTACAGGTAAGAAAAATCCTAATGCAGCAAAATTTATGATTGCTAATATTCAGAAATTTTCTTTGGCATAATTTTATATTAAAACCTTGTAAGGGTTGCAACAGATCAAACCATATCCAATGTGTGCTACCATTCTGATACTACACATTCTTTTCTTACCAAATAAAATATTTAAATTCTTTAAATGTTAAGAAATAGAATTCTAATTAATGTCTTGTAAATATTGTAATCTATAAACAGGGTATTGTTAGTATAATTAATTTGACTTAAAAAAATTATCTGCGTAACTTTTTTTTAATGACATCTGGAAAACAAACTATGAAACTACTTAGGATACTTTGAACAAAAATAAAACAAGCAATGTCGTGGTCAGGATTGTTACTTCACTTCACAAATACTATTCATTAGTATCATTCATTATTGAATAGGTTAATAAATGTAGTGTGTATATTGAAAAACATGGTTAAGGTTACCAAAGTTTAATTCTGGAGGTAAAAAATAAGTGAAGTACTGGGCTTTGTACTATTGCACATCTATAACACTTGCTTCCATTAAACTTTGTAGCAAACAAGTTCTCATCTTAGAACACTTAATTAGTTCTCAATGTTGGAAAGTATCACTTGCGACTTAGTAGCCTGTCCTTTTCTTGCTTCCAGCGGACCTTCTCACCACCACTCAGGCTCTCTTCTAATTTCATGATTTTTTCTTCATGGTATTTCTGTAATGACAAATCTAATTTCAGTGAAACTGGTGGTGCTTAGCAAGTTACTGAATATTCTGTTATATAATTTTTATTTAGATTAGAAAATAAATATGCAAGTTAATCCCGTAGAACCAAAAATGTTAATTGTTAAAGATACGGATTATCCTATAAGGCATTAAAAAAAATTTTTTAATATGATGCTCTGGAGCCATTTAACTATCTCCATCTTACATTGTGATTATGTAATAAACATGATATACCCATTAAAAAAATGGTAAAAAAAGTTGTACAGTATTTTGCAATCTTGAGATGATTTCGGGGCTTAGTGTTCCCGTGGCCCGGTCCTCGACCAGGCCTGCAGCCCGTGACAGCTAACTCCCAGGTACCTATTTACTGCTAGGTATTACTTGCTTTCATAAATATTCACACTAACAGCAATTAGGTTATCTTATCTTTGAGCTCCACAGGAAAACCTAAGTTCTTCCTCTTTGAGGACATAAGGGTATCTTCCAACGAGGGAAGGTTGCAGTTACCAAATCTCACTTCATTAGATAACTATGTTTTGGCCTTGAACTCGGTTTATCATTTCTACAAAGATAACTGGCTGTTCAAGGATGTAAGTTGGTCTGCCTTACTGCTATGCAGGCTGGGAGCCCAGAGTTTTTTGTACAATGCTATAAAAACCACACATCTGAACTATACTTTTTTTCTGAGACTGGGTCTACATTTGCTTTTAGGCATGTTGTACTGGGTCCACTTCCTCACAGCTGGTGGGCAGTGCTAAATGTCCTGGGAAAATTTGCAGGGAAAGTTATGCAAAGCAAGATAACCACAGTTGCTACCATGGAAGGTTTCCTTGTCTTATTTCCTGCTCCTTTAAGGTTTATTTCCCTGATGCAGTTTGAAAGGGAAGCGGACATTTCACCTATTTATGGCTAGCTGGTAGACTTCTACATGAAGGTACTGAGGAGGTTCTGCTTGTAATGTCCAAGAGATTGGTCTGTTTTTCTTGCTTCTCGGTGAGGAAGGATCATTTCCTTAAACACAGTCTGTAATCAATGCATTCTTATTACTTGCTTTAAGCTCAGTTTTTCCCCTTATCTGCAGTGGCAGTTGTTCTTCAGACCCTCGTATTTAAAACTTTTGGATTTCTGCATTGAGGGCATGTTTCTGAACTTGCATTCACTTTTGTGAGACTTGTTCCTCTTGAAGTATTGGCTTGGCTAGCTTGCTTGGAGCTGCTTTTTTTCAGGAGTTGGTTAATTTAACTCAAATTTCATTTTCTAGGGGAGCCCCCAGTGGCTCTCTCAAGCTCTCTTGCTCCATGCAAATAGGTCACATTAGACTAGTTTTGTTTGGCCTACTAGAGAGAAGCACCAAAACCTGGTCCTCCCCCTTTCCCTCACAAAGGCAGAGTTTGACAATTTGCCACCACACTGGGAAAGCATCCAGAAAGTCAGACTTAACAGACAACTGGAAGGTTAACAAAGACCAATTTTGTGAAAATGCCAAACAACTCCGCAAATGATTCACACTGAGCGAGAGAAACATTCAAAATTAGAGCATAGCTCCTAATACCAAATGCCACCACCAGGCTGCCCAGCTGTTGCAGGCAGCTTTGCCAGTTTTTTGATAATGTCTTGCTGTACACTTTTGTTCTGGGTCTTTCAGCAGTGGCATGCCCCGCTGCTTGAAGCCAAGTGCCGGCCATCTTTGGCCTTGTTCTTGTGGGTGCCATTTGAAGGCCCCACAACTACATACATAGTATACTGTAATTAAACTAATACCCTAATAATATGATCACATTTTGAAGCAAATGAGATATGTAACTAATTTACCATAAATGTTAATGAATTAGTTTAAAGGGCATTGGAGTCCAGTTCATGAACCTATTATGCGAGTAACCTTTCTGCCACTTCCCACAGCATAGTTATGGAATTCATAAACTAACTGAACTCCCTTAACCATAAATAACACAAATAATATATTTAAGGTTATATGCTACATGCAATCAACAGACTAACCTTCACAAACAGAAAGCCATGTCTCATTGAGGCTGCAAGATGAATAGTTCGCACTGTGGCTGCCTGACCGCTGATCTTGGTGATGAGGGGCAGAGCCGAGGCCACTAGCTGATGTGGACCACGTCCCACACTAATAAATGCTATACGTGTCTCGGTATTCAAGTACTTAACTGAAAAATGGAACAGATTTGAAGGAATATGTTGTCATACATAAAAACTGCAAAGGTGTTGCATGCTAAATGGATTGCTGTGAATCAATGAAGATTTAAATATGTAATGAATTCTATACACAGTATATAATAGTTAACAATTTCTTTTAAATTGGGAGAATGAGAGCTAAAGAATAACTTGGTGAAAAGTGTTTAATTTAATGAAAGGCTTCTTTTTTGGTAGAGCTTTGAAGGCTCTTTGAAGCTATCTTGCTTCAAGGAGGCCAGAGTGAGGGCAGATTGACTGTAAAATCCTGGTTGGGGTCTGGTTCGGGGCCTCCAGCACCACCTACTAAATTCAGTTGAGTTCCAGGCTGGTTGACTTTTGCCCATCATAACTGGTTCATGATGGCCACCATTGAGCTTGGCCCTAGGCTGGGCTCGGGGAGTAAAAAAAACTGAAACCCTCTCTAGGTATGCTTGAGTCAGTTCAGGCTGGTGCCCTGAACACTAGTGAAAGTCAATTGCCTCAAAATGATTTTCATTGATACATCACACATTGTGATTTTTTGTGATATAAATTTGTTTACATTAATGTATGCATGATCATAATAGTGATGATTTCAAGCTGGTCACGTAACATACTGCTTTCACGTAGTTTTGAAGTTATAATGTAAACATACCACGGAAGCCCGGCGTGGTTGCTGCAACACCATAATCACCATGAAGTCTTTTTACTGTTGAAACTATTGCCTCCTGAAGTCCGTTCCTGTGAAAGTGCGTTGGGATTTCTGGTGTCACTTCCACAATAAAGTACCTAGAATAAATAACTAAATTATTTACTCTATAAATAATATGTGTAAATCATTTGAATGTGTGTTAAATATAAATAGTTTTTACTTCCTGTGCATTAATTTATATTACAATTTATAAATAAAAACCAGAGTAATTCAGTATACTGTATAAATTTGAATAAAAACTAAGCTCTATCATTTGGAGGATATTGATCCAGACAACTTCTTCAGAAAGTCAGATGTAACACAAACAAGGAGCAACGGTTCCAAGCTCAACCAGCCACAATGCAGAACGGAAAACAGTATATGCTTTTACACCCACAGGGTCATAAACCCATGGAACCGAAAACTCGCAGGAGATGTAAATCCCAAAATACTGTTAATTAAAAATCTAGCTCGACAAAATCAAGACAACCTAGGAAGGGGACCTTCGACAAGCCACCAGCTTCCTGTCCTCGTCAAGGACACTAAGAGAGAGAGTGACTTTCAGGTAAATATTATGTTTTTTTATACTGACCAACATCTACCATAAGAAACATACAAGAAAGCAGGCGCGCTCAACAGCCTGGTTGACCAAACGACCAACCATGAGGCCTAGGCTGAGACCGGGCCGCAGAGGGGTTGATCCTCGGACCCACCACAAGGTAGGCACCGAAACTTATATCCTGTAAAATAAGGCAGAAGCATACTGCTGTGTACATCAATTTGTAGCTGAAACAAAAAGAGAAGGAGCACACGTGATAATGATACACGAACTGAGTGTATTTCCAGGTAATTACCGTGAGCTTAACCGTAGTACACAAGACCATCACCTTACCGCTTCTTGAACCTGACCATGATATATCCTGGCACAGTTACTGGTGGCGGCGTCACTCCTCCATACCCGAGACTGTCGCCCTCCCAGCTCGCCTACCACAACACACAACCGCACCCCGGCGACCACTTCTACCATACACCCACAGCCCAGCGACCACTTCCACCACACATCTGTGAGCCCGTCCTCATAGCAAATCCATTACTATGAGAAATCACTCCGACCTTCAAACCACCTGACATGTTATGTAGATATCTGTCACGGTCTGAAACCATATTATGGTTCCAGTAATAGTGTACATGTAAATTGGCATGTCAACCTTGTCATAAACAGAGACTATTCTCAAGTTATAACTTCATTGTAATATAAATCATTGCTATAAAACATTAAAAGTAATTGCTGAAAACTTTTCGTTTGAAGAATTTGGTTTTCTGTTAACGGAGTTCTTTGGTACACTGAAATAATTGTTTAATTCCATATTTCACAATATCATCAATAATATATACCGCATTAATGTAACCAAACTTAATGAAACCTAAACCAATCGTGAATAATGACACTAATTATGTAGTCATTCTCAATCCATTTCCTTGAGTGGATCTCCTTCCTGAGGATTTTTTTAAGCTAGTATACGCTCTCCGACACACTTAATTACACCCTGTGAGCAACACTACCTTGTTCCCTGCACCCTTACAAGAAAACTTACTCTGTGACACATTTTCCCGCCAACAAATCACAACCACGACACAAAGCTCATTAGGATGTATAAGATGTTAAAAATGTAGCCTGCATGTACGGGAACCACAACGTCCTCGACCCCAGTATTTGCAGTGTGTTTGCAAGCCAAATATAATTGGTAATTATTAATGTTTGTATTAACACGCTTAGGTATACATAGCAATGTGCTGCTTCCCCATTCTATATGAGAGATTACAAAGTGTAGATCAAAAACTAGCTATAAGTTCATCTAATATTCCCATCACACAGGATGTTTAGTAATACATAGAATCATGGGAGAAAATACTAGCCTCAGTACAAAAACAAATCAACTCTGACTAAAAATCAGGAGAGAACATGAAATGTAAGACTGATCTATTAGCCTCCACCAGCAAAATCTAGGTACAGCACAAGAGCACAAGAGAGCGAGAAACTTGAAAGTTCGCTGGAGGGGTTCGATAGCTGTGACTCAGTCTATGGCATGCAGTGATGTTGCCATGGTTACGAATGCGTTAGTAAAGTTTTTTAACACAAATGTTTTTCTTTAAAACAACGATAAAATTAATTACTTAATATTTAGTGTACATATTTTATTTTGTATTCATCTAAATAAATATTATTACATACAAAATATTATGATTGCACTTAGGAGATCGTATGCCATAACTATTTGTAAGTTTCAATTGTGATTATTGAGTTAGAGAGTAAACAGTCGCCGGGATCCACACGACCCGTACTAGTCTACTTGTTGGACTCTTGTCTTATCTACATCTCTCCCGGGATACTCCGTAAATATTAATATTACTATATGCCTGTTTACTTTGGCACACATGTATCTGTAAAATGTTTATATTACATATAATTGCCAGGGGTAAAGTGCATTGTTGTTACAGAATGATAATTAACATTCCATTATCGAATATATATATATATATATATATATATATATATATATATATATATATATATATATATATATATATATATATATATATATATATATATATATATATATATATATATATATAATATATAATATATATATATATATATATATATATTATATATATATTATATATATATTATATATATATATTTATATTTTATTACAATGTTTCAGTTAAGTCTTAAGCTCCCACACAATAGATATAAACATTAAAAATGCAGCAGAAATGTTATGATTGAAATAGACAATATAAGCGCTGGAACACTAAACTTGCATAACAGTCGATATAGGTTTATCATAACAACGATTACAAAAATGTTTTTATGTGTTTTGGTATTTGTGGCTTGGGCGGGTAGGCGGTTCCACGGGTTAATAATAACCCTGTGGGTGAAAAAGGCTCTCCTGTTCTTCAGTCCTTCACTGTGGCTTGTTGAGCTTGGAACCGTTGCTCCTTGTTTGCGTTACATCTGACCTTCTGAAGAAGTTGTCCAGATCAACATCCTCCAAACTGTTCATTATTTTAAAAGTTTCAATGAGATGATCAGGATAAATAGGGGGGGGCGGAATTTTGACAAACTGCCGGTTTCCTGTCCTCGTCGATGCCACTGGAGTGTTAGTGGCCCTGAGGTAAATTCAGGTAGAAATTCAGAGATCAGCTTTGTCATGCCTGGTTTGCTTACCGCTCCTGGTATGACATGATGGTTGTGGAGTGATTTTTGTTGCCCGGTGCATGGCCGCATAATAAATAAACGGCCACGGGATGGGTATGGGGTGCATAATCATTGAACAATGTTCACGGGATGGGTATGGGGTGCATAATCATTGAACAATGTTCACGGGATGGGTATGGGGTGCATAATCATTGAACAATGTTCACGGGATGGGTATGGGGTGCATAATCATTGAACAATGTTCACGGGATGGGTATGGGGTGCATAATCATTGAACAATGTTCACGGGATGGGTATGGGGTGCATAATCATTGAACAATGCTCACGGGATGGGTATGGGGTGCATAATCATTGAACAATGTTCACGGGATGGGTATGGGGTGCATAATCATTGAACAATGCTCACGGGATGGGTATGGGGTGCATAATCATTGAACAATGTTCACGGGATGGGTATGGGGTGCATAATCATTGAACAATGCTCACGGGATGGGTATGGGGTGCATAATCATTGAACAATGTTCACGGGATGGGTATGGGGTGCATAATCATTGAACAATGCTCACGGGATGGGTATGGGGTGCATAATCATTGAACAATGTTCACGGGATGGGTATGGGGTGCATAATCATTGAACAATGCTCACGGGATGGGTATGGGGTGCATAATCATTGAACAATGTTCACGGGATGGGTATGGGGTGCATAATCATTGAACAATGCTCACGGGATGGGTATGGGGTGCATAATCACTGAACAACGCTCGATAGACGGAGACTACAGGACGATCCGGACAAACTAAAGGAATGGTCAAGAAAATGGCTACTAAAGTTCAACTCAGATAAGTGTAAAGTAATGAAGTTAGGCGAAGGGAGCAGAGGCTGAACACCAGGTACCATCTGGGAGGTGAAATTCTGCAAAAGTGAGAGAGAAAGATCATGGGGTTGATATCACACCGAACCTGTTCCCAGAAGCCTATACCAAAAGGATATCATCAGCGGCATATGCTAGATTGGCCAACATAAGAACTGCCTTTAGAAACGTTTGTAACGAGTCGTTCAGGACCTTGTAAAACCACTTATGTCAGACCAATCCTGGAGTATGCAGCTTCAACCTGGAGACTACCTAGTTAAACACAAGTTAGAAAAGATGTATGCCACCAGACTAGTCCCAGAACTGAGAGGTATGAGCTACAAGGAAAAGCTAAGGGCGCTAAACCTCACGTCCCTGGAAGACAGAAGAATAAGGAAGACATGATAACCACCTACAAAATTCTCAGGAGAATTGACAGGGTGGACAAAGACAAACTATTTAGCACGGGTGGAACACAAACAAGGGGACACAGGTGGAAATTTAGTACCCAAATGAGCCACAGAGACATTAGAAAGAATTTGTTCAGTGTCAGAGTAGTTAACAAATGTAATGCATTAGACAGTGATGTGGTGGAGGCTGACTCCATACACAGTTTCAAATGTAGATATGATAGTCAAATAGGGTCCAGAATCTATATACCAGTTAATTGACAGTTGAGAGGCGGGACCAAAGAGCCAGAGCTTAACCCCCGCAAGCACAACTAGGGGAGTACGGAATGGGGCTTTGCGCCTTTGCGCCAGCCGGCCTGGGGAGCTTCCCCGGAACCCCCCCCCCCCCTTACCCCATCATTTGGCACAACTACTGTGTTCGGATGCATGTGCCTTTACTGACGTAGAATATTGACCAGACCACACACTAGAAGGTGAAGGGACGACGACGTTTCGGTCCGTCCTGGACCATTCTCAAGTCGATTGTGAGATTGAGAGACCATTTTCACAATCGACTTCAGAATGGTCTAGGACAGACCGAAATGTCGTCGTCCCTTCACCTTGTAGTGTGTGGTCTGGTCAACACACTTCAGCCACGTTATTGTGACTCATCGCCTGTTTACGTAGAATGGGTATACAAGTACTGTATAGGTATAAAGGTCATTTAACACATATCACTGCACATACACACCATAGACTGCAACATGTATCACTGCACATACACACCATAGACTGCAACATGTATCACTGCACATACACACCATAGACTGCAACATGTATCACTGCACATACACACCATAGGCTGCAACATGTATCACTGCACATACACACCATAGGCTGCAAGTCGCAGTCGCTCATTAAACAACGCTCGCCGGCTGGGTGCCAAACACTACAGGAAGAACATTTCAACAATAAATAAGTAAATAACATGACTCCGTCTCACCCGCTGGTGCCTCTTCACACAACAGGGACCAAGTTATCTAGATGTCACTGCGAGCACTGCCTCTCCAGTTCCTCAACTTGGGCGGAGAGATGCTGTACATTATTGACCAGCGTCTCAGGGCTCAGAACATATTGCCTGATCGAGCTAATAAAGGTCAGTGACCTTTTTTTCTTGTTTTGTTCTTATATACCCTTGGATTCTTGCAGGATCGCTGTTCGATTCCCAATGGCCTTAAAAATCCTAGATTCTAGTTTTAACACTAGAAACACTTAGTTCTTTTTGTGGATTTGATATTTTGATCGTTTTTGGTATGCTAAGAATTATTGTCATGACTTTACTACTTTCCCTATCCTTCACCAACTTCCCTACCCTTCACCACCTTCCCTACCCTTAGAAACTGGGATAATTTTCCGTTTCATGTAAAAAAATGGGCCAGCATGAAAGTCAACCTCAAGCTACCTATGACCATCCCCCACACCAGTCATCCTGTAAAATTAGGCGAGGCTAACCCCCAGGCGTCTGGCTTGCAACTTTGAACAGATATTCTCTTATAGATGTAGATAATTATCCCACCTTGAATGGCTCGTCCCAGAAAAAATATACAATTTTTGTTTAGTAAACTTTTGAGTTATCTACTGTCACTGGTTAGTCCTCTACTTGGAATTGAGAGATTGAGATGGAGGGAAAAAACAATGTGATACTGTTCAAATGAAGAACATCCTTTTTCCGCACTCTTCTACTAACAGTACGCAATGACATCATTGGCATCATGCTGAACCGTCGCTTCGTGGAGGAGCTATTCAAGCCCCAGGAGCTGTACAGCCGCCGCGCTCTCCGCACAGTCTTCGACAAGCTGGCCCATGCCTCCATCATGCGCCTCAACGCTCCCAGTATGGACAAGGTTGGGCAAGATGAGCTTTTTATCATGTTAATGTAACTTCTATTACTACCCCTCTAGCTATTCCTCTTCATATTTCCATTTATTTGTATTATATTTGTCTGTAAAAGTCGGTCTCTGTGGGTGTAGCTAGTTTCTGAGCTGTTTCATCCGGTTTCTGACCAGGGGGAGAAAGATACTGGCAGTATTGGGGCGTTAAAGTTTATTGAAGATTAAATTCTGCAGAACATGTAAATATATAAAGTTCACATAAAGTAAGTAATTATATAAAGTTTATATTAAACACGGTTTATATTATAGGCTTAACAAAGTTGATATTATATAAAACTTAATATTGAACATGTAAATATACAAAGTTTCAAATATAATTTAAGGAATATATAACGTTTATATTAAAATATATAAAGTAAATATATAAAGTAAATATATAAAGTAAGAATTAACAGTAACAATTCCAAGGACTAGATTTAACTTAAAAGGTACACCCGTAGTAAGTATGAGACCTTAGCCTATAGTGACATGGAAACTAATTCTGCAGAAACCTAAAGGTTAACTGGTACTAGAATTAAGGCCGAGTGCAAATGTGTAGTAATTATATAACACTAGGATATAACAGGCAGGACACAAAGAATAACTAATAAGTGAGAGACCACATAACACGTAATGTACCCGGCCAAGAGGCCGTAAAAGACCTAATGGATAAGGAGAAGGGGGTGTGACTACAAGTAGGGCTTACTAGCACCTAGACTGGGCAAAGTATTAGCTGCGGACAGCGGGACACTTGGGGACCGGCGCTGCACCCCCCTTCCCACATGCAGTGGGGAGACAAACGGGACAACTGTGCAAAGCATGACGGGGGTACAAAAGCAGCCGCTTGCAAAAGGGGGGGAGGGTGGGGTTTTGCGAGGGCAGCGGCGAGGGCAGGCGGAGTGAGGCGGAGCCCCGGTGTGCGCCCGTATTTATACGGCCCCAAACTGCCCGCGCAACGCGCTGCGCAATTGTTTCTTTCTCCCCCGCCAGAAACATCCCCGCTTGTGATGCAAGCAGTGACCATTTTCTGACCAGGGGGAGAAAGATACTGGCAGTATTGGGGCGTTAAAGTTTATTGAAGATTAAATTCTGCAGAACATGTAAATATATAAAGTTCACATAAAGTAAGTAATTATATAAAGTTTATATTAAACACGGTTTATATTATAGGCTTAACAAAGTTGATATTATATAAAACTTAATATTGAACATGTAAATATACAAAGTTTCAAATATAATTTAAGGAATATATAACGTTTATATTAAAATATATAAAGTAAATATATAAAGTAAATATATAAAGTAAGAATTAACAGTAACAATTCCAAGGACTAGATTTAACTTAAAAGGTACACCCGTAGTAAGTATGAGACCTTAGCCTATAGTGACATGGAAACTAATTCTGCAGAAACCTAAAGGTTAACTGGTACTAGAATTAAGGCCGAGTGCAAATGTGTAGTAATTATATAACACTAGGATATAACAGGCAGGACACAAAGAATAACTAATAAGTGAGAGACCACATAACACGTAATGTACCCGGCCAAGAGGCCGTAAAAGACCTAATGGATAAGGAGAAGGGGGTGTGACTACAAGTAGGGCTTACTAGCACCTAGACTGGGCAAAGTATTAGCTGCGGACAGCGGGACACTTGGGGACCGGCGCTGCACCCCCACCGCAGGCCAGCGGCCGGACCCCCCCCCCGAAGGGCGAGTGCCAGCTGGCCGCGTGAGGCACTCAATGTAGGAGAGCAACAACGTCCCGCCTGACGTAGGATGTGAGCACTACTCTTCCGCCTGTCGTTTGCCATTATTTCTGATGTGGCGAGCCCGTCCGGAGACAGCTGGGTGCGGAGCGTAGTCATCTGAAGTCAAGCCTAGCGCCGAGAGGGCAGCGCGTAGGATCCTGGAGAAATCTCGCCTGGTGACAGGAGCGCTTGTCGGATCTGTGCTTGTAGGATCCGAAGAGTGTTGATTCCTGACCATGTAAGCGATACCTGGTCCAGTCGGAGCGTGCGTCGATTTTTTGTCGCGTAGCTCACCTCCCCCGGGCTGAAAGATATAAGGCAGTAAGGGTGGGCAGAAGCGGCGTGCAGTGTTATCGTGACAGGCAAGAGCACAGACGAGAGGGAAAACCCTAGCCGAATCAATACGGAGACGAAAAAACGGGGGAGGGAGCCCGGCAGCAGGAATTAAGAGAAACCTTAATTAACAATCCTGGATGAATAAAGAGCATCCGAATAATTATACTGTAGCAATGAAGGGGGGCTAACAAATCTAAGAATCTTCCAGCAAACGGAAGGGGGAAGTACCTTTGCTAAGAGCAAAGGTGGGAGAAAACCGGTAGAACAGCAAGGAGGCACAAAGCAACTATAACAGGGTAAGACGAAACACTATAAATCTTGAATATAAACAATACATATACCAAGAAAAGGTATAACAACTAAGCAACATATACATAAACAATAAAATGGAATAAGAACCAATTCTTAAAGCCAAATCTATAACATGCTTGTGTCCTAATCGGATGTAGAATGTGAGCGGGGAACATTACCATTGGTCTCTATCCCATCTCTGCCTCCAGACGGGTGATTGGGCTGGATAGAAGCCAAGGAGTCTGCCTTGAGTGGCCGCTGAGTGTAGTCTTGTGTTGTCAATGAGCGTCTGCGAGCCGCAGCTAGTACGCCGTGAACTTCGGCAACATCTTTAGAACAGGAGCAAAGTGAAATCGACGGCAGGGAGCTGCCATTCAGTAACTGTAATAAGGATAATAATAAGAATACAATGTCGTAAATAATCGTACAATGAAGAATACAATGTAATATCGTAAATAACAGATGACGGCAAGTGCCGCAGAATGGAAGAAATTAAGAAAGCAACGCCAAACCATAATAACAATTTATATTTTAATAAAATACTGGAATGACAGTAACGGTACAGAGTAATATTAATACTGCCATATAGCCCAGCAAATAAAGAGAAGATAATAGTATTAACGTAGGCCCTGGGCGGCTGCATCCCGGCACCGCTGCGTGCGTTGATGGTGATCAGAGGAATATCCGGCTCGCGTTCTCTTCCTCGCCGCAGTAGGGTGTGAAGGGGGGGGGGGGGGGTTCCGGCTTGTCGTGGCTGCGAATAAAGGGAACAGAAGAAACCGGCATTGAGCGCCAAGCAGGCAGAGCGCAGTGGAAGGAATAGCGGTTGG
Organism: Procambarus clarkii; assembly: GCF_040958095.1. Taxonomy (NCBI): domain Eukaryota; kingdom Metazoa; phylum Arthropoda; class Malacostraca; order Decapoda; family Cambaridae; genus Procambarus; species Procambarus clarkii. The sequence continues at coordinate 19,387,318 of NC_091214.1, forward strand.
AGGAAAAGGGGGGCCCCTAACCTAATGATAGATGAGGTAAAATTAAATAGAATACTATTACGTAGTAGGAAACAACAATGGCGAAGGAACAAGAAGAGTAAAATAACCCAGAAGGCCGGATGGCCAAAGAACGTTAGCGACCTATGGCCAACAGCATGCTGGCTGCGCTGGCCAACCACAAGCTGGCCGACGTCATGCTAACTGACTGGCTTGAGCTTGCCGAAAGGAAGGCCGAATGGCCAGATTTTTTGCATGACACCGTGCGCGAGGCCATGCTAAACTTCTCTGTAGCATCCAAATGTAACTTAATGTACTGTCGAAACGATGAAGAATGGGTGGTCAGATATAATGCACAAAATTCAGAATAGAATATATAATGAGGGAGACGGGTGTAATAGGACGAAATAACCGGAGGAGAAAAAAAAAAATTGTGGGGGGGGGGGCCCCCGAATGCACTGCAACTAGCGTACCTTAGCTGAAAATAACTTAAAGGCACAGAGGCAAAGCAATAGATTAATACAAATCCTAATTGATAGTCCCTTAATAACAAATTGAACGTGAAACTTAAACAAAGAGTAAATTGCGGGAGAAAAATTTTTCCGTAATAAATACAAATCAAATTGAGAGTCCAACAATAACAAAATTAACAGACACGCAGACGTAGTAGGAACCGATAAGCCGCGGCTCGCGCACCGCTAGCCATACCTAAACATACCTAGACAGGAAGGGGAGAAGCATAAAGGTAGCCCAGCAAAGGACTAGTAATTAGTAATTAGTAACTCTGCAAATAGCACATCCTGGCTGACTTAATAATTTACTTAGTAACTCTGCAAATAGCACATCCTGGCTGACTTCTTAATAATTTACTTAGTAACTCTGCAAATAGCACATCCTGGCTGACTTTACGTAATGACGTAAGGCAAGGAAAATGATCAAACATACTGAACACAGCAACGCAAAATTAAACATGCGACATGAGCAAAGCATCAACTGTCGGAGTAAATTAAGGTAGGCTGTTTGGGAAAAGGAATCCGTGGTAATCTGAAAGCAGGAGTCATGTTATTGCTGAAATGTAGAACGTAATTAAGAGGAAGGGCAAGGCATGTCGCGAGATGTCTGCCAGTACAAAATAAGAAACCTTCCATATAAGCGTATAAAATCTTAAATTACATTGTCTTAGGAAGGCAAAGAACGGGATATCATTAAATATACGACGTTCCCGACGACGCTTTGACGCCGCCATCTGCTGGAGTGCACCGTGCCCCAGGCAGCGTGGGGGCCACCCCCCTGTCCAGGTCACCTGAATAGGGCAAGTCATGGCACGTGAAGTCTGCAGGTACAAAATAAGGGTATACAATCGGCGTGCATATATAACCATTTTTACATTAAGAGAACGGAGGGAAAGCATAACAAATATAACCTGATAAGTAACGTGAATAAACTGCAAGAGCCAAGCGTAAATACTGTAACCACTGAGGAAACTAAACTGCAAGGCTAAGCATAAACTACTGTAACTACCGATGAAACTAGGCAAAAATGCAGGGCCAGGAGACGTGAAGCTAAAATAAGGGCCCGCGAATACTGCAAATAGCACATCCTGTCTGACTTTACTTAATAATTCTTAGGAACTCTGCAAATAGCACATCCTGGCTGACTTTACTTAATAATTTACTTAGTAACTCTGCAACTAGCACTGCCTGTCTGACTTTACTTAATAAATTACTTGGTAACTCTGCAAATAGCACATCCTGGCTGTCTTTACTTGATGACGTAAGGCAGGGTAAAAGTGGGCAAGCATACTGGACACAGCAACGCAAAAATAAACATGCGACATGAGCAACGCATCAACTGTCGGAGTAAATTAAGGAGGCTGATTGGGAAAGAAAGTCCGAGGTAACCTGAAAACAGGAGGCATGTTAGCGCCGAGATGTAGAACATAATTATGAATAGGGCAAGGCATGGCACGTGGTATCTGCAAGTACAAAATAAGGGTATACAATCGGCGTGGATATATAGCCATATTACATTAAGGGAACGGAGGAGATGCATAACATAACTATAACCAAATAAGCGACGTGAATAACTGCAAGAGCCAAACGAAAGTACTGTAACTACTGAGGAAAATAGGCAAACTGTGCTATTATAACATAATTACAATTAATACAATTATAACATAAATAATTATAAATTGCAAAACAAAGTATGCTCAAAATAAAGCTGGACTATAACTCGTTAGAGAAACGGGATTAACACTTAAGTTTCCACAGTCGGGGCTGTGGAAACGTTCCGGGCTACACCGGCAGATGAAACGTCTGGATAAACCAGCGGCCTGGGGGGGGGGGGGGGGCCCACTGTGACTTCCGGGCTACCAGGCAGACAACACGTCTGGATAAACCAGCGGCCTGAAAGACCACATTTATATGGCCAATGTAAAAGATACCTGAATAACATCGCCAGCTTAACTCACCACAGGAAGAACGTCGGCTGGACATGAACCCCCGAGCGCAGACAGCGAAGACGGCAGCGGCTATGACAACCTTCGTGGCTACATTGGGCAGACAAAACGTCTGGAGAAACCAGCGGCCTGGGGGGCCGCAGTAGATTCCGGGCTACACCGGCAGACAACACGTCTGGATAAACCCGCGGCCAGAAAGGCCGTGTATTTATATGACCAATATAAATATAATACCTGTAGAACATCGTCGGCTTAACTCATCGCAGGAAGGACGTCGGCTTAACTCATTGCAGGAAGGACGTCTGCTTAACTCATCGCAGGAAGGACGTCGGCTTAACTCATCGCAGGAAGGACGTCGGCTTAACTCATCGCAGGAAGGACGTCGGCTTAACTCATCGCAGGAAGGACGTCGGCTTAACTCATCGCAGGAAGGACGTCGGCTTAACTCATCGCAGGAAGGACGTCGGCTTAACTCATCGCAGGAAGGACGTCGGCTTAACTCATCGCAGGAAGGACGTCGGCTTAACTCATCGCAGGAAGGACGTCGGCTTAACTCATCGCAGGAAGGACGTCGGCTTAACTCATCGCAGGAAGGACGTCGGCTTAACTCATCGCAGGAAGGACTTCGGCTAGGGAGCAGCCCCTGAACGCAGTCAGCTAAGACGGCAGCGGCTGTCAACCTTCCTGGCTACGTTGGGCAGACTAAACGTCTGAATAAACCAGCGGCCTGGGAAGCAGCAGTATCTTCCGGGCTACACTGAGCAGACAATACGTCTGATAACCAGCGGCCTGGGAGGCCGCAGTATATTCCGGGCTACACCGAGCAGACAACACGTCTGATAACCAGCGTCCTGGGAGGCCACACATGTCTGGATAAGCCAGCAGCCGGGAGGCTGCAGATTCTTCTGGGCTTAAATGTTGAGAAGGGCTTAAAGGAAGTTAAATTTTGAGAAGTTAAGTTAAATTAGAAGAAGGAAGTTAAATTTTGCGAGGGCAGCGGCGAGGGCAGGCGGAGTGAGGCGGAGCCCCGGTGTGCGCCCGTATTTATACGGCCCCAAACTGCCCGCGCAACGCGCTGCGCAATTGTTTCTTTCTCCCCCGCCAGAAACATCCCCGCTTGTGATGCAAGCAGTGACCATTTCCTCTCTTGGGTAAGAATCCAGTGTGTTAGAGAGCATTAGAAAGCGGATTCATGAACACTCAAGCAGGACAACATTCTATTGGAACAGACGTTACGGGAATCTTCCCAAACATTCAGAGTGATGCTGAATGTGATAAGGGCCTAATCGCCACGAAAAGCTAAATTCTGACGGGGATGACCGTTCATAAAAACTCAATAGACCTTCCGAATCTTCACTAGGCATCACAAGTGATAGCTAACTAAGGCTTCATAATGGCTTGTTCTCTTACCAGGCCAAGTGCCTTGTTTCAGTCAGTGGTGTGGGAGTGTATTTTACTATTTTTGGGTTATTAATGGTGGCTACTTTTGGTACAGCTGTATGATCTGATGGTGATGGCAGTCAAGCAGCAGGTGCTGATGTGCACACAGCCGGGAGACCTTCTGCTTATGACCCTGAACCACCTCGACGCTCTCACTAGCTTTGCTACATCACCCACTGTCTTGGCACATGTAGAATCCACACTTAACTTATTCAGACAGGTAACTATCCTAAAGAGGGGGGTAGAAATAGCCTAAGCTACTCTATCCCTTTGAGATGTATTTATTGCTTATCTCAATAAACATACTTGAACTTGAACTATCCTAATTAGGAATATCCCATATGATTTCCTTAATTGCGATTTGCTTATTTGGTTTATAAATCTAAATCTAAAGATAATCTGGGAATAATTATGTCAAAGTAAACTGGATAACTGTTTTCTAGTATAGTTACTCAAATCACCATAAAAAATGGTACAAATGGAGACAAATCTTTCTGTGCAGACCTTCTGCAGCATGAGTGTTGGAGAGTTAGCCGAGGCCAGAAGGGCACTGCTGGGGTTTGTCCAGGACTTGCGTATTCGAGTATCTGTCTTTCTGAAGGAGAAGCAGCAAACTCCACATGGCACTTTTATCCTTCCCATCGGTGGCCCCGTTCCCTATGGTATGTCACTTAACCTCTACTGTTTTAAAAATTAATAATAATGTTAAGTTAATAATGTTAATACTGTTAATAATAATAATTTTCTCAAAATTTAAAATCTGAATGTTTTAGTTGATACAATTAAGAACTGTTTTTGATCTTTATGATCAAATTCATGGTATTAGTCTAAATATATATAAAAGATATAATACCTTGAGTAATGGAGTTAGTGACTGTTCAGGCAGTGAGGTGGCAGGCATCACCAGGGTGTTTGACAGTAGAGGAGAGGTGGTCAGCGTGATGCGGTTCCCTGCAGGTGGGCAGTATGCAGCAGCACTTCCTCATGGCTCCTTGGCATCCACAGGCCACAGGGGTACAACACTTGGTACTAACATGTATGTTCTCTCTTTTTATATTCATTTAAACATGCTTCTTCCAATTCATCAGTTATCATTAACATTACAAAGTTGGGTATAAAACTTTTAAATAAGTTTTGATAGATGATGATTACAAGTGTATAATTCTATAATACCGTTCATAATAAGGATATACATACATTAGCTTCAACATTTCAGGTATGCAACTCATATGGGTGATGAACGGGCACTCTTGATAGACCACAGTGCTGGTGCCCTCAGCAACGCCAACCACCAGCCCACTCCAGCCTCCAGGTACTGTTCACATTCACAAGCTTTCACTAATGACTGAACACTTTTATCCGTGGCGCAGTGCTAAAACACTCGCCCAGTGCTTCGCCAGCACTTGGCCTGGGTTTGTATCCTGGCCGGGGAGGATTGACTGAGCACCAATCCTTAACTGTAGCCTCTGTGCACTCGGCAGTGAATGGGTACCTGGTTGTTAAATGATTTGGCGCGTCGTATTCGGGTAAAAATTAGGATTAAGGATCTGCCTGAAATGCTATACATGCTAGTGGCTACACAAGATTGTAAGAACTCTTGTATATATATATAAATATACTTAACTCAATTACAGTTACATCTACATTTAACTGTACAGTACAAGAAGGAACCTGGAACAAATAATCATGTATAAAATACAGTACTGTACTGTATATTTATACAACAATGAATTTATAGTCACAAGATCTAGGATTGTTTAGTAAGAAGGCATCTCTATGTGAAGTTACTTAACAATATCTAATTTTCTGATTCTGTATCCTTTTCAAATCTACAGGATTTTTAAAAACATCAAGTTAGTAAGTTATTATAAAAAAAAAAGTGCTTAGCCTGGAAAGCTATACTGTATAGCAAGGTCTGTGTACTCATTACAGCATATTCAAGAGCTCCTAGATATCATTAATTCAGAATACCAACACAGGAACAGAAAAACAAAACAAAAAAATGTTAAAGGAATCACCAAGGACTATATCTAGGAACACATCACCCAAAACCACCTCAAAATATCAACATTTAAGAGTAATCTGGAAAAAAAGACTGGGGGTTCATGATTTCTGTGGCCCATGTGCTTCTACCCCTCAGATTCTGTATGAATAGTCTCGGAATTGGCCAATTCTGCTTGGAATTTGAAAAGGAATGAACTGTCTCCACAATTTGTTGTTTATTTTTTTTGTAATGGAAAGCTCCAGTCTGAGCCCACATTTTCCCAGGAGTCATGATTGGCATAATCCACTCCTCATGTTGGTACTGTGTAGTAAACCAATGAACAACCAACATGTGTTATTCTCTATTATATGAACACACACACTATTAAATAACTACTTCAGATTAAGTGACAAATTCAACCATATTTACTCAACATTACCCTTAATTTTCAAGTCTGTTGTAGTGCCAGGAAAGTTTAATGTACATAGAAGTTAACCAACAATTAATTGAGACCAATTTAAAATTAACATACAGTATTGCATAAAATGCCCTTGATCATTAATTGGGTCATACTGATCTACAAACTGTCCATTAATCTTTCCTGGTAGTTATGCTTGTTAAAGGCAAAGACAGGTTTATGGATTTCCATATTTAAGGTTAGAAAAATACAATTTAAATGCATGTAGCTGTCCATTAAGTTATACCTCACTGATGTGCTAATTGTCATTACTGTACTTTAGTGATGATGGCATCATTAGCAGCAGTTTAGCTAGTGGAAGAGCACAAGATGAATTAAACCTCCTAGCTCAGCTGATTGGCTCAGTGCCCTCCAACAAAAAGGAGTTTCGACTAAACTTATTCTATGCTGATGATAACAACAGGTGAGTGAAATCAGATTCAATAAGTACTTTGAAGATACTGTAGTAAAATATAAGCTATTAAATATATTTTGTAAAGTAATTTTTGTCAACAGGTCCCACTTACGTACACTTAAGGCTCTGAAATAATATGTACTCAAAAAGCCATACTTAAGTAATTTCTAACCAAAGTACTGTAATTGCTATATTAGCACTGCAATAATTTTGTAATTTATTTTACAAATTAAAGAAAAATTCAATATTTCTACTATAGTGTATGGTAGAAAATTACTTTTTCTTGACACTATTTCAAGAAATTTAAATTTATATAAGGATCCACTTAGCCATATCATCATAATGTTTATTTGTATATTGCATAAATTTTAACTGATAATTCTTCATTCATTGCTATTACCCCACGTCCCACTTACACTGGGTAGAGAAATCAGCTTGGATAAAAATATGAAGAACAATGTAACTTAATAGATATTACACAATAAAAATGTAACCAATTTAGTTTATCATTCACGCTAGTGTAATTTCTGATGGAATACACAATGGGCTGTTCTTAGGTCCTAGTACAGTGTATTGGGAAAACTTGAACAAATTTAATATTTAGAAAGTCTAAGATAAATATGATAGTTTACAGAAAGACTAAATTAGAAACCTATTGAATTACATTTGCTGCAGCCATGAGGAACACCATAAGAAAAAATTTGAAAGATATTTTAGCATACAGGTTACACTCAAAAGGCAAGAATAGACCTCTAAGTACAATGGCAATAAATAGAATTTTTAGAGAGATAGTGACAATGACAATGAAGGGATAAATGGAAAACAGCAGCACAACTCCCAGCAGATTCTCGGCCTTGCTCTCCTTCCAAGCTTTACTCTTGATTATGACCACAAAGCAAGCAAATGTATCCGTGTCATTTGTACGAACAGCGAATTAAGTACAGTACCTGTACTGTCAAGTTAGTGACATAAGTACACATTTTGGCAAGGAGCATGTTAAAAATAGTAACAGACATTGTGTGATTGAGCTAAGTGGACACTAGCACAAAATGAAAATGGTGAACTGTACTGAAAAATAATTACCGAAGACAAATATAGGGAAATTTTTTTAATTTTTTCTTAAGGACAGACATAATTGAAGTATTTTTTCTTTTTTTTTTGTGAAGCTGTGATGACGACATTGTTCTGGCTAGTGATGTTATCACAATAGAAGGCAGGAACAGAAATGGACGTCCAGAGTTGGGTCAGATCCTGGGAGAGATGACTCTCCAAGATGATGCCCCATATGATGAGGATCAAGACCTCTTGGACTTGATGGATAGTGTAAAATCTTAGCAAGTAATAGCCAATATGAAGTATTTCTTTATTAATTAATTAATGAAGAAATACTGACTATTTTATGTTGCTAAATGGTGTGATAAAAGTGGCTTCAGGAATTATCAGCTGTACACAAGATAGCACTGAAAGTATGAGAGTGAGCAATCATTTTGTTTACATTATATGTATCATAGTATATGCCCTGTATGAGAATCACATAGTATAAAATGTTTGTGTGTGCATAATTGTATATATATACACACACATACACCTCACAATTTTGTTTTAATTATTTATGAGCATATATTATAAAGCATCTATTACTATAGTAAATATTAATAATTCTTGCAAACTCTGCAAGTCAGATAGACACTAGATGGCACCACAGCATTTGTTTTAAATTTGCATACCTATATTTAAATTATATATTATGTAAATATTAGTTGGAAAATGCACGTTTATATACTACAAGTCAATTTGTGCTGCTATATCACACGATGATCCTCCTTATCAAGTCTTCAACTTTCATGTGATATATACTCAGTATTTGTAATTTTAAAACGAGCTTGCATTAAAGTCTGCTGAAGAAAATGCATCTGAAACAGATAGCTGGCTTGTAACATAGAAGTAGAGAGATTTTTTACAAGAACGCCGACTTGGTTTACTGAACAAACTTTTTAGAAAGCATTTAGGTAGTATGGCTAAGCAGAATAAACAAATTGGTCCAGATTGGAATATTTCTTTATCAATAAATGAATTGCAAAATATTTTCTTTCCTGTAGTCCTGTAAAGATTGAAATGTAGTCAAGATGAATTTATGAAACAAAGTACAGTAGTAACTACTGTACTTTGAATCCTCATCACGGCCCTTGTGGATTTGTTCAAGTACAGTAGTATAAAAATGTTTACCGAATCTAACTAATCTTACTGATTTGAGAGTTTAGCACATGATACAAGGTGGATATGAAGGACTTAATATTTAAATAAAGTTATTTTAATCTCCTGGTTGTGTGTATGTACAGCACTTGCTAGTGCAATATATAAATTTGCTGACCGTGTGTGTGTTCCTGTCTACCTGTAAAGAAATTTGCTGCCCATTTACTAGTATGTAAATTTAAAAACTGGGAAAACTATCCTTTCTTATAAAACATAATTGTAACTTACACCTTTCAAGCTTATTTCATTGCTCACGGACAAAAATGTATTATTTTAGAAGCTATCAAAATATAGCATGAACCTTATTAAAAATGTATAGTGCTATATACATACATACACACACACACACAGTATATAGATAAGAAAAGCCAAAATGAGAAAAAAGTACAGGATAATGGTTAAGTAGACGAACAATGGGTGAAAATAGGTTTATTGTGTCCGTATACTGCTGGGACAGAGCTATACAAAAAGTGTGTCAAAACCATTCACTTGTACCCACAATAACAGGACTCTAGGACAAATTGAGGTTAGGCACTTTGTCAAGTCTTGGCTATAATCTGACACGTCTGAACTAATCACGTAATAAGACATAGCCACTTTATTTTCACATATCATCAGACATAATACTGATACAGTGTACACACAATGAACACAAATAAAAGAATTCCAAGAGAACCCGGCTGTTATTAAGTACGTACACTAAAAAGACTAGAATTAAAAAATCCATACAGCTTATTCAACATTTAAAACTTTCGACCATACAGCTAATCAACTTAAAACAGCTGAACTTGTATACCCTACACAAGGAAAAACTGACATAAGAAATAAAATACATAATATAAACTTATTTATTAGGTGTTGTAATGCTTAATTGTTATTTCTCTTAACTAATAAAATGTGCAAGAAGACAACCTGAAAAAGTTATGAACCGAGTATTACTATTTGTTATGCTTGGAGCACATAGGCATCCTTCAACCACAGCCCGCTTATTTCAACACATTTTCTTGTTCGACAATTAAAAGGGTTTGTACTTTAAGGAAAACTAGACAGTTTACTTATCCTCATGAACCCGTTCTTCAATTATACAATACAAGGAGTCCCCAACTTATAAATGGCCTTCCAAATCCCTCCCCCCCCCCCATTTTTGTTTTTTTGCACTTTGTTCCAATACACGAACCAAATCCTCAAGTTATGTAGTGTTACTTTTATGCACCTGTGTAGACATTATTGCCATGAGAGGCAACCCAGACTGCTCAGTCAGCAGTTACCCTCGTGCTGAGAGCACACCTAGCTCTTTATCATGGAATTCACAACATTGCAACCTTGTGCTGGCTATTGATGGAGCACGGTAACAATCTGTTGCTGAAAGAATGGCATTAATAACCAGTTGCACTGGGAACTTCAAGATCAATTCAGGGTAAGAGTGGAAGTTTACCAACTGGCATGACATAGTTATCTTGAGGTTATCTTGAGTTGATTTCGGGGCTTTAGTGTCCCCGCGGCCCGGTCCTTGACCAGGTCTCCACCCCCAGGAAGCAGCCCGTGACAGCTGACTAACACCCAGGTACCTATTTACTGCTAGGTAACAGGGGCATTCAGGGTGAAAGAAACTTTGCCCATTTGTTGCTGCCTCGTGCGGGAATCGAACCCGCGCCACAGAATTACGAGTCCTGCGCGCTATCCACCAGGCTACGAGGCCCCTAATAGTACCTCTGGATAATCAAGACCAGCCAGTGCTACAAAAGGTAAGTGAACAATTTAATATTTTATATTTTTCATGCATAATTATTAATTATATCCACACAAAATCACTGCTTATATATTATTTGTATATCTGAATATGTCGAAATATGCACTACAGTATGTAATTTGCTGTGAGAAACTGACAAAACTGGTTATAATTGCCTCAAAACAATAATTATTTCAGAAACCTGCATTTGACACAAATCTAAATAAGGTTTGAACAATATAATTTAGATTTTTGAGGGAGTACTGATCTCAACTTTTTCAAAGATTAGTTGTAAGTATTGCACCCAAATATACATACTGACAGGAGACAAAATAAGAGCTGTTTAAAATGGTAATTATTCCCTATGTTACTACTGTATGCTGTAACATCATTATTTCTTTGGTATACTTACTGACCTTTAATACAAATGTAAGAATTCTTGAATGTAACATAAACAACCAGCATTAAAAAATCCCTAAAAATGGACGGCAAGTTAAATTTTGACAATAAATTAATAAATAAATAAATGGGCAAATTTAACAATTTGCCCATTGCTAAAACAACCTGTAATGAACAAAATTTATGCAAGAGAAATTAATTTAGAATGATAGCAAATTATATTTTCTATTTTATTTAGCATGGGCAGTAATCATTGTACAGCATGCAGTCACATGGTCTGCTGTTTACACCGTGCCTCCCACATACCTTACTCCACTACAAACCTGCTACACTAGAGGCGTGATGAATACCAAAGTTTTAAGATATAGAAAATTTAATAAATTGTATACGAATCTTCCGTTTTAGGGAAAATAAACACGAGTAGAGGATACAGTGGTACATGGAGGGATATTTGTTTCTTACACACCAGCTTTTGAAGTATTGCTTTGGTTATTTCCAATATAAAAAAAATTATAAAAGGAAAACTAAATTGTGCCATCAAACACCACACTTTGTACAGCTTGACCCCTCAGGTAATACATCAACAGGGACATGCACAAGTTACCTTTTAAGACATTTGCGACCTATACATGGTACAGTAATTCATCGAGAATTACCGATGAGTAGTTACTCTTGATGAACAATATAAACTTTTTTTTTTTATATCTCAATAAGGCAATTACACACATGACTATACAGTAGTGGTTTTGGCCTGCAATAACAACCAGGCTAAACAAAGTGCATCCAATAACCACAAGAAAATACCACGGTCTATTCACAATTAAGTTAAACAGCACCTCACACACACACACACACACACACACACACACACACACACACACACTACACTTCATTACCCTTGTATACATTTTGTTAGCAAAAATGTCATAAATATCAATTTAGTTTGAAAATACAGTGCAATTAAAGTGGCAGAGAAACTACATTCTGAAGAGTTACACTCGCGTGTCCAAGACATAGACCAATATTTTTGCTCGTATGTGTAATAATTTGGACATTGATAAACACTCATATGTTTGCTCTTCTCACTGTGGGGTAATAATACTGTGGCTAGAACAAATATGGATTTAAGCAGTCAGAGCACTTGATAAACAGATTGTGTCACACTTTAGAAGCTTATTTTCAAACGATAATTACTTAGTGAAGTATAAGATTAGTTCCTGGAACACCAAGTTCATCCCTGCTTTCATAAACCGTAAAAGCCAAAAATATATAAAGAAAACCACAATACCTGTATAAGCAAAAACTTGGTAATAAATTTCTTTGCCAACCTAAGCTTCAAAATGCCACATCTATAATTACTATCATATACAATAAATAATAATAAATGCAAATATAAAACAGCAACAGAGCTTTATGTTTTTATACATTTTTTTTTTTTTAGCCAATGGGATGATGAGTAAACTTTAAAACTGTTCACCAATAATAACAAAAATGTCAAACCTCAAGCTAACACATTACAGTATTTCATAACATTGTTAGGTAACCCACCTGGCTGACTACCAGATGATCCTCTGGAGCTCTGAACTATCTTCCCACAGGAAAGTCTTGCTGACAAACAGATAGAGAGTTAAACAATTGATAAGCAAGAAATATAGGGTTTCTATCCACAGCTGCCACCAGTTTTTCGATACGTGCTGCATGCGAACCAGGAGAAATGGGATGATGAAGTATCGAAACTCGAGCAATTTGTGAGGTACTACCGACGCAACCAGGCATGCTACAAACAGAGCTTTGAACACAAAACTGCGTTGCTGGATGAATGCATGTATCATATATGCACCAAACATGTAAACTGGAACCATGATGTATCTGATAACAGAAAGCCTACCATAAAGTTTGTTCCATAAGTAAAATGTCAAATGTCTGTTGTCAGCAAGGAGGTAAGGGTGAACCAAAGTGTTGGAGTGAACGACCATTACTCCAACCACAAGCACAGCTACAGCAAATGCTAGATGCCGGCGACACAACTTTATGAAGGGACGCACGTGGTTTGGAGCATATGGCAGGGAGAAGATAAGAAAGAAAAGGCAGAAGTAACCAAGTTGAGGGAGATGGACAGTTGCCTCATGAGCAGACCGATCACCCACCACAATGCTGCCGTTATACGTCACAAACACAAGGAAGCCCACCAGCACCAGTCCGTAGCTGAAACAGTCGGCCACTACATCTGCCAACACTTCTGCCAAGCGATAGGGTTTTGTAGCAGTTTTCTTTAGTTTCTTCATTAATGCCTGCAACAAAACTTAATGTCAGAGAAAATGCTAAACATTAATTAAAACAGGTGTTATTTAATTATTTTGTAATTAAAAAATTTAATTAAAAAACTATTTAAATACAAAAATTATGGCATTATATAAAATGAAGTAAAAATGAATCAATGTTTATAAATTAACAATAGAGCAACTGTTATGAAACAAAACTTACATTGCAGAATATAATAAATAAAAATGTGTGTAAATTTACTTTCATAGAAAACAGCATGCATAAAATACATTTTTTTTTTAGGGAAAATGATAAAATGTACACCGACAATCATCATATTGCCTTCATTATTATTGGAGTGTGATACAGTATCAAAATGATGACGTATTTTTAGAAGACCTGCCCGAAATGCTGCGCGTACTAGTGGCTTTACAAGAGTGTAATTACTGTACTATGCTATGTATTCTCACAAACCCAATGTACCTTCTTGTATATAAATAAATAAAATAAATAAAATAAAATAAAAATAAGAATAAACTCAAATCCTTAATTTTGTTTTTCATCGATTTTCAGTGCTCATCAGCCCAAAGGGCCCTTTATGGGGGAAAATTCAGACACCGTTTTGAATAAGGTTACCCAAATTCAAGAAAGGATCTTATTAATATTACTGTTACCTTTGTATCAGCCAATGTATTTATAGGGGATTTAAGCATTCTTGATCCTAGGATATCAGCAGCCATCAACACGCACAGAAATCCCACCCAGATGATGTTCGTCTGCCGCATCATGACTGCCACCACACCTAAATGATGTTGTATCATAGTCTCAATCTCTTCACTTGTTTTCTTGAAACAATAAGATACAATTTCTTAGAATTTAGGAAACAAAGAATTCACAACTATTATTAATTCAGATACTCTGGGTGTTTAATATAACAGTTTTCCATTTCTTAAAATTAGCATTAGAATTTGGAAAATACGAACCCATGGCAGCAGCAGTGGTGGGTGCATGGTGGAGGTGGAGGAGAACCATCACCAGCACAACTAGTGTGGACAACACATCCGTGTAGTATAAGAAAGTAAACCAGTACAGCACAGGAAGCAAGGAGAGATTCAGTGCACTCAACATCAGCCTCCAACTGTCTATCTATAATTAACATGCAAATATCAGAAAAAATACATGAAGAGGAAGTCTATAGTCTTTAGAATTACCTAATAGATATATAACACCTTATGGCGAGTCAACACTTTACCTTGCCTATGTATCAGTCTCTATTCTGGTTCATAGACTTAAAAGCAAATGGATTTTCGATTAAGTTTTCAATAGGCCATTAAGCTAGACATTATATCTACATCTTTGGTGCAAAAGATTGAAGATTTCACTCTGTACTGTAAATGGAAAATTCTAGGTATGGTAATGCTCCAAATTAAGTCCTCCCAGCAGTGACCTACCTTGTCTTTGTGCAAGTGTATCAGCAGCTTATGTATAGTTGACAACATGAATGCTGCAGCAACAAGGTTTGTAACACGTAGTGAAAACACATCACATAGTTGCCGCCCAAGCACCCAAGACACTGGTCCATTTAAGCCAATAGAAAATAAGTAGAGGCCAGGTAATGTTGTTATCTTGGGGTCCCACTGTAAATAATGAAAATCATCAGAGTAATGTATTGTACTGTCTCTATTTGTGTCAGAAAATTAATAAGTTATTTACTGTGTCTCCTATCATTTATAATATACAATGTGAGCTTGCTTGAATGATCTATACTGTATGGGGCGAGCCCAACTTGTTGAACAAGGGATGTTGTTTGAACTTGAGGTTATCTTGAGATGATTTCGGGGCATTAGTGTCCCGCGGCCCGGTCCTCGACCAGGCCTCCACCCCCCAGGAAGCAGCCCGTGACAGCTGACTAACTCCCAGGTACCAATTTACTTCTAGGTAATAGTGGCATCAGGGTGCAAGAAACTCTGCCCATTGTTTCTCGCCAGCGCCTGGGATCGAACTTGTACAGGTTTGTTACTAACCATACCAGTATGGTTGTGTTGCAAAATATCTACATAATAACTGTTCACTATTGTTCACCCAGCAATATCTGAGGACCTGATTGTAAAGGAATTAGTAGATCCTGATCTGGGGAAAACAAGTAAGGTAAAGCTTAAGATGCACTGTAAAAATCAGAAGACTGCTCATGTGCTCTCCAGAGTATTAAAATAGTCAAATACTGTAATTGAACATTCCATGAATGAACAACCGTGACCGAGGGTGTGACTAGTAGTGGCAGGCAGAGGAGGCAGATAGTAATCACTACTCTGAGCTACACTGCCAATGCATCAATATCCATCAAGTTGCTTCACTAAAACAAGAATGGGAAACAGCGTCAACGCACCTCATCGAACCTGCCCTCACAGTACTTCTGAGCCTGGGGGATGTGGAAAACTTCATCGATGAAAGGTGTGGGCTGGACCGTGTAGACGACGACGAAGAAGACGTAGGAGACGGCGGTGAAGGTGCCGATAACGAGAGGAAATATGAAGGAAGGCTGCGGCGTGCCCATGGTTGGTTGTGGGGGTCGCTTGCTCTCCGGCCCCGACCACACCGCTAGTACTCTATGCTAGTCAATACTCACATACTCTACCCTATACTCTATACTCTATTCAATCAATCCGTTTTCATTCTTAAATTTGTATATCAGATGATATGTTTTATTTAAGATATAGTGGAACTTATCATATTCCATTTCACGCTAAATATGTAAAATAACAATCGAAAAAATCGCCGGATTATACACTATAATAATAATATTAATAATAATAATAATAATAATAATAATAACAATTTATTTAGGAACAGTACATACATAGTTGCAGCGTTACAGTACAAACATTCTGTTAGATTTAAAGATAGAGGTAGTACATACAATACATAAAGCCACTAGTACGCAAGTATAGCGTTTCGGGCAAATGCAACTATATTTATGTTTACTGTTTAAGCATTTATATATATATATATGGTACCATTCTATATTTATTTACGTTTATAACATAATTGGTAGAGGTGATGCCGTTGAAGATATGAAGTATGATGGATGAATAGTGGAGGAAAGTATGGAGTGTATGAATGAATGGAGTGTATGAATGATTGTGTGTGTCAACAACAGCCACCTTGTACACAACACGGCTCCCCACCCGCCTTTAAAACCTCTAACCTCACTCAACTTAACCCAAACTAAGCAAACATAACTCAACCTAAGCTAAAACATATTAACCTAACAATATGTACGATTTTTATAGAGGAAACTTGTATTGTGGACTCGTGTTGGGTATTGTGTGACCAGCCCCCGACCACCTCCACGAGGGCCCAACACTGTTTTTCTCGTGATTATTCACACACAACACACGTGTTACGTTGTTGGTGAGTACATGTGTAATATGTGGTTTGTTGTTGGTGAGTACATGTGTAATATGTGGTTTGTTGTTGGTGAGTACATGTGTAATATGTGGTTTGTTGTTGGTGAGTACATGTGTAATATGTGGTTTGTTGTTGGTGAGTACATGTGTAATATGTGGTTTGTTGTTGGTGAGTACATGTGTAATATGTGGTTTGTTGTTGGTGAGTACATGTGTAATATGTGGTTTGTTGTTGGTGAGTACATGTGTAATATGTGGTTTGTTGTTGGTGAGTACATGTGTAATATGTGGTTTGTTGTTGGTGAGTACATGTGTAATATGTGGTTTGTTGTTGGTGAGTACATGTGTAATATGTGGTTTGTTGTTGGTGAGTACATGTGTAATATGTGGTTTGTTGTTGGTGAGTACATGTGTAATATGTGGTTTGTTGTTGGTGAGTACATGTGTAATATGTGGTTTGTTGTTGGTGAGTACATGTGTAATATGTGGTTTGTTGTTGGTGAGTACATGTGTAATATGTGGTTTGAATGTTACGCCGTTGGTGAGGACATAGTTAAGGGGTCTGGTAGCTGAGTGGACAGCTCGCGGGACGCGTAATCCCCTGGCCCGGGTTCGATACAGAGACAAATGGGCAGTTTCTTTTACCCTGATGCCCCTGTTACCTAGCAGTAAATGGGTACCTGGGAGTTAGACAGCTGCTACGGGCTGCTTCCTTGAGGGGGGCAGGGGAGCGCGTGTGGGAAAAAAAATCAGTTAGTAGTTAGTAACAGTTGATTGATTGACAGTTGAGAGGCGGGCCAAAAGAGCAGAGCTCAATCCCCACAAACACAACTAGGTGAATACAGTACATGTGTAATATGTGGTCTGTATGTTAGGTGGTTGGTGAGTACAGTATATGTATAATCTGTGGTCTATTTGCACCTTAATTATGCTCAGCTTTCTCAGCAAGTCATTGACTGGGAAGAAATCTTCAAACAAGCACCACACATGTTGCTTCCCTAACATAATTTCTAATTTAATATACTACAGTATTCTATTCAATTCTTTAATATAGTATCATTTCTGTTAATCACTGTACCTGTAATACTCTTAGTCCCAGCAGAGTAGGATAACAGATAATATTGTATGTGCATTTTTGGGGGTATGCTAGTCTATAACTAAATATGTGTTTTGGAAGGTGGCATATAGTGCCACAAGATTTTCCCTTGTCAAAAAATGATATTGTAGAAAATTTGATAAAACTTGATAAAAAATAGAGCCATAAAGTGTATTTTGAATATGTTAAGATTAACTCAAATTCTGTCTGTCTGTAATGTTGGATAAGGCTTACTAGGGGAGAATACATTAGGTAAATATATTTCTTTTGCAGGCTGAGGAAGAACATAAAATGAGCCTGATAGTCAAATTAGAAGATGAAGAACAGACTAGATGCCACATCTTACTGTACAATAATGTGAAGAATGCAGCAGATGTGCGTCAGCTGATTATGAAGGGTCAAGTGGAAGCTAGTCTGATAAAACCTGAAATGGTGAGTAACAGATTATGTCTATACTAAAACAATGCCTCATTCTTATCCCATTTCCTGCTTACTGTACATACAGTGGAAGGAAAGGGATTTATCAGGACTGATGTTCTTATTAAAAAATATTTCCTTGCAGTTAGTTGACCCGTTTCAAGTTTTGGTTGCTGCCAACAAAGCTGTTCGATCTTTAGCTGCTAAAAAGATGGTAACTCGCTCAGTCTTTGCTGAAATTATCTTTAATTTGTCACCCTCAAAAAATGTAAGTAGAGTACATGTACTGTTTTAGGTTATCATGTGCATAAATATTCCATAAGTGACTTTATAATCACAGTGCAATGAATTGTAAATTTCTTATGTTATATTTGCAAGTTCTTTAATCCCTTATGCTGCTTACTATCTCGAATAATAATAATTATTATTATTTTGTGTAATAGAGTGTGTAATGGTTCTTTTGTTACGTAAAGTATGGTGACAATAAACACAGACACTAAGATACTATATATATATATTTGGTAGAATATACAGAAGTACACAGGTGATACTTTGGTGTGAGTTGAGCGCACTGAGCGTCGGTACAGTATCTCGCAAGTGTCTGCTCTAGACCACACTTGAAAGTAGACTCTGGTGAATGTTTGCTATTCTGCTGCTTATATGCTCGGGCAACTCCTCACCGTGTTGCCCGGGCAACGCCTCACCTCATTCATCTCCAAAGGTTGACAGGAATATTAACAATGCATTTGGAGCGAGTATATTATTGGGATAATCTACTCGCTACAAGTGCTAAAGTCACACAAAAATTATGGGGAAAATGATAACTCGCCACACTGTTAATGTAGGGTAATTACGAAGGAGTTACTGGTAGTTAGCGCCATGTGGAGAATGATGGGGAGTAGGGGAATGGGTAGCAAGTAAGGGACATGAGTGGATGTTTGTGTACACACAGGGACGTCTCTGGGAACGAATTAAATCCGTAATTCGTATAGGTACCACTGTATATCTTTTAGCAAAGATTTTAAATTTAAATACAGTAATGCACACAACTAAATAATTTATTCCAGGTAAACATTTGCTCCAGAAAAGAAGCCATTAATGTTGCCAAAATGTTAATGCAACCTTATTTCAGATTACAGATTCGTTGAAGAACTTTGGCTTGGGCGACAGTGACACAGAGATCCTGGCTGTGGTGCTCGACCAGGAATCGGGAGAAAAATTACAAAAACTAAATGGTCAGATAAAAGGACAGGTAAATATTGTAGCTATAAAATGCATCCCACAGCAAAAGACAGTGGACAATATTAATAAATATCATGAATGTTATAAACATTATTTAATATTCACTATAGTCAAGATAGTTTGTTGTGAAATTATTACACCATTCCAGTGTCAAATTTAAGGCAGGGTTTGAAGACTTTAAAAAATATTTGTCTGAAGACATATACAAATGATCATATGCTTTCCAGACAGTACTTGCCCAGATATACTAATTATTTGTTTCGAGTCTGTCCAAATAAAATTAGTGATAAACTAGTGTGGTGAGCACAGTCTGAATAAAAATGTGTGGTAAAATAGTCCTGACATTCATAACTTTAAGACCTGCACCAACACTCGCACCCCACACATCCAATTACGTGTGCATGGGTGCTGAAAGTGGGTATGTGCATGGCAAATTATTAAAGAAATTACTCATGACATTTGTGAGACCAAAATTGGAATATGCAGCAGTTGTATGGTGCAAACATTTTGAACTGAAAAACAAGAGCACCGAGGAGAGGCTACAGATGTTGAATATATCAAAGCTAGAAGACGGAAGAAAAAAAAAGACGATATGATCACTATGTACAAAATGGCAGAAGATTGGGAAGACAAGACATCACCAGCATAGCTCTCATCCTGTAACTACACTTGTGTAGAAGTTGGCAACTGATACTCATGCAACCCGTTCTCGCAAATTCGTAAAGTCAATATTGACTTATTAACTACGTGCATAGGTGATATACTAAACATAATAGATACCCTTAAAAAGATTCATAGAAAACACCGACCTTACCTAACCTTGTTAGTATCTTAAGATAAGCATCTTATTGCTTCGTAATTACAATTATTACTTAACCTATACCTATTATAGGTTAGGTAATAATTGTAATTACGAAGCAATAAGATGCTTATCTTAACATACTAAGTAGGTTAGGTAAGGTCGGTGTTTTTATGAATCTTTTTGAGGGTATCTATTATGTTTAGTATATCACCTATGCACATATTTAATAAGTCAATATTGACTTATTAAATTTGCGAGAACGGGTTGACTCATGAGTACCCAAAACTTCTCATATTCTTGAGTACAACATAGAATAAGTGAATTTTCCCCCATCAAAGCATCAATTTTTTCGCTTAAGGATAATTAACCACTTTATTGGATGCAACAAGTTATTTGTCAGGTCACAGTCCCAAGATATCAGGAAAGTATGTGGTCATCTATATAAGCACTTGTTACTAGTAATCCAGTTCCCTCCCTCAGGGAATGTAATACTTTAGGCATGCTTCAATTATAAACCAATCAAGCCCTAACAAAGATTCCGAGTTTGGATTAACTATACAGTACAGTATACTGTCTGTTCTCACTAATCTGCATCATATAGGGCCCCACTTTCCTGCGAATTAGACATACTGTACAGTACATACCGTTTGTAATTTTTAAACCATAACCAACATAATTCATATTTCCACAGCAATAAACAAAAATTTATATAGGGAGGATCTTTATACAGTATACATACAGTACTCAAATATAGTAATTTATTGACAACAGACATTTCAACTTGGCCTCTTGGAGTTTCTCAGCTTGCTTGATGAATTGCTTGAATATTGTTCATTCTTATTCCTCGTAAAGTTTAAAGGGGAATAACCATTTTCTATACTTTAGAGCAGCAATTTTCAACTGGGGTTCTGATAAACCCTAAGGTAACTAGGGGTTCCACAAGAGACAGTGTAAATGGGCTAATTCTAATCATACGGAAATGTATTCGAGTCATTTGTGTTCATTTTTCTCACATAACCAGTGTCGAGATCATTTCTGTCTTTGCCCTTACTGCAATTAACAATGGAATCCATGTGTGTTTATCTAAAGGAGGACCTGGAATTATTTCAAGGATACTAGGTTGAAAAATGCTGCTTTTATAAGCATAAGGGATTGGAAAATAACATTTACTACCAATGAAGAACAATTTTTACATTGTGACATCAATGCTGAGTGTATTTGGTATTGTATTACATACAAAACAAACATGGTGAATAGAATAGCAGTAGTATGTGCAAGGATATATCCAGTCAAGGAAAAGAAAAAAATTAACTAAATAAAACAAGTGATACAATAGCAATTTAACCTAGAGAAACTGTAAATACCCAGTAGCTTTTTAAACAAAAAAAAATGAGGGCAGTGCAAGTCACTAAAGATGTCAGTAGTTTTTTTTTATTAACCAAAGTCAGCTTATTTAATTTTGTCCATATTTACTTGCAGCAAACAGCACTTACGGAGATGTTGAATCTAACAAACAGTGCCAAAATTAAGCAGCTTTACAAGGTAACTGATGCTGACCTGGACGTGAGCAATCTTCTTGATGCCGTCATTTCTCGTATGGCATGTAAAGAATTTCTCATTATGTAATAATACACATTAATATATTGCAAATAAATTTTGTAGTGTATATAATGGTTTTATTGGCACTGATGACACCATTGCCTTACATAACTTATCTGATACACACCTATGAAATACAAAATTCAAAATAATTAACTGTTTGTGCTAGTTTTGTCCTAGCCAAATCAATAGGCCTGGGAAGAACACACTTGCACAAGTTTTTTTTAACCATTGACGAGTGGTTATCGTCATGAGTTGATGCTCGGGGTAATACGGATATTGTCGTGTGTTGTTTTTAATTATTATTGTTTGGGTTTTACACCTATGATATAAATAAGTAATTATCAAAAGAGGGCAATATGTAATACCATCAGTGTCGCTGGATATGTAAAAGGCGCTAAATATCACTGACAATGCCATTACAAGAACAAACGCACATAAGGCGAGCGTTATCAAAGGTATCGGATTCACCAAAGATTTTGAATGACCTCAAAAGACAGGAAAGCGGGACATTCCACAAAGAGGTGCACGACTGTAAATGGGACAATGAGGAGCAGGGCGATGTTGCTGTAAATGTCCACAAGTTAAGTGTGTATTGTCAAAACGTAACCTACCTGTTATTGATACCAAGGATCAATGTTCCCATGGCCCAGTCTCTCACCAGGCCTCCTGGTTGTTGATCTAATCAACCAGGTTATTTGATGGGGCTGCTTGAAGCCTGATGTACGAGTCACAGCCTGGTTGATCAGATATTGATTTAGTTTTTCAACACATACTGATGCGTCAAAGATGGTGTTCATTATGTGTGAAAATATACAATATGTAAGTACAGATATATGTATAAATATATGCACACCATGTATTTATTCATACTAATATATACATATATGTATGCATAACTTATAATTTCACATAGCACACATTTTGTCTGTAAATAAATACAGTAAATGGTAATCACTCATTTGCTGTTATTAAAAGTTTAATGGCCCCTAGTATTACCACCCTGCATGTTCAGATACGGGATGATGATTATATGCCAGACACAGTCATCTTTTTACTAAGGGCCTACAAGGACAGGTATCTTTGAATTTTTTCTCAAGATGATGTATAGTTGCTGGAGGCCTAATGAAGCAAATGTGAGCCCTGTGTATACGTGGGAATTTGTAATCATTTGATCTACGATCTATAAGGTGCTATGCACACCACAAGTCAAGCACCTTAAAGTGCTATGTGTAATGACTAAAAACACCAACTGGGGGCATCCAACCTTAAAGTGCTATGTGTAATGACTAAAAACACCAACTGGGGGCATCCAACCGGCCACACAACCTAGATCTCTGTAAAACTGAAAACCTCAAGTATAAAGCGGTCGCTGCCTGATAATCCTGAATGTCATCAGAAGAATGACATTCTTCATTGACAGAAGTGGGTGAATGAAATGAAATGACCCCAGGGCAAGAACCACCACAAGCCATTCTCGAGGAAGCCCTCTAAGGAAGCGATCCCCTGAACTCTTCAGGGAAGAGAATCCTGGCAAAGGCAATTCTAGGGAGCACACAGGGAAGAAATCCCTGTATACATGCAGCTCCAAGCACCCTATACTCCTGGTGCACACAGTACAAACATGTGTTTGAATGGCCTCAAAGGCTAAAACTACTGCTTAGCTGAAGCAGAACATGGGAGCCAGAGTGAGAGGGGGGCATCACACACACTGTCCATCACCAGCAATGAACTGAGGGTGGAGCAGCTGGCTGACCCAGTCTGCCTCCCTCCTTCCCCAGTCCACATGAAGGGGCGAGGTGAGGGTGAACACTCTTGCACTAGTTTCATGAATTTTCAATCGTTTTCGTTGTTGGGAAGTTCTTTTGGAGATCTTGAGGCATCAATCTTTTTTTATACCCAGCAGTGGTCTGTTTTGTTTCACTGACTGTGGGTGCTTCCCCAGTGGTGGCAGACATGATTAATATTAATTGACAATTTGATTTGGTGCCACTGCTCTCTGCACCTTTTTAGACGAGTCAGGTTCTGGCTCATGGTCTCCGGTAGGCCAAAAAGAATTCTGCGACCTAGAGCACCTAACTGTTTGGCACTATCATTATTGTAGCTTCAGGAAGCCACACCCCTCAGAAAGGAGCTTTTCACATAATGTACACAATTTTTAAGATACCAAAAAATAAAATCCTTTCTTGGTCATTTCTTTTTCCAAATATGAATAAATTATTGATACTAGTTTTTCCTGCATGATGGGGAAGTGGCATTTTACAAGCCATTAACTTTCTTTCTGTTATGGCCACTAGGGATGGTGGCCGCCTATTAAATTCAGGTAAATACATAGTTCATTACATCAACTGATTAGTAGGACAAAATAAAACATTTCTAAAAATTATGAGTTTAATGCATCTTAACATACGCACGTTTGATCTTAACTGGATCCACTGGCCGATCATTGTTATCTGTTTCAGCCAGGCCCATTCTCTTTACCACCTGCATTCCAGCTGACACACGACCTGTACCATCACAAGAATATAATAGAAATTCCTCACAAAAAATACTGTACATGTAATCAAATCTTAAGATTCTAATCTTATTAGAATTAAAACAGGACTAATATAGCTGAAGCCATCTCAGCAAGATGACTTCAGGGAGTTACTGAGGCTTCAACAGAAAGCCTTTCATTTCATTACATTCATTATTAAAATGATTTTAATCATTTTCATATTTACACCAAGAAACAATAATGCAAGAAGAAAATGAACAGCCTTGGCAAGTGAAAAAGTAAGATAAAAACCAAGCATTGAATGTAATAAAACTCCAATTTCTAGAGAAGCTTGAGTGGCTTCCTGAAGCTATCTTCCTCAGATTGCTTAATACTATAAAGGTCACATTAGTCACAGTTCTGTTTAGTCCACCAGAGACTAAAGCCAGTAGGACGTACCAGGAAGGAGGCAAGGCAGCAGGCACTTATGACGAAGAAAAGAAACTAGGCCTGGCAACATGGCCCCAAGTCACACCCTACCAACTGGGCCCCAGGAATTTTAACCAAATACCGGGCCACTAGCACCCTGTTTGAATACCCAAACTACTGATCCTGAACATCAGCCCATGACATGCAAGAGAAGATGGAGGTCAAAGTTGCTTATTTGCAAACATTATGGATCTGAGGGTAGACCACTGGCTAGTTAGACTTTATGACACTGCTGACAACCGAGGAACTGCGAGTCTCGGAACAGGGAAGCAAGAAAATATATTCGACCAATAAGGCGTCCACCGAGAGAACCGGAGACATGCAGATAGCAGTGAAGAGCCGCCATGGGACAACAAAGGATGCACCCCACAGTACCCCGTACATCGGTACACAATGTAGCACCAATGTACTACATTGTGCTAAACTCTCTGAATTATGCTAGACAATAATAATCATTCTGACAATATTACAGTACTTACCAAATATAGCATGCTTCCCATCAAGCCACTGTGTAGGAGCAAGGGTGACAAAGAACTGTGATCCATTAGTGTTAGGTCCTGCATTAGCCATAGACAGTAAGCCAGCCCCAGTATGTTTTAGTTCATCGTGGATCTCATCATTGAAGTGCTTACCATATATTGAAGCACCACCTCGTCCAGTGCCTGTTGGATCACCACCTGCGGACATAAGTTTGATAAAAAAAAATATTTGGTACCAATATTTTTAAAAGTTAATTTTGAAGTGTTAAACAGTGAAAATTAGATATCGTTTGGTTTGATCAAGAAAGATATCCCTGGCTGGTATATATCACATTACAACACAAGGCTCTAATGCAGAATGAAAGCCTACTAGAGACCAAGACCAGAATCTGGCCTGCTCAATTCGAGAAAACTCGTACAAAATATTACACTTAGGCACAAACAAATTCTTCATTCAGTGTTTCTCTAAATCAAATATAAAAGTTAAGTTTTATTACCTTGTATCATAAAGTCTCTGATAATTCGATGGAATTTGCAGCCATTGTAATACCCACGACGCGATAACTCGGCAAAATTCCGGCAAGTGTTTGGGGCGTGTTTCCAATAAAGCTCAAGAGTGACCTCTCCCATTCTGCAAACATACATATATACAAGTACTCTATTCTAAAGAAAAATATTACAAAATAATTAGCATTTTTTAATTGGGGATTACTGAAGGTAAGTATATAGTAAATCATTTTTAAGTATTAAATGTGGATACAGGTACAGTATGTCTAATGTGAGTGGGGTGGTTCACTCAAAAGAGTGAACATGTGCAAGGTAAGCACATATTCTGGCTCGCTGAACATTTGCTTAATAAATTCTTTCCATCTCTGTGTAATACTCAAGAACAAGGTTGCAATTTTTATATATAGCACCATGCAATTTATAAATTATTCAAAATTACTACCTATATTTCACACAAAATGCTTACATGGAAGCAAATGGACAAGCTTATGTGGAAGGAGCATGATTTACTGAATATTTTATCTAGCCAATTGTTTTAGGAAATAATTTCCAACAAAAAATTGTCACCTGACAGAGGAAAGCAACTATGCCTTAGTCAAGGTATTTAAGACAGACTATAACAAAATTCTAGCAACCTAAAGCCCTCCTTGCCAAACACTAAAAAAACCAAGTTTGGTCAGTAAAAACCCATTAAGATCTTCCAGTGACCCATGGATCAAGTGCCAAATGCCTGCCACATTCGAAGGGCACACTAAGAGTCCTGCAATGTCTCTCGGCTAAGTCAACGTTGGAATCCCTCCTGTTCAAAGACCATATATGAATACATAAAAACTTGTGTATTCATGTATTCAGACTCCTAGTGTGCCCAACTCTATAATCTAGGCTGTTGAAGAAAAGTATGTTGCAGCAATACCATAACTAAACATGTGAAAATCGCAACAAGCTTTCCAGCAACCTAGGAATCCTACCCTAACCTTTACATTAAAAAAAAATGAAGGCTCACTTAGCCCAACCACTTGGGCTGGACGGTAGAGCGACGGCCTCGCTTCATGCAGGTCAGTGTTCAATCCCCGACCGTCCAAGTGGTTGGGCAGCATCTTTACCCCTAGTCCCATCCCAAATCTTTATCCTGACCCCTTCCCAGTGCTATTCCGTACAGTCATAACTTGGCGCCTTCTGATAGTTCCCTACACTTAGCATGCCTAAAGTCTAAACACTTGGAAATTATAAAAATAGAGGTTTTGTCTGGAGTTGATACTCACGAGGTTTCCAGGACAACAAAGGGAGGCTGCCAAGACTTGTCTGGTATAGACATGTTGTTGTTGTTGGTGAAGGATCAGGGGCAGCGAGAGCACAGCGCCCGGGCACCTGGGGGAAATAATCTCAGAGAATATATGTTGCCACTTGGTGGGAAAATAAAAACTGTTGTGCCTTACAGCAGCGGGTAGCCAACAGGGTAGTAGCCAAACAGGTAAAGCATGTACGTCACCTAATATTTAAACCTCAAACGGGTAAAACTGCAGGGTGTTCCAGTGACCTGCAACAGAGTGGTAGCCAGCAGGAGCCCCGTGGGCACGCCACCTACCCGCCCGAAGGACCTTCACAACGGGAACACAAATGTCTATCACTACCCTGTGACCTCAGGCAACAAAATGTGTGCCGTCGCAGAAGATTACCAGACGGTAGTATCGTCAGTTAAAGGCCAATAACTACTACAATTTACCTGTTAATTTGTTGTGTTGATTTAGGGGCGAACCTGTTAATTTGTTTTTTAATTTTTGCTAGAAATTACCTACTTAAAATAATCTGTTAGATTAAGGACCTACCCGAAACGCTATGCGTGCTGGTGGCTTTACAAGAATGTAAAAACATCAATGCTATGTACTCATAAACCCAATGTACCTTCTTGTATATAAATAAATAAATAAATAAAAGTGTGTTGTGTTAGCTGGCAGCTCCAGGCGGAGGTGTACGGACGTACTTCAAGATTCAACCAACAATATAGTCACAAAATATCATATTTTGTGAATAATTCCAAATAAAGTTGTTCAAAGCATCACTTTGTTTTGATTTACAAGTTGTGTATAAAGAATAGACAGTATCAAAATGTTATGAAGCCCTGCAGAAGGAATGTAAGGAAATTAGAAAGGAATGAAATTAATTATTAAATACTCAGTCCCTATACAGGTAGTCAGCAAGTTGAATGGTCTGAAGGTCTGATTGATTAATGAAGATTAAGTACAATAGGTGTGGCGGGCATGAAATAGCCCGTAATCTCTACAGGAAGTTGTGGAAGCCATCTCCATCCAGAACTTTTAAGGCCAGATTCGACAAAATATTCGTCTATCAGAACTAGTTAAATTATACCACGAGAGGTAGAACAAGGGTAGCAGGCAGATCAACTTTGTATCTTACCTTGTATGTATGTACCTTACCTGAATAAAAAATTTAATTTAATTTAATAGAAGAAGTATTAAGTTTTAGTCTTTAATGTTTTTCCTGCCCGAAACGCTTTGCGTAATAGTGGCTTTAGGCATTGTATGTACTAGCTCTATCTATAAATCGATCAATTTTTGTAGAACCTCTTGTATGTATGTACTTTACCTGAATAAACATTTATTATTTATTAGATGGTAGCGGGGGGGGGTCTCCGGGCCTCACCCACCATAACAATCAATGAGCCTCGCCCTCCGCGGCCCCTCACACACCTCTACTTCAAGGTGACTAACACACTCCAGTTTTAGACCCATGTATTCTTCAGTACAATATGCTATATGGGGGTTATAAGTTCATGTATATGTACTAAATATATAGGTATATGAATACAGGCAGTAAGGCTTCCATCAAATACTACATTACCTTCCTCTAGGAAGCGTATTAAGGTCTAGCATTACAGTTCAGAGTTTTATATATACAGTACACTTGAGAGGATGTTCAGTGACTTAATATCTAACATATCCAAAGATTTAAGTAAAGGGGCCAGAGTGTTGTCTGGGGCTTGTTTGTTATTACAAATTATTATTATAAATGTTTATTATTACGGACCCTAATAACAAACAAGCCCCAGACAACACTCTGGCCCCTTTACTTAAATCTTTGGATATGTTAGATATTAAGTCACTGAACATCCTCTCAAGTGTACTGTATATATAAAACTCTGAACTGTAATGCTAGACCTTAATACGCTTCCTAGAGGTAGGTAATGTAGTATTTGATGGAAGCCTTACGGGTCCGTCTAATTACCACAAGCTACACAAGCTTCACAAAGATTCCTGGCAATACATTAGTAATGAATAAATATGATAGGTTGACCTAACCCAACCTAACCTAACCTAACCAAACCAAACCAACCAAACCAACCAACCAAACCTAACCTAACCTAACCTAACCTAACCTAACCTAACCTAACCTAACCAACGCTTGGATCATCGACTTGATTTGGCATCACCAGCTCTTTATTTTCATCTAATTTCTTTATAAAAAGATACTTTTCAGATTAAAATTATGTTTTTTTCGTGTTGTATATTCAGCACCAACATTATAATGAGTAACTATATCATATTTATTCATTACTAACGTAATGTACAGTAGAATAAAAGAAAAACATGAAAATAAGTTAATATTTATTGTTTCACTGGGTAGAGTCATTCTGTAAGTCTGCGTCTGACACTTGTCGGGCACAATTCCTGGTGCTCGATTTACCTAACACTTGCTATTTTATTCTCTGATGTTTCACTTCAAGCTCAACAAGCTAAGACTGAGAACAGGAGATGCTTTTTCACCCACAGAGCTATAAACTCATAGAATTCCTATCCGCTGAAGCCGTAAACGCCAGAACTGTGGTAAGTTTTAAAATCTGCCTGGAAAAGATCATAAGGCAAATGGGGGGGACCTTGGACAAGCCGCCGGCTTCCTGTCCTCATCGAGGCCACTAGGGTTAGTGGCCCTTGGGTAAATCAGGTGATTGTTTTATCACTTGTTCTTCTTTATTAACATCTACAGAGAGCACTTATATCCATATTTGCATTACACATGTAAAACCCCAGACAATAATGGTTTAAATCATCACATAATGATGACCACATTTCCCTAGTAACATTCATGGTGATAACTACATTTGTACCATGAACTGTAAGCAGGATTTTTCATGAGTCACGGTAAACTCCATTGTATCCACATAGACCTATTATATCCATATTTGCATCATACATGTAAAACACAGACAATAATTTGTTAAATCTTCATATGATGATAACTGCATTACCCTGTGAATCAACAAATGATAACCGCTGTCTAAAGGTTAATGCAAATGAGAAAGAGGAGAGGGCCAAGTATATTGTCCTGTGGAACACCAATGTTAATGGGCAAGGTGGGAGAATTGGAATCATTCACAGAGACATACTGGTGCCTGTCACTGAGGTAAGATGTAGGTATTGGAGAGAGTGACCTCCAACTCCATAGTGTTGTAATTTAAGGAGGTTATTGTTGTTAATAGTGTCAAAAGCCTGACTTTTGGCCTAAAAGCCTAAAAAGCTTTAGAATAAACCCATCAATACACTAAGGCATGCTGGATGTGTGACCTCTAGGACCAGCAGAATAGTGTTCATAAAGGTACTTTTCTAAGACTTAAAGCTTGTTATTATTAAAGACAAGCAGTACTTTGAGGGATGGTGTGTTTTGGGTCTCACTTGGCTATAGATATTCTGTGTTATTTACTAGATGACCAATTGTTTAAAGTAATTGCTCATTTCATTAGTACTGTATAGTGCTGTACTTCTGCCATGTCTTATATGATTTTCAGATAAATCCTTCTCTGCCACAGTTGCAATTATAATTGATAAACAGATTTTTTGCTAGAATTAATATTCATATTTGGTATTAAGATGCAGCCTCAGCTATATTATCATTGTCATCTTACAGACTTGCTCTTCTATTGGTGACCATGACAACATTAGATGACAGACTATTAGGCGAGAAGCTGCATTACTATTGCAGTAGCTCTGAGGATGAAGATGGTGACGATGATGATGATGATAAGGATAAAGACTCAAGCCCTGGGAAGGAAGCTGATTTGCCTTCCCCTCAGTCTGAGATTAGAGGTTGGGAAGGAGCATCTACGAATGTAAGTGTGGAATACAGTACAGTATGTTGGTTTTGTGAGAGAATTTACAGGAAAACATGTTATGTTTGAGGGACTCCCTTGTGACTCTAAAGATATCTTGCTGAGATGGCCCCCAACTACTAGGTTGCAACAGCCATGGAGCTCTGTTTGGCACTCCAAGGACCAGGGGGACCAGAGCCTGGCCCCCCTGATGGGTACAGTGACACTCTGCCACCCCCACCAGGAAAGCATCCTGAAAGTCAGTAAACCAATGCAGACTATTGTTGAGTTCAAAGAGACTGAAACCTGAAATGTTCTGCAGAATGGCCCCCTCCCCCCAAATAATGTAAAAAAAAAATTGTGGGAAATATTATCATAATTTCTAATTCTAAAATATTAAAATAATCCTTTATGAGAGAAATGCACTGTTCAGGTTTAATTAACAAATTAATATGCAACATATAATTGCGTAGTTATGCAGAACAATACCGCTGCATTGGCAGGGCGACACCAGCCTGGCTCTTGCAGATCAGGTGTTGAACATAATCCAGATCTGATATTATGTATGCCAACAAGTGATTTGGATCATCTGAATTTGAGTTAGCAGTCTTAAACTGTAGACAGTGTACTGTATGGTAATTATGACATTTATTATTAATACAATATGCAGTACATGGAATTATGAATGCAGACTGGACCAAAGGGTGTACTGAAGGACTGGCAACGGTTCAAGCAACTGGAGTCGGAAAAAAGAATGGAGCAGGAGCGAGAGCGTGTTCTCTTGGCGAAGAAGCTTTCTCTTACCTGCAGATCACATGTAAGACCAATATTTAATTGCAAAATTTTACATAATTTGGAATAACTTATTAATTATTGCAAACATAAATCTGTGTGGCAGTTTGTGGCTTTGAGTTTAGCTATGGTATGTATCAATTAAAGCTGTATAATGATAATACAGTACTGTACTTTATAAATAGTGCATGAATTAATGAAATCCATGAGATTGTATTATTATACACCATTGGTCTGCATCTTCCAGAATTTTTAATCTTGTCTGGATTGACTGGCCCCCATCATCTAGGTTGCCAGGACCCCTTTCATCTAGGTTGCCTGGACCCCTATCATCTAGGTTGACTGGCCCCCCCCGTCATGTAGGGTGTCTGGCCCCCGTCATCTAGGGTGACTGGCCCCCCGTCATCTAGGTTGACTATGCCCTGCCATCCAACTGGCAACATGGCAATATTCTGTATCATCTGCCAATAAAAAGAGCAGCCTGATGTAGTCATTATTACATAGGTTTTTTGTTTGTTTTTTGTATACAGTACAGTACTTAAATAGTATTTGTCATTATTGGAGAGCTATTGTATGATTGATTTAGGGACTTTAGGAATAGTCACGTGTGTTCCCTGGTTTGGATATTGTAATAACACTTGTAAGGCTCTTACCTTGAGGTGCTTCCGGGGCTTAGCGTCCCCGCGGCCCAGTCGTCGACCAGGCCTCCTGGTTGCTGGACTGATCAACCAGGCTGTTGGACGCGGCTGCTCGCAGCCTGACGTATGAGTCACAGCCTGGTAGATCAGGTATCCTTTGGAGGTGCTTATCCAGTTCTCTCTTGAACACTGTGAGGGGTCAGGCCAGTTATGCCCCTTATGCTCTTGTCTCAACCTAAATATCATTTCTCATGATTACTGCCAAATGACTTTTTATGTGAAACTTAAAGGTTTTATTCCATTTCAATATGCAGACTCACCTTAATTGAATTTTCCTTCACTGGTCAGCTTGATGATGAAAAAGAGAAAGAGAAGCAGAGGAAAGAGGAGGAGGAGGAGAATGATGTCGATGGACTAATAAGTGAAGAGTTTCTTCGGCAATACATCTCTAAGAGGATGGAGGAAATGATGATTACCACATCAAATAAGTAAGGCTCTTGAATCTTTTAACATTATCATCATATTGCAGAGAAAACTTCTCAGACACCCAGTATTATATACTGTATTACTTTCAGACACTCAACAATATGAAACACATTTATGCTTGAAAAAATATGTACTAATTAGTTTTTCATAGCTCAATATTAGTTCATTCTGTCAGAATGTTAACATGTACAGGCTGAGTTTATATTCGCGGTACCAGGATACCAACGGACAAGAATATTGCAGATAAATATAATAATTAAAATCTTGTGATGTGTTCGGAGATTATTGACATGGGTTTTGAACGGCTGCAAGTGAAAATTACATTTGCTCTTTAATTTATGTTATGTTTCAATCTATATCATTGTTTATTTTACATGTAATACAGTAGTATGGATATCTATGATATTGAGAGTGAACATTGATTTCATATTATTAAGTCAAGGTTTACAACATCCCGTAAATTTTGTTTTGTTTTGTTTTGTCAGAGCACAGTTTGGTCATTTGATTACACTGGAGAATGGAGAAACATTTTTGGATGCCATTGACAAAGAAGATGTGGGAGTCACTGTCATTGTGCATATTTATGACCAGGTAGGTTGGGAGACGTTCAGGAATAACTGTAGTACTTGAGGACAGGTTATACACAACTTTTGGTTCTTTCTCTTTCCAAGTCTTGGATGTCTTGTCATATCTTGAAACTCTCTTGGAAAAGCAGCTGAAATATTCATCAGAAATTTGCTTGTTTGGGTATAATTAAAGTGAATGATATTCCAAATGTGTGGAATATAGATAGCTATGCTCAAAAATATGGTGCACGTGTTAGTCACACATACAGTATAGTATATTAGAACAATAAAAGACAGTTTTTGCTGTTACTGTATTACGCTATATACACACACACACACATATATATAACTACAGTACGTATCTTCATGCACAATTACGAATCCTTAAGCATTTCTGGTGTATGTAATAACCTCATAAGAGATTATCAGAAGCCTAGTCTCGCATTGTTTACATATAGAGTAGACACCAGCAGCATTGGAAACAGGTGCAGAAGTGTGAACCAGATTACTACGAAATGTGCTAATTTGTTGAAAGGCGAGTTATACATCAAGGACGAAGGGTATTAGTGAGATTTTTAAGTTCAGATATAAAGGGAAGGCACAACAGTGTTACTATTGTCAGAAACAGGTTTGGGATAAAATAAATTTCTTTTAGCTTGAGAATAGGCACAGTTGATAAAATGTATGGGGTAACCAAGGTGAAAAAATATTTCAGAATCAAGAAACTGAGGGTCACTAAAGTGTAGGGCTCGGAGGAAGAGAGAAACAAGAGTACTTTTCTTAACAGAAAGGGGGAGGATTAGGAAAAGAATGAACATACATACTCTACTACTGTTCATAGGCTTGCTGTAAACAGAGAAAGAGAAACCAGACACAGAACTGTGACTCAAATGCTGCATTTGATTATGTAAATGAGTTATTTAATTGAAAAAGAGAATCATCATCGTGGTTACTGGTTAACAAGTACAATACGCTTAGGTAGAATTTATTAGAGAACTGATAATCATATTAACTGATTAGTAAAATCACAAATCTGTCCTAATTTACTATATATACATTTTACTTTGCTAATTGGATTATGATTAATCATCTCAGGATGCTATGGGATGTGAAGCAATGAATGGCTGCTTGACGTGTTTGGCGCAAGAGTATCTTCATGTAAAGTTCTGCAAATTGCCAGCATCTGCCGCTGGTGTCAGTAGTCACTTTGTAAGTTTGAGGTGTATTTTTTATGAATATTTCTAGTTAAAGGTTTTTAAAATGTAATACAATTTTAGTCTGAAATAGTTAGTTATTAATTTAAATTAGATTTAATTTGTAAATATTGTTTGGTTAATGTTTAGTATTTGTTTGGATGTATAGTAAACTCTTCAAAGTCCAGATCTCCATATAATAGATACCACTAAACAACAGATCAAATCCTCTCACCAGATCTCCTATCTGAATCTTGAGTTTGTTGTATAAATCCAGATTCCAGAGGAGGGATACAGTGAAAGCCAGATGGCTGGTTTACCACATAAAGTATCTTCCATCAGATCATTTTTATCTTATTTTCCTGTTCATGGAACTGTATTTTAATTGTAAATATTATTGAACTGTCATTCAGTTCAATAATAAAGACAATAATACATTTAACTTGTTTAGTTTTACTAAACTTGTCAGACCTCTCATTACTTCAGAAAATTTGGTGATAAATTGCCAAAATGCCATCATTGAATGTATGAAATGCCAATTTCTGGGTGAGCGCCAGTGGCTCCTTGAAGTTGTTACACTGATGCAGAAATTGCAAATTGAAAAGAAACTCTGAAAAGGGACAGCAGTGCAAACCGAGATCCCCCTAGCACCAATCCAGACAGGCTAAGACAACTTGTTTACCCGAAGGGCAAGGGCCATTCTTGCCCTTTGCCCTGCTTCCACTCCGAGCCTCTGAGGGAGGCCAGGTTCTGGCTCGCGGGTCTCTGGTAGGCCAATAAGAACTCTTGTGACTGATGGCACCTAGTAGTATGGCACTGTATCAGCCTCTGTATCAGAGTGCCACAAGGGGTTCCCCCCAAGAAAAGGAAATATGAACTTCACATGAATCCTGATATGCCTTGAATATAATCCAGATTTTGGAGGATCCATTGTATTTTGTTAAGTTTTCAGAAGTCTGTTGAATGCTTTTTATTAATTGTAAGTTTAAAAAGTGCAATGTGATATGGATTTTGTCAGTAAAATTTTACACCTTATGTACCAGATAATAGAATACTGTATTTTTCTATTTTAGAAAGTGACAGGCTTGCCAGCTCTTCTCATTTACAAAGGAGGCCAGATGATGGGCAACTTTGTGCGACTGACTGATGAGTTTGGAGATGATTTCTATGCCACTGATGTTGAATCTTTCCTGATTGAGTAAGTAGTTCATTGAAATTACAGAAAACAATCCACTGTATAACTACTATATGTTCGAATATAGTGATTATTAATTTTTTCATTCTCAAATATTTTGAGTCATTGAGAGATTATCATTTACTATGACATAAATACTCTGTTCAGCTGTGTTGGTCTGGAGGTGGTTGGGCCACAGTTTAATACTTGTACAGTATATAAATGTTGGCAGGTTAAATAGTACAGTAGTCTTTTTTTTTCTGTGGAATAATGGTGGAT
This sequence comes from Procambarus clarkii, assembly GCF_040958095.1. NCBI lineage: Eukaryota > Metazoa > Arthropoda > Malacostraca > Decapoda > Cambaridae > Procambarus > Procambarus clarkii. The sequence goes on from NC_091214.1 coordinate 19,423,455, forward strand.
ATGAACTCTTTCTGAAGCATAATATTTCAAATTTTGAGCCTATTCCTTAGTCATGTAATTGTATCTGTTTTATTTTTATGGCTTTAGTTGATGTAGACCACAAGACTTGTACTCGTTTAGCAGACAACTTAAGTTTTTGTGCGATCCCAGAAGAGTTCTCAGTTCAAATGTGTGTGAAAGTTCATTCCCTTATTTTGTTTTCCTTGTTTGTGATTGGCACTTGTTTCAGATTCCTTGTCAAAACATTTTGCTCTGCTTCTTCATGATGTGACAATTTCTATTCTGAATATGGTGTATATCGAAATGCAGTTTTCGATCATCTCCTTAAGTTTGCGTGGTCACCCTCACTATTAGCTTCCTTTTTTCATTGTTTCTGTTACCTTCTGGGGTGGTGGACTGCTGTCCATCACCCTAGAAGGTAGGAAATGGCAAGATCTTCCTTCTAATCATTTTCACAATTGTTTTGCCTGAGCGCTGCTTCTCTGGTCCCTGTAGCAGGCCACTCTTGGCAGCGTTTTCCTCAAGCTCCAGGCTGGGATATGGTTTCTGGTGCACCTTTAATTCTATCTAGAGCCGAGCTTTTGGTTCATTCTTCCTCTAAGGTCAATGCCATTCTGATGTTCACTTCATATTAGTAGCTGAAGGGTTTCTCTCAATCAGTCCTTTTATGAGAAAGTTCAAGTGACTTGTGTGGTGAGGGATATTTTGGCAGGCTTGGGCATTCCACCTTGTGTGTTTGAGTCTTCTTAGCCATTTAACCTATCGTTCATACAGTCATTCATGAATTAGAGTTGGACAAGAGGTTAATTGTAGTAACTATTTCTTTGGGCAGTATCCCAGTTTTTTCCAGTTCTCTCTTTGGTCCATGACCTCTACTTTCTCAATACTCACATTTCTTAGTGTTCAAAGATGACCACTTCTTCTCTGGTTTAATTGGAGGTGTCTAGTCAATCTTAGCTATGTGACCTATTACCATGTTCACTCTGCCTGCTAGTTTTGTGCGTCTCTGTGGTATCAGAGCCAATGCCACGGTAAGTAAATGAAGTCACCTAAAATAAGAACTTTTATTACATTCAACACTTGACTTTCTATAGACTACTAAGCCAATTAAAATATGTATATTGCATTTTTCAAACTTGTTTCTTAATCAAAAGATTTAAATGAAATTGTAAGTGCAGTTGGCTTCATTCTGGACTCTCAATCAGGGATCCCGGGGGTTCGATTTCCATATGACACAGAAATGGTTAGGCACGTTTCCTTTTGCCTAACACCTCTGTTTCCCTAGCAGTAAATAGTTACCCATGAGTTAAGCAACTGTTGTATGGTTGCATCCTAAGTAGTTCAACTTATGAGGGTAACCTCTATACAAGTCTAGGGTATACATATATATATATTATCGAACCTCATTTAATGTTGGAATTAGTATCCTGAACACTGCAACTTTAACTAAAATGATGCTAAGTGAAACCAAAAACCTCATAGGCCTAGTGTTAAAAGTAAGGGTTACATTCCTAGGATATTGGGAAAGATGATGATCGATTATTTTTTCACCCCAACATTATGATACTCAAAAAATTATGAAATGAAACAAGGCATGATTTAATTGCAAATGTTAATTATAAAACGTTACATAACAGATATAGGACTAGACATAAATGATTGTTTCTCGGGTAAGTGGTGTGGGCATTGTTGGATTATTTATCTGACTCAAGCATGGGTATGGGGGTCATCTGGATCACATGTTATCTCATCATCATCTTTCTCATCATGATCATCATCATTCTTCTCTTCTTTATGTTCATCTTCCTTGCCCTAACCATCTTATACAGTACTTTGTTTTCTATAAGGGCCATAGGCTTCCACAGTCTTTTCTCTGTCCTTTCTTAGGAACTTGACAAAACAGGACTGTTTGCCTGTCTGATGTTAAATTTATTTACATATTTTTCTAATGATGTAAATACTAAATGACATTAACTGGGGCAGTGTTAAACGAGGTTGGCCTGCATATACACAGGCTTTCTGTTCCTGACAATAAATTAATTATTATTATAAAATACTGTAAATGCATTTTGTTGGGGGACAGGAAGCCTGTGTATATATGTACTTCAGGCATGTATCGAGGTCCCCTCCAAGCTCAAACTTCTCACCCCAAAACAGTTCTTAACTCCCAGGTACCTATTTACTGCTATGTGAACAGACCCATTAGGTGAAAGGAAACATGTCCAACTATTTCTGTCCTGCCTAAGAATCGGAACTGGTACTGTATCCCCGAATGTGAGTTGGGAACAAAGCCAGCTGTATTACAAGACCCTATGTACATGTATAAAACCGGACTTTAGTTATCATGCTGTGATTAAACTATATTTGTTGGTACTTATTCACTGGATTATGATTAACTTTTGAGACCAGATTATTAAGAAAAAAGTTGTAAAGTTGTTCTTCACCATTCACTCCTGAACTAATCTGGTAATCCTTTATTTTTGTACTGTATTTCATTTTTGTCATTAATCTATCATCTAACATTTCTTTTTTTAGACATGGCATGCTGATGGACAAGTCACTTGTCCCTCCTGGCATCAAAGATTCTTCAATCAAATATGATGATGACGACAGTGATTTCAGTCTTGATGATTAGTTTTATCTAGTGTGGTTCATAGCCCACTTAATCCCACTCTCCTGTCTTCCTGTACACAACAGACAGCTCGAACAGCTTATCCAACGATGGCCTTGGTCATTTCATTATAACAACATGAGAACTGGCATGTTTTGAGCCAGTTTCCATCATTATTCCACTAGTGTCTTGGATGCCAATGACCACATCATTACAGTACCAGATATGTAATTTCTCATTTGATTGATCATGTGGTTAGGTAAGCTGTGTCTGTTATGGACACAATATTTATATTTTCATGCTTCTTAATGATGAGACAAATGAACACCTTCAATGTGGATTGTATTCTTAGAGCATTGTTTATTTCATGGCATGATAATGTGTAAGATGCAAAACAAATGTGCAAATTTCAAAGATGTATATCTGTAAATTAAAATTGTAATTAAATAAATTTTCATCTAATGTTTCAGTAAATCAAAGATGTTTGTAATTATGGCCATTTCAGAATTTTGTTCTTTTCTACCAAAGTCTGGGACAGAGTACATCCTACCTTTTCTGACATAGGTGGCTTTTTGACTGAGCATTGTTATGTAGAATGATGTGTATTGCATGTCTCATGAATTATACACCATAAAGTTTTGTACTTCACAGTGTATCAAATTATAATATTCTAAGAATATTATAGTCAAAAGAATTGCGACCAGGAGTGCTACTGCCCTCACACGGATCCCGCACCCTATCTGAGACACAAACAAGGGTTTTACACAATTCCCACATGCACCTGGGCTCTGTCAACCAGATGTTCTACCTATTTGCCCATCAATACACACACAAATCACAATAGTGTGATACATCAAATGAACAAATCCACAAGGGCCGTGACATGGGTTCGAACCCTCATCACGGCCCTACCTTGAGGTTACCTTGAGGTGCTTCCGGGGCTTAGCGTCCCCGCGGCCCGGTCGTCGACCAGGCCTCCTGGTTGCCGGACTGATCAACCAGGCTGTTGGACGCGGCTGCTCGCAGCCTGACGTATGAGTCACAGCCTGGTTGATCAGGTATCCTTTGGAGGTGCTTATCCAGTTCTCTCTTGAACACTGTGAGGGGTCGGCCCTTGTGGATTTGTTCACAAGAATGTTACAGAGACCACACGAGGTAGCATAGACAGTAATGATCCCGACGATTCTGTAGTGACAAAGACACCAGTTTCAGTGTACAAGTTCTGGGTAAGGGACAAATGAAAAGCACCGAAACTAAGGCTGAACCCAGGCAGGGTTTAAAAATCACGAAGGATCAAAGGAGAAGCAGAGGAGTAGGCAGGGCAGCCATAATACAATTATGGCTTCAGTGACATGATTGATAGATTGATAAAGATTAAGCCACCCAAAAGGTGGCACGGGCATGAATAGCCCGTAAGTGGTGGCCCTTTTGAGCCATTACCAGTATCAATAGATGATACTGGAGATCAGTGGAGGTGCGACTGCACCCTGCGTGACGGGAGATGCCTCCCGTCTTCAGTGACATCAGTGTCAGCACACTTTATGGGCTACTCATGCCCGTGCCACCTCTTTGGTGCCTTAATCTTCATAAATCAATCAGCACACTCATCTTTTGACAAGTCAGTCCCCGATATCATACAAAACATCAACTAGCTGACACCAGTATCTGCCAAACTCATGCCACAGACACAAGGAGCTGGACAATAAAGAAGTGATCCACCTAAAGAGACTCGGCCAGAAGGCTGAACACAAGGCAGGAAGTGAAAACCACCACTTCCCCCCCTCCTCCTCCTCCTCCTTAGGGGGATAGAGACCTAATTTTGCTCGTTTTTAACCATTCTATATCGTCACCGTCACTATCGAAGACAGAAGACTGTAGTCTACCCTCCAGGGTCAACGCCGTACAGGTCAACGCCCCTCCCAGCCCAGCCAGTGAGCCCCCTCCCCAGTCCCTCGCCTCGTAATTGTCGCGCAGCTGTGTAAACACTGGTTCGGTAACAGGGTTGTTGATTTGTGGAACCAGTTGCAACGTGGTGTGGTGGTGGTGGGGTCCCTCGATTGTTTCAAGCGTGGGTTGGACATGTATATTGAGTTGGGTTGGGAGGTTATAAATAGGAGCTGCCTCGTATGGGCCGATAGGCCTTCTGTGGTTACCTTTGTTCTTATGTTCTGTGTCACGCTTTCTCTCTCGCTTGTCCTACGAGATCTTAACCTGTATATGATTGATTGATGCCGCAATGATCACATTGTGCAGATCAACAAATTCCTCTGATGCTGCCATATTTGATACCATCATAAATAAATAGTACATCTTGAGCTTATTTTATTTATCTAAATACAAGAAGGTACAATAGGTCTGTGAGAGTACATAACACTGGTGTTCTTACATTCTTGCAAAGCCAGTAACAATTATTGGGTTTCGGGCAATGTGTGGTATGCTGCCGCCATAGACACTGAGGACCCCCTTTTCACACCCCTTTTGTGAAGGGGTGTGATATCCTCCTGCCCCCATATATCACTCTTGCCAATGATATCGTGATTCTCACCCCTCAGAATATGCACACCATGCGTCAAATTGATGTATGAATGTATGTACTTTCATGTAAATCACTTATGGTTATATATTATAGTTAAGTGAGTGAGGTGTAAGGATGTGGCAGCAGTTTTTTTTTTATTATTATTTTTCTACCACAGACGGCCACACATTTACAATGCTAACCAGCATATATACATTTTCTTCTGTCCTCCATGGACATATCGTGAGGAGGCATTCACATATGGGACTAATAGAACAAGAACCCGGCAATGTGATGTTATAGTGGCCAGAATACGCCTGGGATATAGACGTATCTGGCAGCTTTCTCAAAACCCAAATGTGGCAGCAGTGTAGGGTAGAGAGAGCAAGGTAGGCGTCGCAGGTCTGGTAGTTACCGCCTGGCCACGCTCACCGTGGGTGTGGCTGGTCCACGTCTCTCCCTTCTACTCCATCAACTTTGGTTTTTTGAATTGTAACATAATAGAGACATGCAACCTGATATACTAATGTACTTGGTATGTCAAGGAGAAGAAGCCTGTGAAGTTTATTGAATGCTGCTGTATATATGGACAAGTGAGTTAGCTGAAGTCTTGTAATTGAAAGAAATCTAAATTAACAAGTGATTATTGAATCAGAAAAGGAGATAATAAATGAAGTGATAAATGTTTTCATTCACGAGTATTCCTTAGCTTTGACAGTACGCAAACAAATGCACCTGATTGCTTAACCAGACGTACGAACCCCATCAACCCTCCTAACCTATCTATCGAAGCAGAGGCCTAAAAAATGTCTATTACTGTGCTTTAAGTTTTAGTACTAACGTGGGGTATATTTAACGTGTGGGTAGAGTGGGTATAAAATGGGAGGGATTAGGTGATAAGACGGTCTGGTCATTATGGCCGCCTCGACCCCCCCACGTGTTGCTAAGGGCCGCTGACCTTGACCAGTTGACCTTCAGCTCCACCTGGTGCTTCCCTGGGTAGGCCTACTCAAACCCATGCTGGGGGGAAATGATTACTTATTTATAAGTAATATAGTTAATAGTAAATTATACACCCTAGATATATAAAGTATTACAGCTAAACTAGAAATGATAATGTGAATAACAGTAATTAGCATCTTTTGATGCTAATTAGCATTAGCATCACATCCAGAAAGCAGCCCGTAGCAGCTGTCATAACTCCCAGTTACCTATTCACTGCTAAGTGAACAGGAGCATCAGGGTGAAAGAAACTGCCCATTTGATCCCGCCTCCGTCAGGGATCGAACCCTTGCTTACCATTAGGACTACAACTCCCGAGCGCTGTCCACTCAGCCGCGAGGCCCCTGTGTGTGTAATTCCAACAATACTTGTTGAAGGAGGGCGACGCCAACCGATTGATTGATAAAGATTAAGCCACCCAACAGGTGGCACGAGCATGAATAGCCCGTAAAACCAATCGGCCTCCCACTTTATAATTAATTAGTAATTATAATTATAACTGGCCGAAACGCTATGCGTATTAGTGGCTTTAGGTATCGTATGTACTAGCTCTATCTATAAATCCAACATTATGTTTGTAAATCATCTATGTATATACTTTTCCTGAATAAAAAAAAATTATTTTGAATTTTGAATTGTTGTTCTAAGGGCAGCAACGGGCTAGGCCGTATGACCCCTGCCAATCTGAATCCGAATTGGGAGATTACAATGCTAGGTATAGTATATTCCCTTGGTGGTTTGACAAGTCTCGATGTAGTTCTATATATGAAAGCATATAAGCATATTTCTATTAGATAAATATACCAGTGAGGAAGAGGAGACAGCTTAATATTGGTGGGTGCAGTCTGGTAGTGATTGGCAACCCTCCATCTAATTACCAAAAGCTTCGTAGTATTACGTAAGTAATGAAGAAATATGATATATTTACTCACTATAATGTTGGTGCTGAATGTAGAACATGGAAAACACAATATTTTTACTCTGACATATCATTTTATAACGAAATTAAACGAAACAATGTAGCAGGTGACGCCACAAAGTCGACGCTCCAAGCGACACTTGTAGCTTTCAGTAATTAGATGGATGAAATTTCGTTATTATATTATATTATCTAAAGTAAACGAATGTTTTTTCATGTTGTACATTCAATACCAACATTATAGTGAGTAAATATATCGTATTTCTCCATTACTTGCTTAATGGTAGGAAGGTTTGGGGTGATAAGCGAGCCGCACTGGGAAGTTCAAGAAAGGAGCGTGAGGCGGGGCATATGAAGGTTAAGCGGCTGGCAACGGTAACTTGTACCACTAAAAACATTAGCAGTACGGGAGAAAGTGTCGTGTTTCGTTGTTGGTGTGGATACCCTTGGTAGGCAGGCGTCATCCACCCAGAGATGGATCAGCAGGAGGAGTGTGTAGCCGTGTAAGAGGGAAATATTAGGGCGAGGTGACCGTAGGAATGGGAGACTGCTTCCTGTGGTTACCCACGCTACCGCCCTAAAGCTTCCTACCATTACGTTCAGTAGTGAAGACCTATGATATATTTACTCCCTATAATGTTGCTGATGGATGTAGGATATGAAAAACATACTTTTACTCTGAAATAATATAATTTCATAACGAAATTATACGTAACTTAAGTGGCGGGTGACGCCACTTAAGTCGACGATCCAAGTCACACCTGTGGCATTTAGGTAATTTGACCCAATTATAATAATAATAATATATTTTTGCTTAATTTCATCATTTTATTTAATACTTTTTATTTTAATTTAATTGCATTTAATTTAATATTTAATTTAATGCTTTTCTATGTTTGAAAACAGTCTCTCTTTTTAAATCTACTGAAATACTGTATACTGTATAACACCAATATGAATTACATAATTTATCAGTATTGTTTGACCTGTATTTGGCCCTTGACTAGTCAACGTTGCCCAGGTGTCCGAATACTGGCAATTGTTAAGTATTTTTTATTTAACCATATTTTAGCTTTTGCATAAGAAATATTCCTTGAAATGTAGTCACTTTACCAGTCTATATCACTATTTTTGCCTCTCCTTTTTAGCACTTTTAGGTTAATAAGCATATATATACATGTAAATTACACACTTGATTGGTGGTGTGAGGACTCCATCCTCCCAGAACAAACACATAAGTAATTTGATAAAATACACATTTCTTTGCTTTCATTTCAGTTTTTTTAAGCAAAATTAGGTATACACAACAATGTGCTGCTACCCTATTCTATGAGATATTACACAGTGTAGATCAAGAACTATCTATAGGTTCATCTACTATCCCCATTTCACAGGATGGTTAGTCATAGCATGGAATCAGGGGAGAAAATTCCAGCCTTAAGCATGGTTGCAAATTTTTGGAATCCTATACATGGGTTAACCCAACTGACACTTGGGTCAGATTTCAGTATTATTCGGAACAGTTACACAACTGTATAACTCTCATGGTGCACCACCACTTGGGTTATTGTAACCAACCATGGAAGTATTGGGTAAATACTGGTTCGGTAACAGGGTTGTTGATTTGTGGAACCAATTACCGCGTAACGTGGTGGAGATGGGGTCCCTCGATTGTTTCAAGCGTGGGTTGGACAATGTATATATGAGTGGGATTGGGTGGTTATAAATAGGAGCTGCCTCGTATGGGCCAATAGGCCTTCTGCAGTTGCCTTTGTTCTTATGTTCTTATGGAGACCTCATCTTCAGAAAGACAGATCTGCTTTGGAGCAGGTTTCCATACCTGGATGCAATAATCCAGGTGGAGGCGCACCGGAGAGTTGTACAGTTGATTGTAGATATGTAAGCAGCACTATGTCAGTCAGGTAGTTCTTTATCTTTTTCCCCATTAAACCATTAAATTTTACCACTTTACTCAGTTATGTTCTAGTAGCTTTAGTAATTACAACTTTGTATTTTCTTTGTTATTAATGTTAAAAACTGTAGTATTGTTATTAGAACCTCAGATCCCATAATGCAATACTTAATGTATTAAATGTTTACCCCTTTTTATGCCTGTTAATCATTTTTTATCTCAATACTGTAATTTTAAGTTTTGCACAAAACACTTTGTATAATAGTGGCTTCATTTGTATGTGTAACTCCTGTCCCCACAATTGTCCATTCTGCTTATGTTCTTTGTGTACACATTCTTGAGAATAAACTTATGAAATATGAATTATGACTTTTTGAATTGGTAAAGGATCTACAGGATCTTATTGCGTTTGAGGGGTTCTTCCACAATTTAGGACCCTATTTATTTACATTGCATTTCTTGTATATAGGAGCCACATTAGTTTTCATGCTATAATAATTTTTATTTCAAATTCAAATTAAATAAAAAAAATCAAATGTTTATTCAGGTAAAGTACATACATACATACAAGGTGTGATACTGTACTGCCCCTACAAGTTGACTAACTCCTGAGTACCTACTTTCTGCTAGGTGAATTAGGTGAAAGGAAATGTGCCCAACCATTTCTGTCCAGACCGAAATTTGAAGCATGATAGTAGAGTATTCATAGGTACACAATGTAAAATATATGAAGTCACTAATTTGCAGAACATTTTTGGCATAATTTAACATAATTAGGCAATTCATTTAAAAGTTTAATAGGGTAACACTTAATACTAAAGGAGAAATATACTAAAAATATATACTGTATCTGACAATTCATTAATTTCTAATGTTGATTTGATGAGAATTGCAAGGAGATTGCTCCTGCTTTCAGGATCCTGGGTGAGATTTCTTATAGCTTTTGTTCTGAATTCCTCCAGGTGCCTCTTCTGTTTGTTCTGTTATTCCAGATAACCCATATAAACTTTATTTCTGAATACTCTCCGGGTGGGGTAACCAGGCAAGTGTGATATTAGTGTAGTTAATACTAAAAGGAGGACACTACTGCTAAGGAGGATCTCTGCACACTTGTTCCATTTTCCAAGACACTGATTACTCAGAAATTTACCCAGTCATTTATACCTTAATCCACAACTGTTGGTATGGTCATTGGTCTGACATTACAGGTAAACTGTGCACTCATGTAGATAACCTATTCCCTTGGCCTTCTTTCTACCACCATAATAAACAGTGGGGAATGGCTCTGGCTGGACTAAGCATTGCCACACATGCTTAAGTTGCATGTGCTTAATGGAATGCCACCCTGCTCCATATTGTCCAAACTGCAGTGTCCCATATTGTGTTCACATCTTTGTAGACTGTTAAGATTTTCAGGACGATTGAATGGCTTGCTTTCTTGATGTCCCTCGGAAGAATCCTTGTTGAATTCTATACCTTTGATATGGCTCGCCTTGTCCTTTCATTCTCGTATTGGCATACTGAGTGAAATTTAGCACCTTTTGAATGATGGGACATGGTCTTCCCAGCTGGTGCCTTCTTTTGATAATTACTTAAGCATGTTACCAATAAATAATGGTACTGTACTGTACAACCTAACAAGATCCAAGCATATTCATCCATCCACCACTCGACAATAATGAAGCCCTTAAACTCACTTTAATGTAGACTTCACACACCCATAGATAATGTTAAGCAGGCATTTGTGCAATATACATAAATTTCCAGATCTTTTAACTATTATACTTAGGTTACAGTGATACCAAACAGTATATTCATAGGCCTTGCCTACATTGATTTGAAGGCAAAGTTTTCAAAGTGGATAATATTTCCAATTTATCTTTTTACAGATTCCTGAGATTGGTCAAGCATTATCCCAGAGCTGAATTGTAGCAGTGACAAAGACCTGGCTAAGATCACTCCTCTCGTAGGTGATGTGGAACAACACATTATGAAAAATGTAAGCACCTTGATTCCCAAAATACTTGCTCAACATTTAGTTATAATTTTCCTTACTCTGAAGTTGCTATTAAAATATTTGGTCAATTATGTAGTGTATTGTATTTTTTGTAGTTTGTAAGGAAACTCGTTGGGAATGCAGACTGTTTTTAATTACTGTATAAAGTAATTTATCATTTAATTTAAATTTAATGTACAATAAATGTACATATAAATGTAAAGTGATATAATAGAATGAATCTTCGTGTGTAGTTGAGACGCCCTTTCCCTTAGGTGGATTTTTCACCAGTCCGAAAATGGGATTCTCCAGATCTCCCTTAAATTAGTTCAACTCAGACAGGATCAGCTTGTCTGGGTTGAACTGGTTCATACCCCCCCCCCCTCCCCCCTCCTCTGTGTTGAGGCTGAAGCATCTTGTGAAGGTGGGAACTGGACACATTGAGTGTTGCATTGTTGTTGGTGAATGTTGAAAGTGTGGTATCTCTCAAGTATCTGTACCTGAACCACTCTTTGGAGTTTAGACCGATAATGATTCCCTGTTGACTGGTTATATTATCAGCTTTCACCTCACCTGACCATCCTCTAGCAGGTGGGAAATATTATTAACTAATTATGTAGTTGTACACTTGGGAAATGTGATAACTTAGAGATAGGTTATGTAGGATTAACAAAGCCATCTCATTATCTTCACATAAGCTAATGAGAGTATGGAGTATGTATATTATACTTGCTATAGTTTCATTACACCATCTTTGATCTTTGCTTCCAACCACTTGCACTTGACGGTAGAGTGATGGTCTCTCTCCTTGCAGATTGGCATTCAATCTCCACCTGTCCAAGTGGCTGGGCACCATTCCTTTCCTTCATCCTATCATAAATCCTTATCCTCCCATCCCTCCCATGTGCTATATAGTTATAATTGCTTAGTGCCTTCTCCTGATAATTACCCTTACCCCTTACTCTTTACGTTAGCAATTGCATTTTCATTACTAATTTCAATTCCTTTCCGTATTAAATTTTGAGTTATTTATTTAAAACTTTCCAGAAACTGGGTTGCAGGGACATTGATATCCATAACAACCACAAGATAAGGTACTCCTAGCAGGGAAAAAAAGGAGACTACTGATATAACAAGATGGAAAGTATGAGCCATAATCACCCAACTGTCTTCCCTATTAACAAAGATCAGAATATGCAAAAATATGTAGGCCAAAATCAATTATCACTGGAAGCTTATAAACAAAACACAGTAACACCTAATGCGTGGCCTAACTCTGGAAATTACAATGTCGCAGGGACTCAGACAGGTCCATTATTGAACCAGTCACGATCCACTACTAATAAACAGTTAAAACCCTGGCCAAATTTGTCTCTGATAAAGCAGCATCCTCAAAGTCATCAAGGGGCAAGTCAACAACTGCATTCATCAACAAGAGTGTCACATGTGAGTAACTTGCAGCATGTACAGGAGCACCAGCAGCCGATTGTTGAGCCAGTAGCCAACACACAGTTTTCATCTGCTAAGCAACAACAGGGCAACCAACCACAGACAGTAATGCAGAAACGTCTGGCTATTTGGGAGACATATATGGCACGTAGCCTTCAGCAATACATCACGGAAAGAAGCCCACAGCAATCCGGTAATATTTCAAGATCAGTTAGACAAGTGGCCCAGTGCCATAGTTCACAAATTAATAATCCCATCACTCAGACTAATGTCTCTCATCAATTTCATCAAAATATGGGGCACCAATCCTTCCACCTTGACTCTTCAATTAGCTCTCAAATTACAGCTAAACAATCAACTCAAAACATCCCTCCACATCAGAATGTCAGAGTTCAACAACATGTTGTAGAAGACAGCCAATTGCAAAATTCCCAAGCTGGGCACTTGCCACTAAACAAAATTAGACAGCAACCAGTTCAGGATGAAATACAACCACATGCTAGGCAGCCTACTAATAGTTGTGAAGCATCTTCAGCAGAAGTAGAAATTATTTCGTGCCATATGGTACCACCTAATTCAAACGTACAGACAACCTCTCAAAATCGAATTGGTTCTAACGAATTACCCTCTTATCAGTGGACAATGCAACAGCAACTTCAAGAGAGAAACCACTTGCAATCATATAGTCATACTCAACAGATTCAGAAATGTAAAGATTTTAACAAGAATTTGAATCCTTATTGGTCAACATTAGTGATGAGATCACACAAAGGATTAGGAGATAAAACTGAATCTTCTAAGAGAACTCATCAGATCAAATATATTGTATATCCACTTCATTATAAAGGAAAACATGTATCAGAAAGTGTGCCTAAACCATGTTTAGGGCAGGATAATTCCATGCAGGAATCACACCAGATTAATACCAGCAGTAACTTGACCCAAGTTACACAGCAAAAGACTCATGACGTCACTTCATCAAATCATCATACTATGGATGCTGTTCAACCATCTGTAAGCTGTTTAAGCAAAAATTCAAGTTTAAACCTCACTCCACCTCCATCCCCTCCATCACCTCCATCAAACAACATATCTGGCAAGATTTGTTCTAAAGGAAATTCTGCTAATTGCCTCATTAGTAATGCAGAATCACATGCCAGTAGTAGTTCGCAAGGTGCATTTAGAAAAAGAAAAGTGCATTTAGGAAAACAGTCAGACTTGACCTCGGCTTCAGTTGTTGTACAGCCGTGTCAAGCTGCAGTTTGCAATGCTTCTCCAACAGAGTATGTGGAAAGTCACAGTGAATTAGCAAAGCTCTTGGGTTATAAGCCTCCTTTAGACCTCTCTACAACACTTAAGCCTACAAAAGGTAAAATAATAGATGAAGATGTTTGTAAAGCACAGAGTTCTTCACGTCAAGGAATCATAGAAAATAATTCTGACATTATGTTTAGGCAACTTGAAAATAGAATTAACTTCACAGAAGATAGGGACATAGATGACATGTCTTCTAGACCAGAGAGAAACACACGCAAACTGATGAAAATACAATCATCCAATCTGCCAAGTCTATCTTTGGATCATACACACATTCATAACTCAAACATGCTCTCTTCATCACTCTCACATTCCACTTATATATTACCTTCATTAATCAGCGCATCCTCCACACCTACCATGCTCTCCACACCCACCATGCTCTCCACACCTACCATGCTCTCCACACCTACCATGCTCTCCACACCCACCATGCTCTCCACACCTATCATGCCCTCCACACCCACCATGCTCTCCACACCTACCATGCCCTCCACACCCACCATGCTCTCCACACCTACCATGCCCTCCACACCCACCATGCTCTCCACACCTACCATGCCCTCCACACCCACCATGCCCTCCACACCCACCATGCCCTCCACACCCACCATGCTCTCCACACCTATCATGCTCTCCACACCTACCATGCCCTCCACACCTATCATGCCCTCCACACCAACCATGCCCTCCACACCAACCATGCCCTCCACACCCACCATGCCCTCCACACCTACCATGCCCTCCACACCCACCATGCTCTCCACACCTACCATGCCCTCCACACCCACCATGCTCTCCACACCAACCATGCCCTCCACACCAACCATGCCCTCCACACCAACCATTATTCAACATGATAGTGATATAGACAAATTCAGGATTGATACTGCCTCTAAGGATGCTCCTCTGAATGAAATACAACTTTCTGATGATCTGATGAAAGACATTGAGGTTCAGTGTTATGTCTGTGACAGTATTGTGAATGGAAATGAAATTACAGCTCACTTGTATTTTGGGACACTTTCATGTTCATCTTGCCCTGTAGAAATTGTAAGCTGTGATATGATGAATACTAATTATACACACAATAAGTGTTCAGTTCATACTTGTCAAAAGCATGATTTGTCAAAATGGTCACATGACCCTATTCAGTTTTTAAATCATTATGTAGAGAAAGACCTGCTCTACAGAAAGTTTTGTGAAGATGTGCATGCTACAGTGACACGTGAAGAGTTAGACAGAGAAATTGAACAATATGTTTCACAATTATCTGTCCTTTTGCCATATCAACCCTGGAGGTCTGCATTACTAAAGTGCAAAGAATATGCATCAAAGGCAAAGTCGGTTATTGACCCGACCTCACAAAATGAACCTAGTGCAGGGAACAGTAGTATTTCTGGCGAGGATGTGGATTCGGAGAATAAAAGTCTCGCCGGTCTCTTGCCAAAACCTCCAAGTTACCTTCGGAAATCGTCCAGATTGAATGAGCCTTGTATTATAGCAACGCCTATTGATGGAAGGTTCCTGGTGGTGAGGCTGCCCACACAGCCATGCCCAGAGTGCTGTCCAGAGTGCTACACCACCATTTGTCCCTCAAAGTGTACTGTAAATGTAAAAACTTTTATCGTAACCTATGTTTGTGTATATTGCTACCTGACCATATATATTACAAGTGATCAAATGGACGAGTCTACTCCAAGCATTGTTTTCGAGAATAGAAATGCAAAGTTAAGGAAAGACGTTCCAAAATCGGCCAAACCTGTAAGTAAAATAATTCTTCATACGTGATGTAAAAAAGAAAATTAATGGTATTGCAAAATGGAAAATGTTATGGAAATAACTGATTATAGAACAGTTTTAGTATAATAAAGTACAAATTTTTATAATCAAATAATTTTTGTGTATTACCTTTGATAATTAAGCAGCCTATAATGTTCAGGTAGAACACGCTTTGGAAGTGCCTTACCTCAAACACAGTGTGCACACACCCGAGTTATGTTGTCACTAAAGTCGTCCTATCAATAGGTAATTTTAAATGATGGATAAGTTAAAGGCTTCAGGATTAATATGTTAACCAAGGAGGAACAATGTGGATATTAAGATATTTAAATTAGTAAAAGTTATAGTAACATAAATAGGAACCACAATGTTATGATTTATGTTACTTTAGCAAGAGGTCACAATTTGTAAAATTATCATGTAGCTGAATAATCTTCTCACTGATCTAATTATTGTGTTCATTATAAGTTTTTCTGTAATTGCAATAATTTTTAATTTGCATCTCTATCCTCATGTAGCTTCCCTAAGTTATTTGTTATACCATCTGCACTAGTAAACATTGGGTGGGGTAATGAGAGTACACTAGAGTTCTTGGATGTGCCGTATCAGGCTTTGAAGGTGACTTCCACAATGTTTTCTTTCAGTAAACTGCACTTGTTAATCATCTATTCAGAATGTGTTTCATAACATTTGACTCACTGCCCATATACATGTACTGTATTTAGATATACTGTACTATACTGTACAGCCTTTGTTGTAAATTCCCAGGATGCTATGTATAACATTTCAGAAGTTTCCCGAGACCCTTGTAAATAACTAATCACAATTATTCTGTAGCTTTTTGATATAGTATATCCCACTCTCTCAACTATACCCAAAAAAATAATATAATTTTCACTTCTACATCACAAAATAAATGCAATTGCAAGTTATCTTTGCCATTTAATTATAAGCACAACCACTTTGTGAGTTGGCCTTGCTTCTTACAGGTCGGCATTTAATCCCCAACCATCCAAGTGGTTGGACACCATTCCTTTCCTAAATCCTTATCCCTTTCAAATGTTACAGTACAGCTCTAATGGCTTAGTGATTTCTCCCAATACAGTACTTACATGCCTTTCTTTCCTGCCAAACACACGACGAGACTATGATATTGCTACAACATTTGAACAAGTTTTAACAGCTATCAAGTTGTAAGAACCAACATAGCACGTTATAACCACATTCTTATACGTCATAAAAACGTCATACCAAGATGTAACAACTTTATTACAAGTTGTAACAAGCAGAAAATAGGACCAGTTATGTTTTTGTTTGCAAGATTCTTCCTTATTTTTTATCACTCCTACTTTTAATTTTCACTTTGGTTTGTCTTTCATTAACTTTCTATCAAATGTCCCCATTTAAAAAAGTAATCACATACAGCTGTGTGAAATTCAAGCTGGAAGAGTTTACATTTACATCCCAGGGCAGGTGCAACCTTATCCATTTTACCCTACACTAAACTGTACTGAATTAGAATGTTATATTACCACCACATATTATAAAAGATTGAATACCTGGGTGTTTGCCAGATGCCAATGTTGTGTCCAGTAGATGCTGTTACTTCTAGTAGTAATTTAATAACACTTGATATCCGGTACTATACAATACAATGCAATAGTTTGAGGAAAAGAAAGTCACTTGAAAGATGTCATCTCAAAGTTTCTTAATAATAACTGCTACAATATATACATATATACTAAATTTTGTGGTAAATCATTTCAGTCAGGAGTCTTAAGTATAAGCAATTTTATTTTTTTTTTGTGTATTTTTTCATACTGTACATTCATAATTTTGTCCACTCTTACAAACATTACAATTACATATAGAGTACATCATTACAATTACATATACATCTGTATTATTCAGTGATTATTCTGGGTCATAATTTTGAACACAGCAGAAAATTAACTACGTACCATCAGAACATATCTTGGTAATGAGCCAACTGTGACAATAATTCCTTAATACTGTACACAGTTTAGTCATTGCTCTATCAAATTCTTTTTATACACTGCACATAACCTCAAGCTGCATTTCCACAGAATTGAAATAATAATCTTAGCACAGGCCTTGACAAATGCCTGAAAATACTGACAATGTTTCTTAAATAATGAGTGTTCAGAGAGCCATAACAGTTGCTGTTCCTGGCTAGTGGTATTTTCTCACTGCTCATGTTTCCACGGTACAGAAAATAGCTATTGTTCCCAAACTTTGCTCCAACCTTAGCTCTAGGTAAAATAATACCAGGTCTACATACACAAATGATTACCATTTGTATATACAGTACTTCCTTGTATTACTTAAATACAGGTACATTGAGGACTGTACTGTGTGGAAACAGAATAATATAAATGTAATGTTTCAGAAGAAAGCACAAAAACAGGTATTTGATATATGTGTAGCCACCATGTTTGATTTCCCATGACCTCAGATGCATTGCACACGGCATCCACCTTCGCTATAGCATTGTAAATAGAAGTACAGCACATACTGTACCATTTTTAATACTCGGCTCTCTACAGCAAAAAACAATGGCAGAAAAACCTAGAATACCATATTATAACCGAACTGTACAATGTTGTCTTAGCCACTTAACTGCGCAGAGCGCTTTAAGGCGCTTGGATGATTTTTTTTTTAATTAGGCCATATTTTGTTTGTTAATGTTTTCATCATTGTGATTTGAAATGAAAATGGTTGAGTTTGGAAACATTTAGACATTAACATTACTTAAATATTTATAAAAACAACAAAAATATCCTTAACTGCAACATGAAATTTTTACCCAAAACAGGTGCACAGTGCAGGGGTTAATTATCCTAATTAATTAGTTTCATAGCCTTCCATTGCAAAATATTTGTTGTTTTCTGCTATTTTTACACATACATTATCAATACCCTGTGTTTTCCCCCTGAGTTGATGCCTCCCTAAGTCAAATGATGAACACAAATACAGTATGATAGTAAAATAAGCAGAGATACAAGTATAAAATAATATATAATTAAAAATATCATTCATTCATTTATCATTCACAATATAGTATTGTACGACATATAGCATCATAGATAAAGGACTACCACACTCCAGTAATCATAAACGGCAACACTCCCCCCATCACTTCATAGGTCTAAGTGTCCGGTCCTCCTTGTGAAATGCTATAGATATGATGACCAAACCACACATTAGAAAATGGAGAAACGACGTTTCTCCCATCTTCTGACACACAGTTTGGTCATCAGATCTTCAGCCACGTTATTGTGACTCATCGTCTGCATTATTGTGAACATTGGGGAAAATAAGATTTCCAATCATTCTGAAAATCAGGACATTCTACGAGGAGGTGAACGACCGTCAGCGGGACAATGCAGTTCTAACAGCAAGGTGTAGGTCTCTTTCATAAAGTGTTTGTGATCATTACACAACCTAGCCAGAGATGTCTCCCATTTCCTGTTAGTGATAAGAGGAAGGTCACAGGATTAAGTTACATTTAATTGTAGATAATTTTCTAAGAAAAAAAATCAGAAGTAAACCCTCTCTCTCTCTAACAGTTGCGAATGTCATAATGATAGGATAGATATCCAAGTAAGAAACTCACTTCTGGAAGTTAGGACAGACATGAATGGCCTCTTTAGTATTTAGAATACAGCAAAACTTAGCTCCTGTATATCTGCTAAAGATTAGGTACAACCAATATTGGATTTCAATCACCATGAGATGTGAAGGGTTAAAATTCTAGGGCCATGAGAGCACTGCAAGTCTCTACCACATTAAAAAAAGAATATTGGTGCATGAATTGTAATTGTCTTTGCAATAAAAAATTTCACTAAGTTCTGCTGCAAAAAATACCTGTCACTGAGGGGAGGCAACACAAAGATTTAATCAGGAAAAGTAATGGAAAAGCTAATGCCATAGCAGATTTCAACCATCAGTAAACAGTATAGTCCTAATGTTAGTGAAGATGTTTAAGAAAAAAACATTTCAGGGCAGTACGAGGAGTAGAAGCCTTCACTGTACATGTTAGCACTTTATCAAATCTAACAAACCCCACGCATGAGATAAAATAGGTGCAATATGATGGGACACATTGTGAATGTACACAGAAAGAAGCCACTAACCAGATATTACAGTACATGTACCATGAGGCTGCAAAGGGAGTAGAGGTGTCAATGGGGTATAGCAGTCAAGGTGCTGTACAAGTATGAATGAGAGCTTTGGAAGGTTCACAAAAGTATTGGAGGGAATACTAACTGTGGCAGTCGTATAACAATCGAACACCAGTTTCTACACATAGGCTTATTGGTTGGGGAAGAATAAAAGGCTCCTGTGCTAAGGTACAAGCCAATATAATATATAGTATCAAGATAATGAAGAGTCAAAGGTGAAGCTGACAAATATGCAGGGCATCCATATTCCAATTTAAACAATACTAGGGAGGAATGATTACCTAACTGCACCCCAGGAGGAATTCAGCAAGACAAAGAATAAGGTAAGGGGTCTTGGAGAATTCAGTTTGCAGGCAATTGATATGTAACGACCCATTGGACTCAAGTCCAGCAAGGCCCTCTTGCAAGACTAGCAGACTGATTCAGTGGAAAACCACTGAACTTAAAATTTTATCCTTCTTTTCACCAAAGAAGTACGTTGCCCTTCCATGAGCCACAGCCACTGAGAAGGTTCAACTTTCAATTGAAGTGAAATGAGAACCATATGGGTCTCCATGTCAAACATATGCATGTCAAAACTACATACAGTTTTGGTCCTGCTTCTCCCCCAGCAGGCACTCGAAGGCACTCGCCAATAGAGCCTACTAAGCTCAAACAAAGCACCCAAGGACCATCACTGTGACAACATAGCCATCATGGAGATTAGCGGGGAAAGGTCACTTCTCGTAAACATTTTGCACCCATATCTCGTGTGTTGGCCACACTTGTTCACTGTGTCTGCCCATCTCCTTCCAGGTATTTCTCTCGCTTTACCCACAAACTCTCAAATGCACTGTTCACCTATCTATCATTCGTTCAACATGCTCAAACCACCTCAGAATACTCTCTTCAATCTTGCAGTTTATTAATTTTAGCATTGCACATCTATCCATGGCAGTTTCATTTCTTATTCTATATACTATCCTAACACCACACATGACTCTTAAGTTATCCACTTCTATTCATTTTTATATTTATAGCACATCATCTTCCAATCATACGTAAGACTTGGCATTACTATTCCTACATGTAGGCCTCTGGCTGCATTAAATCTTACTGTATTTTTTGTAACCAGTGCTTACATTGCACAAATTGCTCTATTAGCAGTCACAGGAATTGTGTCAATTAATTACTAGCAAAATTTGAGAACACATATTTGCACATTTTGATACATAAATTACATACAAAAATATTTCTAACATACTGTACTAGAATATGAATTTTTTTGGTTTATATTTTTATGTTTATTGGCACCACAAATCCCAACTAGCTACTGTATCTGTACAGTACTTCCTTCTTAATCCAGACATATAACCTACGTAACCCAGATAAAAGCTCAATTAACTGTTGATCCTTTCATTTCATCTTGATTTCAACTGAACCAAATTTCATTTGAGACACGATTGTACATTTGAGTATAAACATACCATTTTGTTCGTGAACATTCCAGCCTGGTGTTAAGATTAACTCAAATAATGTTGGACCCTCTAATTTTTCTTGTTTCATGCACCAGATTACTCTACATTTCTCATATTCCCAACAGTCTTCCTCAAGCATCTTGTATTTCCTTTACAATTCCTCACACAGTCCATTCTTAATCTCATTCACTTCCACATGAATTCCTTTGCACCACTGTACTGCCAACTATTCTGTTCTAACTATAGGCTATATTTTAGATTAAAGCTCTAAGCAAACATATTCCTTCTCCTTGTACTTATCTACTCCTAAACTCCTTGTCTAAGAACCTCACCAGCTTCACAATATCCAAACAACTGCATTTAATGCAAAACTGTACCTAAAATCTGTTTGCTTAAAACATCAATCATCATCTTCACTGTTTTCTGTTGCCTATTTTTCATGACTGCAGTCTTACTCACATATCTTACAACACCAACTGATCTAAGCTTGCAACTTTACAAGATCCAATTTGCATCAGCAAATGAGTAACTAAAGTGGTATTTATCACAGTTGTTGGCTCCTGCTACGCTCTCCCGGTTGTATGTCACCTGAATCCTGTGTGATACAGCTTGTCTTAAGTGTCCTTAATTGTTCTTTATATACATGATGTTTTATGTCACTAGTAACTTATTCCAAACTTCACACGCAATTTATTTTTTTGAGTATGAAGTACCCTGAGAACTTTTTCTTGAAATTATTCCTTTGCCAATCTTACCATAATATTTGTTTATCTTGCCATGAACAGCCATGTGTGCCTTTACGTATTTTTTATGAGTGAAGAGTTTTCCGCACACTTTACATGGAATTTTTTGTTTACTATTATGAGTCAACTTATGTTGCTTCATATGCTCCTTACTGCTGAATAATTTTCCACATTCATTGCATTCAAAATTTCCATCATGAAAATGAACAAGTACATGTTCCCTAATGTACTTCTTATCAGTGAATACTTCTCCACATTCATTACATTCAAAAAGCTTCTCATTACTTTCATCTCCATCTTCAGACACTACACTGGACATACGTGTCTCCTCAGATAAGACCTCGCAATTAACCTTTCTAGTTGGAAAGCACGCGTGCATCTTGAAGGCATTTTCTCGTCTAAATTGCCTGTCACATTTTTCACATTTATATTTTTTTAAATGTGCTTCCATGTGCTTCTTGAGATGGCTCTTACAGCTGAACCGTTCATTGCATTCTTCACACACAAAACTTTTATCATTGCCTGTGTGCACAAGCATGTGTTTTCCAAGACTTGTTCTTGATGTAAAAAGTTCTTTACATTTTCCACACTTAAACTTCTTCCTGCCACTATGCAATAGCATATGTATGCTAAGAACCCAAGAATTTGTAAATACCTTGTCACATACCTCACATGCAAAGATTCTATAACATGTGTGTTCCAACATATGTCTCCTATATTCCCACTGAAAAGAGAACTGTTGATTACAATCCTCACACGGGAATGCATTTCCTTCTTCCATTATACTGTATTGTATGACAATTCTTGGAATAAGATTTGCCTTACTGCTCCACTTGACCTTAGTGCTGCTGAAGATCAGCTGTGTCTGAAACAGTAATATTAGTGATAATTATTCATGGTTAAAATCTACAAGTAAGTACAGTAATTAGGTGACTGAAATACATTAATGGCACAAACAATTCTCCGAATGTTTGCACAGTGCATAAGACAAGCTTAACCCTAGAAATGTTAACATCTACCACGGACAGCTGCACCATTTCTGACCCCCACTTTACAAGTCAATGAGGGTCGATTTTAAGTACTGCACAACTCTCGCATGTACATTCGGTACATGCAATAATACCTCCAGTATAAACAGACACCATCTTTGAAAAACTTGTGGGCACCCATCCTGGGTATGAGGGCCTCTGTATGGAGAGAGCAACCATGGGTAGCACATGCTGCAGCAGCACAAGGCACAGCCATGAAATTTGTGTCCAAAGTGAAACTTTGGTAATTTTCTTCTCTTACCTGCTCCTCAACCATGAGACCTTACTCAAATGACAGTAACAAAACTCAATGACAGTAACAAATGAATGTTAGCACATGAAATGCAATTATCTTGAAAATTATTATAATCTGTACTAGACCCACACACCATCACTCCATGACAAGACATAAGGTGGAAGATGTGCCAGAACCACCCACCATCACTCCTTCATGACAAGACATTAGATATATACAGTAACACAAAAATCTACTAATCTAACCAGTACTTCTGAAATGATCAACTGGTATCACACTTCAAGTTTTACATGGTAACAGATGGCCCTTTAGGAGACCCTGGTAGAATTAGTAAATTCTTTAGTTATAAATTTTGCATCTCCCCACGGAGAAATGGCAGCGTGTGAGAGACTGCGATGCCATTGATTCAGTCCTACATAAAAAAATACCTTGCTACCAGTACTCATGAGAATTATGCAGTGGGTCATATTACAAGTACATAACATATATTAACATCTTTACTAAAAGACCAAATTATCTTCACCTTTTATATGCACTGCAGCAGATATATACTGAACACTTCAATTTTCAAATCCTTTGCCCTATGTTCTTCCAGTCCTTATCTTGGTAATCAACAGCATTCTGTATCTCCTAAATTGTTAACAACATTCACAAGCTGTCATGAACAGATGCCACTTGACCATCAAGAATGCAAATGCAAGTCATGTTGTTCCTCTTCTTTATGACTGAAGATAGATCTGAAACAAACAAAACTTCAATATACAGTATTATGATGTTTATAAAGAAAATTTAATTTAAACTGAGATAATATATAATAATGATCACTTGCAACTTGCTATGCACAAGAGACCACCACATATATCATTCTATTACTGTATATCATTCTCCCAATAGGGAGAAAGATATACAGTAATGGAACCAGCAGTAAAGGAAGCCACAAACTGTAGCAATCAGAAAAACACAGACACTAGAGTGGAATTCAGAGAGGAACTGGCATCAAGCCTGAAGCTGGTGCAAAATACAGACAATCAAAGTCCCTAGTAATTTTTGGTTGCAAGGAAAAGGAAATAACGTCTAGGTCAGAAAGAGCCACAGAAGAAGCAAAAATAGTTGATAAAATTGTTGGGCTAGTGGAAGGTCTTACAGGAGATTTGGCAGGTACAAAAAAGTAAGATTGACCCTTGAGGATCATTCTAAATGGAGTTAAACCGATGAAAGAAGTAATCAGGAATGTTAAGAAACTACAAAGTGATTAGGAAGGGAATTATGGACATTAAGACAAACTCTTTCCAAGTAAGACAGAGATTAACTGAACCTCGTAGAGGCAAAACATCTAAATGAGTGCAGGAACAAAGAAGAAACTAATTATTTCTTCTACAAGGTGATAGGTAAACCTGTGAAATGCTACAAAAAGGCAAACCAACAAAATCCCTAGAAAAAGGGAAGTAAAAAACTAAACTAAACTCTGTGGTACTAAACAGATAATGCTACTGTGCAGTAGGACCCCCCCCCCCCCAGGAAAATCCTGCAGGAGCCCCCTCACAATAGGCCTACCCTGCAGCGGCCTCAATATAAGCCAAAGTGTGGTTAAATAGTAAAGAAACATGTCTACAAAACGTTGTCCAAATGTCAAAACCAAATAGTCAGGTTAGGCAGTATTAACTTAGATGGTGACAGGATTGGTTAAGTTGGCCTAATTAGGTTTGGCTTGAGTTAGGTTATGTTGCTTTGGGTATGGCTTAGGTAGGATATAAAATATGTTGGCAAAACATATTTGCGCATGATATAACTTATATCTGAGTGAGTCTCTTGTATATGTGGCCTTCAGCGGCCCCCCTATAGGGCTACCAGCAGCGGTAAACATTGCATTGTTACTTGTGACAAACTGTGGAAACATTAACCTCCAGGAACATACACATACTGTAATGCCTTACTTTAGTACCAAACCCGTGTGTTGGTAGTCTTGGTGTAGGTAGTTAGAGAGGAGGGTTGCTGCAAGATGACACAAGGATGGAGGGAAGACAGCCGCCTCAGCCTCCCACTCTCCTGTTTACTCCACACAACACCCTCACCTTGCCGCTAGTCGCCACTTATACAACTATAACTCATCAATTTGACTATAAAACTAGCCAAATTGTTTTTTTTAGCGATTGATTCCCTTTATAGACTTCACAGGCCACCTTATTTTAACAGAAGCCGGAAAGTGTAGTAAGTAGCGACATATATAGATGGCTTTTCAATTGGGGCTACAAGCAGCCCTTGGCGCAGAGATTAGCATTGATGGCAAACACCACCAGCGACCATTGTGCCTTAAAGAGTAGCATTGATGGCAAACACTACCAGCGACCACTGTGTCCCAGAGTCATATAATGTTGATATAAAATCTTGCTACAATGTATCTTTTCATCGTACCTTACCTTCGTCCTACCTCACACACCGCCGTCTTACCTCTCCCACGGCTGTTCTACCTCTCCCACGGCTGACCTACCTCACCCCTACCTCTCCCACGGCTGACCTACCTCACCCTCTAGACGCCTCGACGAGGACAGGAAGCCGGGAGCTTGTCAAAGGTTCCCACATTTGTACTGATGAATTTTTCCAGCTGGATTTTAAAATTCAACAGTTTTGGCATTTACGGCGTGGGCGGGTAGGCGGTTCCACGGGTTAATAATAACCCTGTGGGTGAAAAAGCCTCACCTGTTTTTCAGTCCTTCACTGTGGCTTGTTGAGCTTGGAACCGTTGCTCCTTGTTTGTGTTACATCTGACCTTCTGAAGAAGTTGTCCAGATCAACATCCTCCAAATTGTTCATTATTTTAAAGGTTTCGACGAGACCCGCCCTGTCATGCTGCAGTGTTGTTAGCCCTGTGGCCCTCAACCATTCCTGGTACGAGAGTGATATAGTTCAGGAATGACTCTCGTTGCTCGGTTTCCGAGCAACGAAGAAAGAAAGGTATACCTTTCTCCAGATCAGC
Organism: Procambarus clarkii; assembly: GCF_040958095.1. Taxonomy (NCBI): domain Eukaryota; kingdom Metazoa; phylum Arthropoda; class Malacostraca; order Decapoda; family Cambaridae; genus Procambarus; species Procambarus clarkii. The sequence continues at coordinate 19,449,621 of NC_091214.1, forward strand.
TATGTCCTTCTTAAGATATATCTCCATGCTTAGATACAATAATCCAAGTGATTTATACAGATTTGGATTTATGGCACCAGAAGCACCAGAGATTTATACAGTTGAATAACTACCTGCTTTTCTTTAAAGTCAAAGGTATTCCCAGAGTTTAGTTAGCTATTTTTTCATTAGCCTACTATCATAGCCTAACCCTCTTTGCTTTGGCACCAATTTTGTTGCAAACTTGTGTACCTTTTAAAATTTTGCTTTATGTTTCACAGGGTGCGGATTCCATGGTGGTGCTGCATATCCCAGTGTTGGTCTGACAAATGTTTTGTAGAGTGCCTTTTAAGGGTATTTTATTTAGGTTTCAAAACGTTCATATATTTGCCTGTGTCTCAAATGGTGCAGATGTTGTCCTGTTCATGTGTGCCTCTGGAGATAGTGATGGTGGTAGTAGTGACGGTGGTGGTAGTGAAGGTGGTGGTTGTCACGGAGGTGATAGTGGTGGTAGTGACAGAAAGAGGGGCGTGTAGCGTTGAGGGCGGCTCACCTCCCCACCAGGAGGGAGGGATGCAGGGACCGGCCGGTGTACTGCATCGATTGAAGGAGGAATTGTGTTCCGGCCCCACAGGGAGCAAACAGTACCACTGCGGCCACACTTTTTACCTCTAAATTGGCTGACGATGTAGCACTCGTATTGATGCAAGGCACACACACATATAATACAATCATCAGTGATGGATCCCATCTTATATTGTTCTCTGTATGATAGACATCATGAGTTAGCTAAAAGCATATGCTCTTAAAGAGCTATCTATGGGTCATTCAGTATTGTCAGCAGGCGAACAGAGGGTACGGCTGCTAGGCTTGTGTGGTTTGTATCTCTATAGAGGTTTGCACCATCTATTGATGTAGATCTCACCAAATTACCCTAAATCCTAAAACAAAAACAAAAAAATAACCAAACCCGGGGTGTAATCAAGCGTACCTTTGATTTAAAGGAAAAGAAGGTAGTTATTCAACTGTACTTCAACAGCTTTGGTACGTCCTTACTTGAATCATTGTATCCAAGCATTAAGATCTGATCTTCACAAAGACATAGCTGCTTTGGAGAAAGGTCAACACCAGACAACTAAGGTCATTCCTGAACTATATCACTCGTGCCAGGAATGGTTGAGGGCCACAGGGCTAACAACACTGCAGCATGACAGGGCGGGTCTCGTCAGAACTTTTAAAATAATGAACAATTTGGAGGATGTTGATCTGGACAACTTCTTCAGAAGGTCAGATGTAACACAAACAAGGAGCAACGGTTCCAAGCTCAACAAGCCACAGTGTAGGATTGAAGAACAGAAGAGCCTTTTTCACCCACAGGGTTATTATTAACCCATGGAACCGCCTACCCGCCCACGCCGTAAATGCCAAAACTGTTGAATTTTGAAATACAGCTACAAAAAATCATCAGGACAAATGGGAGGACCTTTGACAAGTCGCCGGCTTCTTATCCCCGTCGAGGCCACTAGAGAAACAGTGGTCCTTAGGAAAATTCAAGTAAACACACATTAAAATATGCCAAAACTAGAAGATAGTAGAAAAAGAGGCGATATGATCACTACGTACAAAATAGTAACAGGAATCGATAAAATTGATAGGGAAGAATTCCTGAGCTGGAACTTCAAGAACAAGAGGTCATAGATTTAAAGTAACTGAATAAAGTTGTCGAAAAATATAAGAAAATTCACTTTCGCAAACAGTGGTAGACGGTTGGAACAAGGTAGTGAGAAGGTGGTGGAGACCAAAACCGTCAGTAATTTCAAAGCATTATATGACAAAGAGTACTGGGAAGACGGGACACCACGAGCGTAGTTCTCATCCTGTAAATACACTTAGGTAATTACGTACACACGCACACACATATACACACACAGGGGCCTCACTGCTGAGTGGATAGCGCTAGGAGGTTGTAGTCCCAAGGGCCTGGGTTCGATTCCAGGCGGTGGTGAAAATAAATGGGCAAAGTTCCTTTCATCCAGATGCCCCTATTCACCTAGCAGTAAACAGGTATCTGGAGTTAGACAGCTGCCTCCTGGTAATGTGTGTGTGCGCGTGTTAGAAAACTATATGTAGTATACATAATATACATAATAGAGGAAAAATTGATTATCTGACACTGTCAGATCACGGAGGAAGAATTGAAACTGAATTGAAAGAAAAATATATATATATAAATAAATAATAAAAAAAACAGGAATTTCCTTAAGTACTTTCGTATTTAATAATACATCTTCAGTAGGGTCTTCATATATATATATATATATATATATATATATATATATATATATATATATATATATATATATATATATATATATATATATATATATATATATGATTATCATCATGATCACTATATATCATGAATTATATATACATACATTGTGACCAATGATCACCATCGGCGTCAACAACACCATATTTTAATATGACCATGATAATAACGACAATAGTGAGTGGAGGAGGAGGGGGAAGGTGCGGGTAGCGAGAGTGAAGAATGTGGAGGGGCAATATGTGACGCCATTTTGGCCGTCCACCATGACGGTGCCAGAGTTCGAGCCAGCGAGGCTTTCCTGGCCCGCCTGCCCACGTGCCTAATATATTCCTTCTCCCAGCACTCTCACTCTTACTTTCTCTCTTGTATACACCGGAAATTACCCCGTATTATCTTCTAAAGTAAATTAAACATTTTGATGTATGTATTACGTATGTTACGTGCGTTATATGTGTACAAATATAAATCACCTGTAAATTAAAATTATTATATTATCCTACAACAAATAGTTGGTGAAGGAAATAAATAGTAATTAATAGGTAAATTACTAATTAGATTACGAATTAATAGTAAAAGGTGGGCCTTGCTAATAAATATATTTGTTATTGATCAATGTTAATATTTTGATGAATGAGGTCATCTGTGGTACAAGTAAATATGGGAACAATAATATATGTTAATTAACAAGTTAGTAAAGTGACAAGAGAAAGGTGGTAGTATATATTAGTGTTGTGGTGCAGCATAATTGGTTGAGGGAGATGAGTTGTGAGGAGAGGCGCCCCGGCCTGGCGTTATCACAGCCGCTCTCTCTCTCTCTCTACTCTCCCACTATTAAAATAGTGAAGGTTGTAATAATGCATTAGGGTGAGTGTGAGGATGGCTGGGCAGGCCTAGGCCGGCCTAGGGAGGCCTAGGGGGCGGCTGGGCGTCCTTTGTGCCGTCTTCACCAGTTTGTTTACAAACAGAAGAGGCGCGCGCAGGACCACCTGGCTTAAGCCCTGCTCTTTGGGCGTCTCTTAACGCGTAATTCAGCCGAGTTGCCGCACTTGTGCACTTCTCGCCTCCTCTACACAACTCCTAGCAGCCTCCACCACACAAACATTCGTAGGCGGCGAGGTGTGGAGTGTGGAGCGAGGCGTGGTGGGCGGTGAGTTAGTGTGGAGTTGGTGCCTGGTGTGGAGGCTACTGTGGTGCCCGGCCCCGGCCTCCTGCAGGCGACGCCCCAGCCCTTCCTCACCCTTGTCACACACACACTCCCCCACACACACTAACACACACACTCCCCAACATACACTAACACACACACCAATTTGAGGTGTGGTTCTGGTATTTCCAAGTGCAAGGTTATCACAGGAGAGCCCAGCCGCCCTGGCTGGCCTGTGTCCCTTCTACTCTCCTCCTACACCTAATTATATTAATTTTGAGATGTCTTCGTCCTTTTCACGTATGTGTGTGTGTGTGTGTGTGTGTGTGTGTGTGTGTGTGTGTGTGTGTGTGTGTGTGTGTGTGTGTGTGTGTGTGTACTCACCTAGTTGTGTGTGTGTGTATGTGTGTGTAATTACCTAAGTGTAATTACCTAAGTGTAGTTACAGGATGAGAGCTATGCTCGTGGTGTCCCGTCTTCCCAGCACTCTTTGTCATATAACGCTTTGAAACTACTGACGGTCTTGGCCTCCACCACCTTCTCACTTAACTTGTTCCAACCGTCTACCACTCTATTTGCGAAGGTGAATTTTCTTATATTTCTTCGGCATCTGTGTTTAGCTAGTTTAAATCTATGACCTCTTGTTCTTGAAGTGCCAGGTCTCAGGAAATCTTCCCTGTCGATTTTATCAATTCCTGTTACTATTTTGTATGTAGTGATCATATCACCTCTTTTTCTTCTGTCTTCTAGTTTTGGCATGTTTAATGCTTCTAACCTCTCCTCGTAGCTCTTACCCTTCAGTTCTGGGAGCCACTTAGTAGCATGTCTTTGCACCTTTTCCAGTTTGTTGATGTGCTTCTTAAGATATGGGCACCACACAACAGCTGCATATTCTAGCTTTGGCCTAACAAAAGTCATGAACAATTTCTTTAGTATATCGCCATCCATGTAATTAAATGCAATTCTGAAGTTAGAAAGCATAGCATAGGCTCCTTGCACAATATTCTTTATGTGGTCCTCAGGTGATAGTTTTCTATCTAGAACCACCCCGGTCGGGGAGCCGGTCGGCCTGAGCGGACAGCACGCGGGACTTGTGATCCTGTGGTCCTGGGTTCGATCCCAGGCGCCGGCGAGAAACAATGGGTAGAGTTTCTTTCACCCTATGCCCCTGTTACCTAGCAGTAAAATAGGTACCTGGGTGTTAGTCAGCTGTCACGGGCTGCTTCCTGGGGGTGGAGGCCTGGTCGAGGACCGGGCCGCGGGGACACTGAAAAAACCCGAAATCATCTCAAGATAACCTTCAAGATAACCCCTAGATCTCTTTCTTTATCAGAATTCTTTAAAGATTTCTCACATAATATATAGGTTGTGTGGGGTCTATGTTCTCCTATTCCACATTCCATAACATGACATTTATTAACATTAAATTCCATTTGCCAAGTGGTGCTCCATATACTTATTTTGTCCAGGTCTTCTTGAAGGGCATGACAATCATCTAAATTTCTTATCCTTCCTATTATCTTAGCATCATCAGCAAACATGTTCATATAATTCTGTATACCAACTGGTAGAATTTAGAAAGAACACACACACACAACTGGTGTGTGTGTGTGTGTGTGTAATTACCTAAGTGTAATTACCTAAGTGTAGTTACAGGATGAGAGCTACGCTCGTGGTGTCCCGTCTTCCCAGCACTCTTTGTCATATAACGCTTTGAAACTACTGACGGTCTTGGCCTCCACCACCTTCTCACTTAACTTGTTCCAACCGTCTACCACTCTATTTGCGAAGGTGAATTTTCTTATATTTCTTCGGCATCTGTGTTTAGCTAGTTTAAATCTATGGCCTCTTGTTCTTGAAGTTCCAGGTCTCAGGAAGTCTTCCCTGTCGATTTTATCAATTCCTGTTACTATTTTGTACGTAGTGATCATATCACCTCTTTTTCTTCTGTCTTCTAGTTTTGGCATGTTTAATGCTTCTAACCTCTCCTCGTAGCTCTTGCCCTTCAGTTCTGGGAGCCACTTAGTAGCATGTCTTTGCACCTTTTCCAGTTTGTTGATGTGCTTCTTAAGATATGGGCACCACACAACAGCTGCATATTCTAGCTTTGGCCTAACAAAAGTCATGAACAATTTCCTCAGTATATCGCCATCCATGTATTTAAATGCAATTCTGAAGTTAGAAAGCATTGCATAGGCTCCTTGCACAATATTCTTAATGTGGTCCTCAGGTGATAGTTTTCTATCTAGAACCACTCCTAGATCTCTTTCTTTATCAGAATTCTTTAAAGATTTCTCACATAATATATAGGTTGTGTGGGGTCTATGTTCTCCTATTCCACATTCCATAACATGACATTTATTAACATTAAATTCCATTTGCCAAGTGGTGCTCCATATACTTATTTTGTCCAGGTCTTCTTGAAGGATATGACAATCATCTAAATTTCTTATCCTTCCTATTATCTTAGCATCATCAGCAAACATGTTCATATAATTCTGTATACCAACTGGTAGATCATTTATGTACACAATAAACATCACTGGTGCAAGAACTGAACCCTGTGGTACTCCACTTGTGACATTTCTCCATTCCGATACATTGCCTCTGATTACTGCCCTCATTTTTCTATCAGTCAGAAAATTTTTCATCCATGATAGAAGCTTACCTGTCACCCCTCCAATATTTTCCAGTTTCCAGAACAACCTCTTATGTGGAACTCTGTCGAAAGCCTTTTTTAGGTCCAGATAGATGCAGTCAACCCAGCCATCTCTTTCCTGTAATATCTCTGTGGCCCGATCATAGAAACTGAGTAAATTCGATACACAGGATCTTCCTGATCGAAAACCATACTGTCTGTCTGATATTATATCATTTCTCTCCAGGTGTTCTACCCATTTAGTTTTGATTAGCTTTTCCAATACTTTCACTATTACACTTGTCAATGATACAGGTCTATAATTGAGGGGGTCTTCCCTGCTGCCACTTTTGTAGATTGGAACTATGTTAGCCTGTTTCCACACGTCTGCTACGATTCCTGTACACAGGGATGCCTGAAAGATCAGGTGAAGTGGAATGCTGAGCTCAGATGCACATTCTCTCAGAACCCATGGTGAAACGCCATCTGGGCCAGCTGCTTTGTTCCTCCCGAGCTCCTTTAGCATATTTTCCACTTCTTCTCTAGACACCTCTATCCGCTCTATGTTGTTCTCTGGAATTCTTATTGTGTCTGGTTCCCTAAAGATTTCATTTTGTACAAACACACTTTGGAACTTTTCGTTTAGTGTTTCACACATTTCCTTTTCATCTTCCGTGAATCTATTTCCCATTTTCAACCTCTGAATATTATCCTTTACCTGCAATTTGTTGTTTATGAATTTATAGAATAGACCTGGTTCTGTTTTACATTTGTCCGCAATCCCTTTTTCAAAATTTCTTTCTGCCTCTCTCCTCACTGCCGTGTAGTTGTTTCTCGCATCTTTGTATCGCTGGTATGTTTGGGGGTTCGGCCTCTTCCTGTATTGATTCCATTTTTGTGTCTTTCGGTCTCTAGCCCTCTCGCAATTTCTATTGAACCAATCCTGTTTCCTAGTTCTGCATCTCTGTTTTGGTATAAATTTTTTTGTGCCTTTATCATATATTTCACAAAACTTGACATACATCTCATTCACTTCCTTGCCTAGCATCAAGTCTGTCCAATTATACTCACTAAAAAAATTTCTAAGGTCACCATAATGTCCTCTCCTGAAGTCTGGTTTTTCAACTGCTTCAACCTCCTTATTTTCTTCCAGCTTATAACGCATTGCATACTTTATTCCCAAAAAGACATGGTCACTTTTACCCAAGGGAGGAAGGTACTGAATGTCAAATATCTCTTCCTCCTTCCTGGTAAATATCAAATCTAGCATGGAGGGAACGTCCCCTTCCCTCATCCTCGTAGCTTGTTTAACATGTTGATACAAGAATGTTTCCAGGATGAGGTCTACAAATTTACAGGTCCAAAAATCTTCTGTTTTAGCTTCATATGCTTCCCAGTCTATGGATTTCAAGTTGAAGTCACCGACTATCAACAGTCGTGATCTATCGTTATCCGCTCTCGCTATAATCTCTCTCATTATTGTTATAAGACCTTCACGTTTACTATCTAGCTCCTCCTTTGACCATGTGCTGCTTGGCGGTGGACTATATGCATTTATCATCATTAGTTTATCATCCTCATAGCAGATCTCTAGTGCTATTATGTCAACTTCTTGTGGATTGGCAGTCATTATTTCCTTCACCTTTAGGTGTTCTTTTACCAGCACAGCAACGCCACCGCCTTTCCTAATTTTTCTGTCCCGTCTCCAAATTGAGTAGCCCCTCGGGAATATGACCTCATTTAAAATTACATCTTCAAGTTTTGTCTCCGTGAGTGCAACAATGTCTGGTGTCTGCAGCTGTATTACATCACTTAACTCCAGTATCTTCGATCTCACTCCATCTATGTTGGTGTATGCAATCTTCAGGAACTTGTTCCCCCTCTCCTTATTCTTCACTCCCCCTCTCTCTATTGATTTTGTTGGTTTGCCTTTATGTACCACTTTACTGGTTTGCCTACCCCTATCACTTTGTAGAAAAAAGAATTTATTTCTTCTTCATTCCTGCTCTCATTTAAATGTTTTGCCTCGGCGAGGTTCAGTTTCAGCTTCTCTCTATCTTCTTTTGAAAGATCTCGTCTTAATGACCACCCTTTCCCATCCTCATCCCTTTGCAATTTTCTAGCATTCCTTAGTACTTCTTCCATCTGTTTGGCACCGTTTAGGGTGATCCTCAAAGGTCGATCTTTCCCTTTTACGTACCTGCCTATTCTCCTGTAGTCGCACACATTCTCTCTGTTTGTAAGACCTTCCACGAGGCCAACAATTTTATCTACTACTTTAGCTTCTTCTACAGCTCTTTCTGACCTAGATGTTATCGCCTTTTCTTTGCAGCCAAAAATGATCAGGGACTTACTCCGATCAACTGTGTTTTGCACCAACTTCGGGTTAGATGCCAATTCTTTCCTCACTTCTAGCCTAATGTTTGTTTTATCTTGGTTGCTGCAGTGTTTGACTTCCTTTACTGCTTCTTCTATTTTTTCCTTCTCCTTGGCCACTTGTGCATAAGTGAGTTGCATATCTTTCTTGCACTGTTCTATTCCCTGTGTAACTTCCTCCATCTGTGCTGACAAAAGCTGTTTCTCCTGTTGAATTTCCTTGCCTAACCTATTGTAGTCATTTATGTTTAAATTTACTTTAACTTCATTTACTTTAAGTTTAAATTTACTTTAAGTGTGTGTGTGTGTGTGTGTGTGTGTGTGTGTGTGTGTGTGTGTGTGTGTGTGTGTGTGTGTGTGTGTGTGGGTGGGTGGGTCACAACAACAAAACCTACTTAAACCAATGACCAATACTTGTGTGTGGATGAGTGCATTATGATTGAGTTTAATGTGTGTCAGGATGAAGATGGTAATTGAAAATCATGTGCTTTTCTCTAATAGGCATATTTTATAATAAATATTTAGAGTACAGTTTATATGGTATAATGGCAAATATCAAGGCTGTGAGTATTTGATGTTGTGTAGGAGTATGGCTATATACTTAGCAATTGTTTTGTAGCTAGTCATTAAATTCATATTTTGTCATGTTATAGATTATATATTTTGCATCTGTTAACTGATATCATGGGTTAGATCAGGTCTAAGATCTATAGTAAATTGCCATATGAAATGACCTTTGTACCTTCAACACAGCTTTGGAAAGCATATCCTATCAGAGAACACAGCATTTTCTCAGCAGTTGGTCAATAATTGACTGAATTATGAAAAATCCTTACCTAACCTAAGAATTGTGAATGTTTGATCTGGGATGCTGTGGTGTTTGGGTGCAGAACCATGGTGTACTGTACTACTTGCACTGTACTACTGTACTATACTACTATTTGCATGAAGGATACTGTATCCGGAACTGTGTTAGCCCCACTTATCATTTTTTAATTGATATCCAAAATTCACAGCATTTCATGGGCCTGTATCCTAGCAGCGCAGTGAACTCTAAACGTATATAATGTACTCACAGTATTGTTTAGACAAAGGGATACAAGTCACAGCATACACAAGAGAGCTTGCCAGCAGATTTTAAAACCTACCTAATCTTGCACACCCATTCCCAACTGAGCCTAATCCAGCCTAACTTAAGCTAGCACTTCCTAACCTAACGATATATGTACTGTACAGTATAGAGTTTTGACAATCAGAAAACAAGCTTTGTTAAACCATCTTATGTATGATTTGACCATAACCCAAGTAAGGACCAAAGATTGTCTCATAGCATATGAGAGCATATTGCACACTCTGATATGGTCCACGCTTCCAGATGTAAAAAAAAATGTCACAATGAGTTGCCCAACTTTCAACCCGCGCCCATTTAGCCTCGCCTGCTAGTTGATGATATGTTGCACTGTTGCAGTTGGTCACCATATGTTAATTTAGAGTTTATTTATAAACTGTCATACAAGCAATATGTTAATAGCCTAACTATGCATGTAAATGTCCTGTCATTAGTTCATTAATGGTTTCAAATTTAATAGTTTCTGTGATTTAAACTGCAGAGCTATAAGAACTTGGTGGTGAGTTTTGATTGTGTCGGGGATAACACCAGTACTGTATCTAGGCTCCGTCTCCAAGTAATATTTAATGTCTGTTCGTGTTTTGTTTTTTTCAATTCTTGATAAATATAGAATTCCAGGAATCTGGGCCTGGTGCAATGTGTGTAGGCATACTGTCTATGGCTACTTAAAAGTCCAGTGGGGTTAGGGGTGATATCTGATATATGGTTCAATGTTGGTGTGACATTCATGAGGAATTTGTTTGGAAATATTGATCTGCAGTGTATTAAGGATTCTCTGAAAATAGAATTGCATTGTATCCTAAGTATTTCACTCATTTCTTTGCTGTTATTTGTGAAAGGGCCATCTCTCTCATGCAAGGGTATAATACTAGACAAAATATTTGCCCTAGATTTTGAAGAGAGAAAGTATTTTGGGTTTCTCTCTATTTCAATGATGGCCTTTTGCGCTCTGCTTCTGGCTTTCAAGTGATTCTTGTAGCTTTAGCTCGATTATTTCTATTTCTCTGCACAGCCTTTCTATGCATCATGTTCCTAACCTGTGAAAATACAGTAACGTCTAAAGATTTTTTTTTCTAGTTGGTCCAAATTTTACATCCATAAGAGGTCATTTGTGTATGCCTTCATTTAGACTACTTCCTGCAATTTGCTTTGAAATAATGGTATTTGCTACATGCTGTATTCCATTTCAGGTGCTTACCTATCAGTGGCTACAGCATAGTGAGATCTAGATCTTTATGCCCCACCTCCTAGCCTTGTATAGGAGTGAGCATAAATTAGCATACCCGGTATAGGTATGCTAATTTCCTCTCTCAACATTAATATTTTCATCCTTTTTTTTTTTTTGTAGATGGAATTGCCTTAAAAAAAACTCGTCCTTCAGTGCATCCCACTTGCTGACCACCTGTAATGTGACCGAGAACTTCCTTACATATCTTTAATTCAATTGCATATACAACCTCCACTGATGTCCCTTGTCCTACCTCTTTTTAATTTAAATAAGCTTACTTTATACACTTTGTCTATTCCTCTCAAGATCTTGTATGTAGTTATCATATCCCCTCTGTTTCTTTCCACTAAAGTTGTGAAGGGTGAATTCTCTCAACTGGTCCTAATAGCTAAGGGCTCTCAGTTTGCTTACTAATCTAGTTGCAAACCTCTGAGCATTCTCTAGTTTCTGTTTATACTTTAGAAAGTGTGGGATCCATGCTGGTGCTGCATACTCGAGTAACTCAAGTAATGGTCTCATATTGGCAGTGTGTATGGATTTGCAAGCCTCGTTGCTTAGATTTTTAAATGACATGCTTATGTTTGCTAAGTTCCCATATGCTGCTGATGTTACCCTGTTCATATGATCTTCTGGTGCTAGTGTTGGGATTATGTCTATTTCCAAGGCTTTTTCTCTTATTGTTTCTTGTAATTGCCTTCCCCTTATGGTGTAGTTAAATACAGATCTCCTATCACCCATACCTATTGTTATTACTACAGTACTGTACAGTAATGTGTAATTTTCATAGATGGGTACAACATTACAAGAAATAGTTGGAGCCTTGGGAAAGCTATTGAAGATATTTAAAACCTAATTCTATGGTTCATTTTTACATCAAGTTGTAGTAGTTTTTGCTCACTAAAATATAGACCTTCCTTGGAAAATGAGGTTTCCTGGCTGAGACATGGGAAATATGCTGGTTGTGATGAAATCTTTTTACAGACTTGTTATCCTGGGTGTTGTTCTGCATGTGATCAGTTGAATTGAAAATTTCGCTTGGTGAAATTAGTCCATGGAGTGCGAGTGCGAGGAAATATTAGTGTACAGTATAAATGGTAGCACACTTAACATGGCTTCCTACTACAGTATTAATGATTATCGTAGATGAAAGCAACATTAGAAAAAAACAGCTGAAGCAATGTTTTTTCTTGTCCTAAAAAAAAAAAAGCATCTGACAAATGCCTCCAGAAAGCACATAAGTTTACAATGAGTCCCTTACTCTATGAGTCCCTTCGGGCAAGTCCTTAATCCTATGTTCTCTGGGATACGACCCCGCAAAAAATCGTTTAACAACCAGGTACCCATTTCACTGTTGAGTTAAACAGAGGTTACAGTTAAGGATTTGTGCCTAGTAAATCTTTCCCGGCCAGGATACGAACCCAGGACAAAGCCCTCGCGGAACGCCAGGCGAGTGTCTTAACCACTACACCACGGGGACTGCCAATAAGTACATATTACATATTAATTACAGTACATATTAATAAGTACACTTAATACATATTAACTGTGTGATCATGTGGCCCTGTAATGTAATACATGTTGTAATACATGTGGCCCTGTAATGTAATACATATTACATATTAATAATAATATTACATAATAATTACAGTACATAAGTAATAAGTATAGTTATTGTACTTATTACAATATTTTTACCATATGACAATACAGTATTCCATGGGCTTATAAAGCTTCTCTTTTTTTTCAGCCTATTTAGAAATTGTGAATGTTGATAACTCTCAAACAATAGTCTCAGTTATGTTGCCCAATTCTGTAAGATGATGCTGTAATGTGTGCACATTCTTATAAATAATGATTCATTTTCTTTCTTTTTTAGTTTATGAAGATGGTGATGGTGGTGAGCATTGTGGAGAAGAATTAAGCACTATCTTAGTCAAGGTATGTATGATATTCTCAAAAGTACAGTTCGTGCCTTTCAGCAGAGTATCTCCAGTACAGTATTTTGAGAAATATTGACCAAAGTTTGAATAGCGTTTTAAATTAATGTTATTGCTTGCATAGCATTTAATTGTCTTGAGTGATATCTGCAAGCAACTATCATACATTTAGGGTCTCGTAGTACAGTTGGGTTCATTCATGACTCATAATCAGGGACCTTGGATTCAATTCCCTGGTGGGATAAAAATTGATGGGCTCGTTTCTTTTCTGCTAATGTATGTTCACCTAGCAGGAAATTGGTACCAGGAGTTAGGCAACTGCTGTGGAAAGGGTCAGAAGGGAAGTTTGCAAAAGAAAACTTTCTAATATTTTTTGGCAAATGTGTGCAGATAATGAGTCAAATGTGTGAAATGTGCAGACGATGAGTCACAGTAACATGGCTGAAGATATGATGACCAAACGACACATCAGAAAACAAAGAAATTACAAAATTTTGGTTATCTTGGACCATTATCAAGTTATGTGATGTGGCTAGAAATAGCCTAAGCTGCTCTATCCTTTTGAGATGTATCTTATTGTCTCAATAAACTTACTTGAACTTGATCATGTCAGGCAACAGGCCACACAACTTGATAATGGTCTAGGACGGACCAAAACGTCGTCGTTTCTTTGTTTTGTGATGTGTGGTTTGGTCATTCATCCAGAAAGGTATTCCCAAGTCAGTACATCTCATGATATGAACAAGGCGATTAAATGTGTACAAATGGTGTAATTTACCCCCTCTGGGATGTTCGTCTATCTCTTCTATTCTTATCTCTTTGTATGTGTATTTTGGTTCTCTCTTATTTCACCTTTAACTTTTTTTAATTTTTCTTCCCCTTTCTGTTTACTTTGTTTAGCTGTTATTAGGCCCCTCTACAGTTTGTTTCATTCTTATGTTCTTCTGCTAGCTCAGCTTTCATGCTTTATTCGTTCATTTGTCCCCCCTCATCTTTCACATCATCCTCCCTCTTGTCTGATATTGACTTTCTTCCCATTTTCCTTGTCATGACTTGATAGGGTTCAGAATGGACCAAAACCTTGTCACTCTCCTTTCATCTAATGTGCGTTGGATTATTAGTTTCGGCTATGTTATGGTGCCTTGTTCTCTGCATTAATATATAGTCTTTGTTTTATTGGCAGAGATATTTCAACGTATAAATTCAAAGATGGAAGGGACACGACATCCCCACCAAGCAATGCAGCCTATGTCACCAGTTCCATCATGGCAGCAGCAACAGTACCAGCAATCTGGACAGCAGTACCAGGAGCCAAGGTTGGGGCAACCATACCAGCAGCCAAGATTGGGACAACAGTACCAGCAACAAAGATTTCCACAAAACTATCAGCAACTAGAATTTGAACAGCAGCATCATTCTGGCCTAGGTCAACAGTACCAGCAACCAGGATTATTATCACTCCCTCAAGAACTTGGATTAGCTCAGTTTCAACCTATGGGATTTGGTCGACAGCACCAACAACCAAGATTAGTACAGCCAAGACCGAGTGAGGAATATCCTCATATTTTTCAACATTTACATAAGCAGCAGCAGAGTCAGCATAGTTATGATGACAAACCGCTTGATCATGTCAGGCAACGGGCCAGTATTGAGGATCAGCAGAGGTCCATTACTCCCAACCCTGAGCAACACAAAGAGGCAGAAATAATGTCATTGTGGAAAGACCTACAGCAAAGTAGTAAGAAATCTGTGATCATTCCAATGCACTCATCTCTTGATCTACGCCATAATGAAGAGACAACATCTGTGGCTAATTATAGTGCAGCACTGCCCCCATTTTCTCAGAGTTCACATAAAGAAACAGAATCAGTCAAGGGGCTTCTGTCTCATGAGAGACAAGTAGAAACAGGCATTAATATTCCCATCGGTCTTCACGGTATTCCTGCCATTAGCCGATCATCAATTGATGATTTAAATCTAAGCAACAATGTTAATATGGTTCCACTTGAACTTTCTGTTAGCAGAAACATTGCTTCTCTTGCTGCTACCACAAGTGGTCTCTTGGCTAAACCATTAAGTCTCAAGACTTCTCATTCTCTGAATAGTTCACATGACTTTACACGGTGTGACTTTTCAGATATTGCTAATTTGAGTAGTAGTATAACTGACCCATCAGAGGGACACCCTAGAAATAGGCATTCTCATGACTACAGCCCAGTGGCAGGTCGCATAAGTACTGCTTTGCGTCATGAAGCTAGACCATTAATTCGTGAAAAACATTCTGAATTACACAGTGACTGCAACTCGCCACATAGCCACTCAGAAACTGCTCCCTGTGAGGATTCCAGCCTGTCAGACAGTCGACTGGTTTCTGCTGTTCCTGATGATTCCAACCCTTCTGACAGTCAGCTAGACTCTGCTGTTCCTGATGATTCCAACCTTTCTGATGATCAGCTAGACCATGCTCCCCGTGATTATTCCAACCCCGCTCCTTGTGATTATTCCAACCCTGCTCCTCGTGATTATTCCAACCCTGCTCCTAGAGATTATTCCAACCCATCAGATGATCAACTAGGTGTTGCTTTGCACGATGACTCTAACCCATCAATTGATCCCCTTGATGCGATTGTTCATGATGATTCTAACCCAATAGTTGATCCTCTAGATTCAGTTGTCCGGAATGATTCCAACCCACAAGTTCATTCACCAGACTCTGTTATGCATGATGTTGGCAGTCGACCAATTGAACCACCAGTCACTGTTGTTCGTGATGTTTGCAGTCCATCAGTCGATCCATTAGAATCTGTTCATGATGATTCAAACCCTTCAGTTGATCCACTTGACTCAGTTGTTCGTGATGATTCCAATCCATCAGTTGATCAGCTAGAATCAACTTTATGTAGTGATCCTGCTTATCCAGTTGGCTCATCGAAGGGTCATTCAAGGTCTGTATCAGTTGATGATTCCAATCTATCAGGTGATACCAACTTGCCAAGTAAACAAGCAGCTGCAGTAAGTGATGGTTGTAATTCATCAAATGATAAATTTGAAGGAGATTCTGCCAACAATGTAAGCTCTTCTGTTGACCTGTCAAAGAATCGTTCAGGGCAAGAATTGCTGAACAACTCCTCAGCTGAACGATTAGAAAGTGATGTTCAGAATTCATGCGTTTCTGAAAGCTCACCAAAAGGTAAAGCAAGTTCTACATTAAGGGGTGTTCCAATCACTTCCGGTCATCCAAAAGCTGCAATTGTAAATTCCAGACCTCCCAGCCATCTAGAAGATAAGCCATTTGATGGATGCAGCCAATCGGACTCTCGACCAAAATCTTCATTACAAAACGACTCGGACTCATCAGACAGTTTGCCAAGAAATTCTGTGCAAGAAAGTGCTGAATCAAACTCGCTGGCTAATTTCCCTAAAACTTCAGTGCAGGAGGGTTCTAAATCCAGCTCTGATGATGTGTCAAAGACTTCATTACAAGAGTATTCCAAAGCCAGCCTGTTTGGTAAGCTGCATAAAACTTCTGTTCAGAAGGCCTCAAAGTCAGAGCTGTTGGATAATGTACCCAGAACTTCAGAGGAAAAGGGTTCCGGTCGATCAGATACTCGAATAGATATTGCATCAGATGATTCCAGTTCATCAGTTGATCGTCGTAACACCAAACTAAATGACACTCCTAAGACACCTGACAGTAGGAGTAGGGTAGAATCTCCAATTAATGATAATTCATCTTCACTAGACAGTGAGCCAAAACCTCCATTAACAGATGATTCCAGGTCACCAGATAATCAAGAACCTATACATGATGATTACCAACCATCAAATGATAAGTCAGAAAAGGCATTAAGTAAAAAAACCAAATCATCTGATCAAACTGGTAATTCTAGCACTTTAATTGGACCAGAAGATCTACCTAAACCTGAACTTTCTTCTAATTCTAGCTATGTGAAAGACCAGTCAAGAAATAAAGCAAACTCTACACTGCCCAAAAACTTGACCCCATCACAAGATTCATCTGACGTAAAGTCACCATCATTGAATGCTGGAAAACCTACAGCCACAATTAACTGTGATCCTGAATCTCCTGGTACAACACGCAGATCATTAGAAGATAGTCCAGCACATTCCCTTCTTGAAGTTGAAGATACTACTGCTGCTAAAGTACCAGCAGGTGCAGATGCAGATGGTGGCTTTCATTTTGTGGAGATTGAAAGTAATCGAGAAAAGACTAGTACAAAAGTAGTTGCCGATCCATTACATGATGACCCATTTGACAACGTTCAGCCCAAATCGCCTCTTCCTGCCTTAGCCCAAGAGGAAAGTAAAGATGAGAGTAATGTACAAAATCTCTCAACAAATGACGATGATATCCAAGAAGTGTCTGTTGTGTCTATTGTTAACAGTAGGGACACTTTGAATATTCATGGGAGTGATTATCATGTCGCCACCGAAAATAGTAATATTCCAGAGGTCTCTTCAAGCCACAATCAGGAGGCTGAAGAACTCTTGATAGAAGAGAGTGGCCTTTCAGATGATGATGATTCTACACACTTTTTTGAGGAGAACTATGTATATGGCAGTGAAGATACAAGAGAAGCAACATGCCATGTGTGCGAATCAAATGTTGATATTTCTGAGTTTAAAGCACATCTCTTCTTTGGTCATCTGCAGTGTGCATTTTGCAATAGGAGATTGGTGGGATGTGATATGCTCCAAGATTTGGAGGATCCTAAAAAATCTGTGTGCAAGAAAAGTTCTACAGGCAAACACAGTTTTAAGAACTGGACCCTTGATCCCATTGAATTTCTGGCATATTACATAAGAAAGGAATTAGTGATTAAAAAATTTTGTGCAGGTCAAAGTGGTCCACCATCAGCTTCAGAGATAGTCGAGGAAATTCAGTGTTATGTGTCTAAGTTATCCTCACTTGATGTGTATCAACCATGGAAGACAGCTATTAACAAATGCCATAAATATGTCACCGACAGAAAATTAGGCAAGACGGGAAATAAACCAACAACTACCAGCACCACTATAAACAAACCAACAGTACTTCGAACACCTGCTTCATTTGGACCAGGACGTCCTAGCAGTACCCAGCAAATGATTGAATCCCCCAGTACTTCAGTAAGGAGTACTTACCAGTCACCAACTGTTCCAGTAAATTTATCAGCAATGCAGGAAGATCACTTTGCTAGGACTAGTGAAGAGGCAGAAAAAGGAAGAAAAACTGGAACCGTCCTACTGCAGTATCTTGGGGCTGGTCTTAAAAAATCGGGGAGATACGATACAGCTTCAACAAATGCCCAGTCATATAAGAAACAGACGAAAACTTTAAAGATTTGTAACTTGAAAAATATTGTTGTACAAGCCCCTATTAATGGCAACTATTTGGTGGTACATTTTCCCAGTCAACCATGTCCAGAAAATTGTCCAAATTGTTACTGTCAATTTGATCCAACTGCAGTAACTGTAAACTGTGTCACCTCTGTCATAACAAACAAGTGTGACAATTGCGATTTAACTATTTTTGTTCTTCAAGACCCACCCGACGGATCTGTACAAAATGTTAAATTTCGAAACAAGAGGAAATCATCATACAAATTTACTGGTCCAGAATCGAAGAAGAACCGGATGCAGTAGGGTTTACCACATGCAGTATACTGTACAGGACTACAATTTTTGGATCGGTATGTGAATGACGTTAGACGTGTAGTTAAGTCTATATATAGTCTTACCACATTTTGAATCTATTTCCCAAAAGATTTTTTTTTTTTTTTTTTTTTGAGATATATACAAGAGTTGCAACCCGTTCTCGCAAATTTAATAAGTCAATATTGACTTATTAAATATGTGCATAGGTGACATACTTAACATAATAGTTTCCCTTGAAAAGCTTCATAGAAAACACCGACCTTACCTAACCTACTTAGTATGTTAAGATAAGCATCTTATTGCTTCGTAATTACAACTATTACCTAACCTATAATAGGTATAGGTTAAGTAATAATTGTAATTACGAAGCAATAAGATGCTTATCTTAAGATACTAACAAGGTTAGGTAAGGTCGGTGTTTTCTATGAATCTTTTTAAGGGTATCTATTATGTTTAGTATATCACCTATGCACGTAGTTAATAAGTCAATATTGACTTTACAAATTTGCGAGAACGGGTTGAAGAGTTGTTACATTCTTGTACAGCCACTAGTACGCGTTGCGTTTCGGGCAAGTCCTTAATCCTATGGTCCCTGGAATACGATCCCCTGCCGCGAAGAATAGTTTTTTCATCCAAGTACACATTTTACTGTTGCGTTAAACAGAGGCTACAGTTAAGGAATTGCGCCCAGTAAATCCTCCCCGGCTAGGATTCGAACCCATGACATAGCGCTCGCGGAACGCCAGGCGAGTGTCTTACCACTACACCACGGAGACTGCTATGGGTAATACTCGTTTGAAAATGTATAATAACTTTGTTCATTGCTGGTTGAATTACTGGTCCTCAGTTAATAACTTTATGCAATGCATGTAAATAATATATAGGACAGCATACCTGAAGTGCAGTGAATGTTATATAGTGCTGTTTATGACAAAAGGTTTAAGCTCTGTTTACGACATGTTTCGGGTAGAAATTTACGAGGCTTCATAACTGTTCATTTGAAAATTTTGGGTTTGTTGTCTTTGATTGGATGTTTACCTGCCTGTTAGCTTACTTGTATATTGTCTCACAATCTGAATCACAGATTAAAGACAACTGTATTTTCTAAGTACTTTGTATACAATTGTGAGGATTTGAATACTTGACTTGCACACTTCATTTCAAAGATGCCAGTATTTTTGTTTAGATAAAGCATTACTTTGTTTTTTTTTTCCAGAAGACTAATTGGGTTGAGTCACCTGTGGAAGCACTACTACGGGAGAAGTAGATTACAGAGCCCTTTCTCCCATAAATAGATTATTGTCACAATCTTGGACTCCACATTGTCCATCTAAAGAACACACATTTAATCTGGTTTCATGTCTTGTGCATTTCTTTTGTATGCTTTGTCAACCCTTATTCTTTCTGACTGCATTTTCTTCATGCAGAGAAGTGGTGATTGCCATACCAACATAGAATTCTTCAGAATTTTTTTGTTTTCCTACAGTATTTAAAAATACTGTAATCTTAATGCGTATATTAAGATAGATAGCGAGTGGCTAAAGAGCTTGAGGAAGATTGGGTATGGCCATCATTTACTTTTGGAGGGAACAAGGTATCTCGTGTTGATACAATGTTTTTCCTTAATACCTATCATTAGGAGCATAATACTCTAAATTCCATGATCCAGGATCACTTTGTGCAAAACTGTCTTGCAGCATTCAACTTGCGAGTGATGGGGCAGCAGACTGGTGTTCTGGATGCAAGTTCCACCAATGCCTGCAACCGTTGTGCTTAATTTGAACTTGGGGAAGTTGGAATAATGAGCATTGCTTCCTTCAGAGTCCCTATTTTATACAAAATAGTATTAGTCTGTAATGGTAGGGTTAACATGTTAGTCACTGAACAAATATGATGCAAGAATTGTATGCTGTCAACATACTGTATTGTGGGTCTTGTTTAAAGCTCACTAGTGTTTCATATTTGTAATAAAAATTTATATGTACAAAGCATTAAATTTAGAATACAATTGCTGTATTGGCAAAGTGGTAATTTTATTTAATCATTTTGACACTAAAGAATATCCGGGCCAAGAGAGCATTGTGCTCGCTCTTGTAACAAAAGGTAAAGATTTATGGCAGTGTGGTTTCAAAACTGTGTAGTAGTCGGTCGGCCGAGTGGACAGCACACTGGACATGTGATCCTGGGTTCGATCCCAGGCGCCGGCGAGAAACAATGGGCAGAGTTTCTTTCACCCTATGCCCCTGTTACCTAGCAGTAAATAGGTACCTGGGTGTTAGTCAGCTGTCATGGGCTGCTTCCTGGAGGTCGAGGCCTGGTCGAGGGGACACAAAGAAGCCCCGAAATCATCTCAAGATAGTGTTTAATAGCCAGATGGCACTGCTTGGCCTAGTATGCAAGGTCCAATGTGCCTAACAGGCTGAATAATCATTTATTTTTAAATTGTTTTTTATAACAATAATATACTGTATTAGTAACATGAATTACTTATTTATGTACAGTTTATATAAAAAGCCAGGCCTTATAGGTATAAAGGCTTTTATATATAGTGACCTTTGAAGATCACTTGGCCGAGGGGAATGCTTAGGAGGATCATCCTTCCGAAACAGTTCGTCAAATCACAGAGCAACTACCAAGACCGATGTAAAGTATGAAAAGTTTATTAAGTAGTTGGGAAACTGATGAATCCAGCTCTTAGGGAGGAAAAAGCACCTCTTATAGATCTAGTGCATCTTGTCAATCTCCTGTTTGAATGATGGTTGGGGGCAGTATGTTGTATGTTCTTGAAGTTGGCTAAAATGTAATTTGGTGCAAGTTGGTTATTGATAATCTATATTGATATTTTGGTTTGCTCTATGTACAATGCCTCGCCGATGTCCAGTCTTCTGTTGTCGCTGTATCTGAATTTTGGTGGCATTTGTGAAGATATCTCTGGTGATGGTCTGGTTGCATATATCAACCAAAGAGGTAAGTAATTAATTAATTATCAATAGCCTTCCCGGTTTGGTGCCTTCTATTGATAATTACAGTACTTTATTTGAATTGCTGACGAGTCCAGAGGCATTTGTAATAGGTGTGTACCGAGAGAGAATTCCGCAAACCGGCCATCCTTGAAGTAAAAGGAAAATAAAGAAAAAGAAACGGGTTGGAGTGGACATGTGGGCCACTCCACACAACAGCCTGTAAAGTAATTACAAGTCAAGCTCGGCTCCAGGCTGGGCTAGGGGAATAGAACTCAAGAGGTCCATTGGGCACTAATTTTTGTTTATGCTTAATTCAAATACTGTACACTGTACAGTATTTGGGTACAGCATAAACAAAAATTATCACTACAGAATAAAACACTAGCAGTACAGTATTGACAACATGAAGTATTGATTTTCCTGGTAAAAAGAAAAGTACAGTAATTTACAAAAAGAAAGTGTGAAAATAGGAAATACAAATGAACCAAAGAATGCATTATTGCAGTTTATTAGTAGTGAACAAGAGGATTGAATGAAGAAGCAGATGTGAGAAAACCCACGTTATATTCAACTTCAAAATCAAACGGTACAAACCAAGTCATGAATAATTGAGAGGCCTCGAGATGCAAAAGATACCCAAAAATGTTGTCTGGCAAGAGTTGTGTATCCCTACCCAAAAGCACTGGTTTAGGTACACAACTAACATACAAGCACACATTGTAATCACTTTTGTACAAGCTTCCTTCATTGCAAGAATATTAAATCAAACAATGATTTTCAAAAATTTTATTTAAATTTGAGACATTTGGCAATACCATCAAGTGAACAAGACGAACGTTGAGCTCAGCGTTTATGTTCACCTCCATCTTCTACACAATCCTCGTCGATCTGCAGAATAAGACTCGTATTACAAGAATAAAGGTACTGTACATAATTTAATACTCTCTAAATACAAAAATTTTTGCCAAGCAAATAACTAACTTGTTCTTGATATATCTAGAAATGCTCAGTTAAAATAATATTATCAAGATGTAAATAAAAGGAGTGCTGTGTAGACACTTGGGCGATAATGGTGAGGGAAGGGAATCATCATGGGAAAGCACCAAGTCATTACGACTATATAGCACTTGGAATGGGATGGGGGGAGAGGAATGTTGCCCAACCACTTTGACAGTTGGGGATTGAATGCCGACCTACACGAAGTCACTACTATCCAGTCCAAGTGTTTGGGTTAGGTAAACTAAAGATACGGTGCAGTGCTTCACATGATCACATATCCTACCTGCCCAAAAGAGTCTTTGCATCTCTCTTCCACACATCCTAACTCTTACAATATAAAATATTGCACTTTTCAAATTTTTGCATTTCCCATTATCCTATCACTTTACATTTGTATTTCACCTATATTTCTTATTTGCATATTGATTTAAAAGAGGAGAGTACAACAGTATCGGCATAACTTACATCTGGCCACTTCTCAGGTATGAGGTCCAACAGGTCATCTTTAATGTCACCTTGAATAACAATTTCATCATCACCAGTCACCGACGAACCACAAGCAAACTTTGTCCCAAAAAACTTTGCTGCCACCTTAAGATCAATATCTGAAAAGTTTCATCAAAAAATAAAAAATTCAATAGTTATAAAAACTGGTAGGAGGTATTACGGTTTATATTGTTTATATTTAACGAAGGCAATTGAAAAGGGTGCTATACTCATTTATTTGGCCCAAAATACTGGCAGTATCCTAAAATGGAACTTTATGCAGGATTAATATTATGACTGATGACTAACTAGTCTAACTTGATGACTAAACTAACCACTACCAGCTATGTTTTCTATTGCATGACAGGAATAAAAAAAATGGTATCCACAGGTAGGCATTTCTCAGAATTTGGAGAGGGTGGTGTATGCACCATCATGAACCACTAAGCAGTTTTGGTTGGTGTGACACTTAAGCTAGGCTCAATGATCACTGGTTATCATATTTTCACAAATTTGTAACTGCACACATTGAATGTATAATATTTTCTTTTACATTTCTTTATTTCCTTTTACATGGATTTTTAAAGTGAATAATGCATTGGGCTATCAATGCATTTGTGATACATTTGTATCACAAAACGTGTGATACAATTCTTGTACCATCATCCATAAGTGCTGGAAGTTTTATACCAATTCTAAAGGAATTCTGCAGATATTGATTACAGATTCAGTAGTAATAAATATTGTACAGTATTGGCAAAAATAAGCTAATGTCCCAGTGGGGATACTTAAACTAAACATTTTAGACTGCAAATCAGACACCCACTAAATGTTTTCAGCCCAGTGATGACCGTGTTCCTCTTCTTGCCCCGAGGCGCTACGAACACTACAACCTTGCGCGGACCTTCATCAGCCTTCTTTTTGGCCTTGACCATGCCCTTCCCACCACGCTTCTGTCTCTTCTTTTCTTCATCCCCTCCTTCCTCTCCACCTACACTGGCTGCCAAGAAACATTACAACAGTATTAATTTTTACATCCCTCTTGACAGGCATAAAATACACAAAGAAATAAAGATGTAATGAGCAATAATAAAGATGTAATAATGTAATATTCCTGCATCAATTTTGCACTTTATGCAGGAATACAAGAGCAATTTTCTTAAAGTATCTACAAATACTCACTTGTAAATGACCAGTCACACAAGCCAGGCATATTGCTTCAGAAATGCATATGTAGGTTTAAGACAACATTTGTTTGAAAAATTTAGTTTCATAACATTGTAGAAAAAATTGAGGAATCCATTAAATATTAGAAAATAATAACAAGAGGCCAAGGATTCGAGAAAACAAAATGTGCAAAATATTTACATAAATTCTTTTTGGCATTTATGGTCCAATTGTCAAAATTAAATAAGAGTGTAACATTTTCCAAAACATTGGAATCCTCAAAACTTTATGACAAAAATGATAGGGAAGACAGGATATCATGAACACGGCTCTCAATTACACACGCTAACTCACCTCCATCCATAAGCTTTCGGAACATGTCTGGCAAGTTCTTCTCCAACCACTGTTTACACTTCTCGTACCCAGGATAATATTCACAGTACTTTTAAGTAGGATCCATCATAAATCACATGAAATAGAAAAAAAAAAAAAAAAATACAATTACACACGCACAAATTATGTTTAGAAGCAAGGAACAGAAATGGGAAGTCAGGATCTGACATTAGACAATCCATTAAGAAAGAACTGGTAATTAGCAGTAAATTAGTACAGAACACTGTAGATAGAAGTTCATAATAATTTTTGAATGTTTGGAAAAAGACATACCATCTAGGGTAGAAAGGAGCAACAGAAGAGGCAAAAATCATTTAGAAAATAGTAGGCTTAAGAGAAGGCCTCTCAATAAGTGATAATGCCAATAATTTTTGGAGAATAGGAAAATATGTAAAAGGTAAGACTCACCCATTTAGGATGACATTAAATGGAATGAAGCAAATACTATAAATACAAATACTGTAATCGCCAACAGAACTTAAATGCCTAACCTAACTAATGCCTAAATATGCACAGTATGCTAATATATAACAATATTAACTTAAACTTGAGAAAATACCTATTTTGAATGATCAGCATGTTAAAATTTATGAATGTGTCTTTGGGGTCGACCACTGGATGGTATGAACTTTCTTTGGGGACGGAT
The DNA here is from genome assembly GCF_040958095.1 of Procambarus clarkii. Taxonomy (NCBI): domain Eukaryota; kingdom Metazoa; phylum Arthropoda; class Malacostraca; order Decapoda; family Cambaridae; genus Procambarus; species Procambarus clarkii. The sequence continues at coordinate 19,474,696 of NC_091214.1, forward strand.
TGAAGCAGTTGGGCCAAAGTTTCACCTTGGGTTCCGAGAGAATGTATATACTGTATGAGCTCAGCATTCCACTTCCATTGATTTTTCAGTCATCTTTGTGTACTGTGTACTTTGTGTCTTGGCAGACATACAGAAAAAGGAAAATACTGTAGTTCTAATCTACAAAAATATCAGCAAGGAAGTCCCTCCTAATAAGACCTGTATCATTAACAAGCATTGTAGTTTCAAAGTGTCATATGACAATACTGGGAAGACGGGACACCATGAGCGTAGCTCTCAACCTGTAATTACATCTAGGCAATTACACACAATAGGTATACATATGAACATCACAATGCATATTAAAGAAGAAACCACTAGGTAATCTCTTACCAGCAAACACTACTTTAATATTATGCAAATAGGATACAATACATAAGCTTATAAGGATCTACTGTACATAAAAAGAAAAAGATAGATAAATTGAATCAAAGCAAAATAGATGCAGTTCAACAAAATGAGCCACTACTCACCTCTATAGGCATAGTGCAGTTGCCACAGTAATGCACAGTTATTGGATACTCCACTCCTGGCAGAGGTGTGATTCCTATTATTTCACTCATTTTGCTGAAGAATAAAAATAAATTAATATTTCACTTTTAATATAATTTATCAGTAAAGAGTAAGCATGAACAAATACGTTATTAATAACTAATAATTCCTCACAGACAAATGCCAATTACTGCACTCTATGGCAATTTCTAAAATGAGCCCATAACCAAAGCACGAGGGACCCACCCTCATGCAACGCCCGGGGACCCACCCTCGCGCAGCACACCCGGGGACCCACCCTCGCGCGGCACACCCGGGGACCCACCCTCGCGCGGCACACCCGGGGACCCACCCTCGCGCGGCACACCCGGGGACCCACCCTCGCGCGGCACACCCGGGGACCCACCCTCGCGCGGCACACCCGGGGACCCACCCTCGCGCGGCACACCCGGGGACCCACCCTCGCGCGGCACACCCGGGGACCCACCCTCGCGCGGCGCCAGAAATTATTTTGTTGCTTATAACTATGAATTTTGTGCCAATTTTCAGAAATGTTCAAAGGTGTAAATTAATAACGAGTAATATATGCATTGTAGTTTTTTGTTGTTCAAGATTCAGCTACTGGGAACAAAAAGTTCCAAGTAGCACGGGCTATGGTGAGCCCGTAGTGAACTTACCTGGCACAGGAGCGGGGCTGTGGCTTGACTACCCCCACATTATAGTTGATGAATGTTACTGAATATGCAAAATTATACACACATTTAACCATTACTATTTGGGGAGTCGGTCCCAGTCCCTTATGTGTAACCCTTTCTACCACCACCCAGAGGATGGGTATGGGGTCCACAACTGCCTCAGGATAGTTACGGGGTCCACAACTGCCCACAGGATGGTTATGGGGTCCACCACTGCCCACAGGATGGTTATGGGGTCCACCACCACCCACAGGATGGTTATGGGGTCCACCACCACCCACAGGATGGTTATGGGGTCCACCACCACCCACAGGATGGTTATGGGGTCCACCACCACCCACAGGATGGTTATGGGGTCCACCACCACCCACAGGATGGTTATGGGGTCCACCACCACCCACAGGATGGTTATGGGGTCCTCAACTGCCCACAAGATGGGTATGGGGTCCACAACTGCCCACAGGATGGTTATGGGGTCCACAACTGCCCACAGGATGGTTATGGGGTCCACCACCACCCACAGGATGGTTATGGGGTCCACCACCACCCACACGATGGTTATGGGGTTCACAACTGCCCACAGGATGGGTATGGGGTCCACCACCACCCACAGGATGGTTATGGGGTCCACCACCACCCACAGGATGGTTATGGGGTCCACAACTGCCCACAGGATGGTTATGGGGTCCACAACTGCCCACAGGATGGTTATGGGGTCCACAACTGCCCACAGGATGGTTATGGGGTCCACCACCACCCACAGGATGGTTATGGGGTCCACCACCGCCCACAGGATGGTTATGGGGTCCACCACCGCCCACAGGATGGTTATGGGGTCCACCACCGCCCACAGGATGGTTATGGGGTCCACCACCACCCACAGGATGGTTATGGGGTCCACCACCACCCACAGGATGGTTATGGGGTCCACCACCACCCACAGGATGGTTATGGGGTCCACCACCACCCACAGGATGGTTATGGGGTCCACCACCACCCACAGGATGGTTATGGGGTCCACCACCACCCACAGGATGGGTATGGGGTCCACAACTGCCCACAGGATGGGTATGGGGTCCACAACTGCCCACAGGATGGGTATGGGGTCCACAACTGCCCACAGGATGGTTATGGGGTCCACAACTGCCCACAGGATGGTTATGGGGTCCACCACCACCCACACGATGGTTATGGGGTTCACAACTGCCCACAGGATGGTTATGGGGTCCACCACCACCCACAGGATGGTTATGGGGTCCACAACTGCCCACAGGATGGTTATGGGGTCCACAACTGCCCACAGGATGGTTATGGGGTCCACAACTGCCCACAGGATGGTTATGGGGTCCACAACTGCCCACAGGATGGGTATGGGGTTCACAACTGCCCACAGGATGGTTATGGGGTCCACAACTGCCCACAGGATGGTTATGGGGTCCACAACTGCCCACAGGATGGTTATGGGGTCCACAACTGCCCACAGGATGGTTATGGGGTCCACAACTGCCCACAGGATGGGTATGGGGTCCACAACTGCCCACAGGATAGGTATGGGGTCCACAACTGCCCACAGGATGGGTATGGGGTCCACAACTGCTCACAGGATGGTTATGGGGTCCACAACTGCTCACAGGATGGTTATGGGGTCCACAACTGCCCACAGGATGGTTATGGGGTCCACAACTGCCCACAGGATGGGTATGGGGTCCACAACTGCCCACAGGATGGTTATGGGGTCCACAACTGCCCACAGGATGGTTATGGGGTCCACAACTGCCCACAGGATGGTTATGGGGTCCACAACTGCCCACAGGATGGGTATGGGGTCCACAACTGCCCACAGGATGGTTATGGGGTCCACAACTGCCCACAGGATGGTTATGGGGTCCACAACTGCCCACAGGATGGGTATGGGGTCCACAACTGCCCACAGGATGGGTATGGGGTCCACAACTGCCCACAGGATGGGTATGGGGTCCACAACTGCCCACAGGATGGGTATGGGGTCCACAACTGCCCACAGGATGGTTATGAGGTCCACAACTGCCCACAGGATGGTTATGGGGTCCACAACTGCCCACAGGATGGTTATGGACTCTCCAGCCATAGCCATGAGGGAGAGTGACACAGGGTGAAGCATGAGGGAGAGTGACACAGGGTGAAGCATGAGGGAGAGTGACACAGGGTGAAGCATGAGTGAGAGTAACAGGGTGAAGCAAGAGGGAGAGTGACACAGGGTGAAGCATGAGGGAGAGTGACACAGGGTGAAGCATGAGGGAGAGTGACACAGGGTGAAGCATGAGGGAGTGACAGGGTGAAGCAAGAGGGAGAGTGACACAGGGTGAAGCATGAGGGAGTGACACAGGGTGAAGCATGAGGGAGAGTGACACAGGGTGAGAGTAACAGTCCCCATGAGTGACCATGTCTACTCCAGCCTCCAAGGGAGTAACTCCACCGCTGGTCACAGCCTTCAGGTACACCACTCACCATGAAACAATCAATCAATCAGTCAACAAATACGGAAAGTAACTATAATAAATCAAATTATTATGCAAATATATATTAAAATCAAATTGCGCCGTCTTGTGTACGAAATGACTGATCCATCCTGTTACTCGTACAAATACATCTCCACAGTCACAAATACAAATTACAATTTTGACACGCACGCCACAGGAAAAAGGTGATCATATTAATACAATAATGGCACAAAATACCGGGTAATATAGAGTAATGAGAGTAGTAGAGAGGAGGTGTGCTTGGGGCGGCGGCTGGGAGGAGAGTGACGCCCCGGCCCCACACGGATGCCACACTCAAGGTGCCGCAGGTCGCCAGCTCAACAACTAAAAGTCATGAATTTGACTATAAAACTAGCTTAAATATTTAAGCGATTGATTCCATTTTCAGAGTACGAGTACACAGGTTAGCTTATCTTAACAGTAGCCGAAAAAAGTAGTAAGTAGCGACATACATAGACGTCTTTTCAATTGCCGGAAACGGCCGAAAGGCTATGGGTATTAGGTGGCTTTAGGTATTGTATGTACTAGCTCTATCTTTAAATCCAACATTATGCTTGTAACTCATCTTCAATGTATGTACTTTTACCTGAATAAAAAATCTAAATCTAAAATCTAAATCGAATTGGGCTACAAGTAGCCCAATCTGGCAACCTGAGTAAGCACACAGGACGACGGATCTCACATATTTATACCATTTCCCACACAAACTTAGTACGTTTCGTATATATATATATATATATATGTATCATTCCTCAATATCAAGACCACAATATAATGCTATTAACAGTTATGATCTTCTACGTAATAGGCATATAGTTATTAAGTGAGGTTGAGTAATATGGATATAATCCATGCTTCATAAGAACGACGCCCGCAAGCGTTAACTTCTCATCTGATGGTCCACAAACATGATTGAACTCACAAAACATTAGACCGTGGCTAGATTCATTGTTTTAATTTTAGTTAATTTAGTTTTTGAGTAGAATATTTGGATAATAATATGTATTAAGGGTAAACAGCTATCGTGTAATAGTAATTAACAAAAACAAAGTCAGAAGCAACACTCCTGTCCCCACATGTCTTTTGTGTTAAAGTATTTTGGGCGCTCTTATACGTATGCGCTAGCTGGCGTTCACCACTATTCTCGCCTTCAATATCTGGGCCCACCCAGATATAATCGAAACATTATAATAATTCATTGTTGTTGTAAAAATATAAAACCCATTACTACTCCGTCTATCTACGTATACATGTCTCCCCAAATGATTGTGAATGGGAATATCTTAGTGCAAATTTCCAGAAGACTACAGAGGGCAGACTGGAATACTATTGCTTTGGAGTATTATTGTCACGGGAGATTCTGGCTAACATTAAGCTGATGGCGGGGTCTACAGGGACGTTCGTAAATTGGGATTCCACATCTAGATATTCTATGATCCCTTCTGAATTAGTGGTCTTCACTATGTCTAAGAAATCGACAACTGATTTCAAGTTGCAGGCGATTATCTATTCTCATCAACTTCAGAATGATCCAGGACGGAGCGAAACGTCGTCGTCCCTTCAACTTCTAGTGTGTGGTCTGGTCAACTGATTTCAAGTTAGTTTAGTTTAGTTCATTTATTATGCACCCCATACCCAGCTTGTGGGCAGTAGTGGAAAGGGTTACAGAGGCACATAATGGGCTCAGGGACTGAACCCCACAATTCATTTATCTAAGCAAGCTACAATCCTGATGAGCTAGTTACAAAATTCAATGCACATCGTCACATCAACAATGGGCTCGAGACCGACCACAAGTACAGTTTCTGAATTAATTAATATAATTATCACTTTCCTCCCCGGCGGACCCAAAATTAGGTCCGCCGGGGGTCACTTGAAAATCTGCGGTTGACCTATTTTTAAGTCTGATGAACAAATATTTCTATAAAATTCAATTCTTATCCGATCGACTTGAAGACAGTATGAACATGTTTGCCATAAAATTTACGTTTTTTTTAATAGCCACATAGCCTATTTGGGAGAACGGCATTGTCTTGTATCTTCGTGGTAAAACTATTGTATTGTTGACACGACGAGTGTAATCGACGAAGTTTCTTTATTTGATGCCGGTCTAACGCATCCTTGTGTGACATTTTATACATATGTTCTTCTAGAACATTCTATTGCAAACACATTGGTACAAAAATGAAATATGTACATAGAAAATTAAGGTCAGCACAGTGAAAAGAGTATACACGTTTCCGTGTTGCCGCTCGATTGCCCGAAACGGTGATTCCACTTCGAGCAAGTTTTGGTCCTGTTTGTGGAGAGTACGAAAGTGTATTATTAAGCAACTGACATATGTGGAGAGTTTGTGTCACAATTGATATGTTTGTCCTGCACACCGCCCCCCATCCAGTGGGCAGCGGTGGATAGGTAACAATCACTTAGTTACTATCTACGGTTAGCAAACTGGGGATATTTGGCCAAGACGTCTGGCATCAGATCATTTTGAATTAAATATTTACACATCTCTTGAAGATTTGTTAAAGAATTTCTGTACATATTTGGTACATATGGAGTCAGTATATAGTGTTGAGTCGTTTAGATTATACGTTTAGCCCACGTATAATCTATTATACGTGGGTGTATGAGTCGTAGAGTGCTACCAGGCTTGTGGGTTTTAACATTATCAGTCGGGAATGAGGACGAAGGCTCCGGTTTTATCTGCCCTCCGAATTGTGATGATCTCCATGGATTTAAGTTGCTGGGCAGCTTCCTTGTGTTATTATCTAGGGTGTTACTCCTGTAGTCTTCCCATGGGGAGACATGTATACGCAGATAGACGGAGTAGCCATATGAGGTCCCTACTAGGAGTCCTCTTTGCTAACTTCTATATGTGAACACTAGAAGACACCATCTTCAAACCCACAGGGAATCCTCGCATCTACTGCAGATACATCCATGATATATTCGTATGTGTGAAAGTTCCAGGAACTGTTGCGATTAAAGAATTTACTTATCCGAAACTCAGTGCTCAACTTTACCCATAAACTAGGCATCGATGGTGTACTCCCTTTCCTAGATGTCTACGTGAGAACCAAAGACAATTAACATACATACACATTTGAATGTGTATGAATGGTCACTCCGAATGCTCGGACAGATATAAGACTAGTGGAATAAATGCATTTATACCAAGAGCCCAGCTTACTCATTGTTCTGACTAGTATAAAATCCACAAGGAACTAGAGAGAAGCCTTCAAGACAGAAAACAGGAGATGCTTTTTCACCCATAGCGATGTAAACCCGTGGAACGGCCTACCCGCCGATGGCGTAAATGCCAAAACTCTGCTGGGTTTTAAAATACACCTGGAAAACGTCATCAGGGCAAATGGGGGACCTTTGATAAGCCGCCAGCTTCCTGTCCTCTTCAAGGCCACTAGTATTAGTGGCCCCTCAGGTAAATTCAGGTTAAGTATTAATAAACAACAGGTACACGAATAAAGAAGTCAACACCCATATCAGAAGATATTTATTATAACACCTTAGTATAATTTAGTATAACATATCAGAAGATATGTAGTGTAGGGCTGCTGTTCGGCTATTTATAGTGCGTTGGAAAAATAAGAGATGGCGCTAGGTGTATTTTGTAGGGTAGTTTGTTAATAGTGTAATTTGATGCCAACAGATGGCATAAGCTGTATCTTATGGCTACTGCCTGTTGATAGTGTTCTTTTGTGCCGACAGATGGCATCAGCTGTATTATTATTAGTATTATTTCAGAATTCGCTTTATTTTTTTTATTTTTTTTTTTTTGAGATATATACAAGAGTTGTTACATTCTTGTACACTGATCTACAAAACCCGTAGCTATAAGGTTTTATACAGTGCTAGTATTATGTAACTGACTTTTTTATCTACTGTTGAGGATATCATATAACGTCTGGAAAGACTGTTCGTCGTATATCCGATGTTAATTGTTATTGGATTTATTGTAATTGTAATTGATAACAATTTTAATTATTGTTGGGTTAATTGTAATTTAATTTTCTCGTTAATTGTTGTTCTTAACTTTTTCCCAGTGAACACCGTTGGTTGAGAGCTCCGACTAATGTATTGCTCTTTGTTGAGGTGTAATGTATTGCCAAATAAATTAAACATCATTCCGTAATATTATTAAAACAACAAGTTTAACAGCATTTTACACAAAAAAAGACTTGGATCTATTCAAATTTAGTAGTGAATTCCAATCTAGGAATTTCCTATGACTAAACTGTACTGTGAGGCTTTAGCAAGCACAGTACAATATACAGAATGTATACTGTATATGTCAAACTGAGGGCCATATATGGGCCACATTTGTGTTGTAATAAGGGCCATACACCAGTTTAGTGTAGTTTATTTATTATGCACCCCATACCCATCTTGTGGGCGGTAGTGGAAAGGGTTACAGAGGCACATAATGGACTCAGGGATTGAACTCCACAATTCATTTATCTAAGCAAGTTACAATCTTGATGAGCTAGTTACAAAATTCAATACACATGTCACATTAACAATGTGAGCGAGACCGACCACAAGTACAGTTTCTAAGTTAAGCAACTGACATATGTGGAGAGTTTGTGTCACAATTGATATGTTTGTCCTGCACACCGCCCCCCATCCAGTGGGCAACGGTGGATAGGTTACAATCACTTAGTTACTATCTACAGTTAGCAAATTGGAGATATTTGGCTATAAGATTTCTGGCAGCAGATCATTTTGAATCTTTACACCACCGCCCATCCCGTGGGCGGTGGTGTAAAGGATTACAGAGGCACATAATCGGTTAATGTTAAATATGCCACAATATTCTACATGATGTTCATCACCAAAAAAGGATGACGGAAGTGATGACAACACACACACAGGAAGTTAATGTAACTGTACACTTCAATTATTATTATTTTAATGTGAAACTGTGATTAGGTTTAATACAAAGGTTGCAATTTGGGGTCCACTACTGCCCATAGGATGGGTGTGGCCCCCACTACCGCCCACAGGATGGGTGTGGGCTCCAGTACCGCCCACAGGATGGGTGTGGGCTCCAGTACCGCCCACAGGATGGGTGTGGACTCCAGTACCGCCCACAGGATGGGTGTGGGCTCCAGTACCGCCCACAGGATGGGTGTGGGCTCCAGTACCGCCCACAGGATGGGTGTGGGCTCCAGTACCGCCCACAGGATGGGTGTGGGCTCCAGTACCGCCCACAGGATGGGTGTGGGGTTCACTACCGCCCACAGGATGGGTGTGGGCTCCACTACCGCCCACAGGATGGGTGTGGGCTCCACTACCGCCCACAGGATGGGTGTGGGCCCCACTACCGCCCACAGGATGGGTGTGGGCCCCACTACCTATGACCGGTAGAGGACCCCATAACGGGGTGCATAATAACTGAACTAAGCAACAAGATAAGGCTGGTAATGCACAGTAGTTGGTGACGCCAACCACCTCAGAGACGAGGATACATGAAATAGAGAATTTATTAGAATATATATGTAGAAGAGAAGTAAAAATGAAACACGAAAGTGTAGATGAGAGATATACAGAGAATGAGACAACAGCGTACATTCACTAGGCAAACATTAGAGAAGATAAGGAAGAATAAGGGGATGAGAGAGGAAGAATAACAGGAAGGAGATAAGAGAGAGGGATGCTAGCGCCTCCTGCGGCAGCATCCCGGGCGTGTAAGCCAATGAAGGACAGGTGAGACAGGTGATATTACCTCCTAACCAACCTCGTGACCCTGGCTTGGGTTTACTTAGTCAGGGCTCTTGCACACTCAGTCCTTGTACGGAACACTTACTCCTTATTACTCCTTCTTAGTGCGTATTTTTGCCTCTTCTTTCTTTACGAGAGGCATATATATTAATTTCCTGACGATTTATGGGATTTTTAAATATTCAAATTACAGGGTATTGTAAGAGGAAGGAAGTTAGGACGTGGGTAATGAAACACGTTGGCGCGGAAATTATTGGCGGGAATCATGGAGGGCGGGCGGGTGGCGGGCGGAGCTCCGCCATCATGGCCTGTTTTCCCAGCTGAATCACAAGTGGCTGCCATTACACTGTGCGAGGGCGTGGAAACTGCGACGAAAACTGCTCCACATGACGACAACGCCCAAAGCAGTGCCATCTCTGGCTTCAGTTTCGCGGTTTCTTTTAGTTTTGTTTTTATGATGTTTACTACATAGATTTATCTAACACACACACACACCCAGCTCGTAGCAGCTGTCTAGCTTCTAGGTACCTATTTAATGTTAGGTGAACAGGCGCATCAGGGTGAGAGAAACTGCCCATTTGTTTCCGTCAGCGACGGGGAACAAATGTGTGAGAGCGCGGGGGGGGGGGGGGGTGAGTGACCCAGCTTGACAAGCGCTGTCAACTAACAAGTAGATAGTAATTACAGCTGGGCATTTAGCATCTTAAGTATGCAAATGTATATTAGAAGTAATTATCTTAGATTAAGGACCTGCCCGAAACGCTGCGCGTACTAGTGGCTTTACAAGAATGTAATTACTATGCTTTGTATCCTCACAATCCCATTGTACCTCCTTGTATATATATAAATAAATTATAAATAAATAAATAAATAATAAATGTAAAAGTACGAATGTGTAAATTGACGAGAGTGTATTTATTCTCTTGTAATTTTAATATATTGAATGTCTTTAGTTGAATTCTTATTCACGGAAATTTGCAAACTGAATGGCAGTAATTAATTTGTGAGAGTGTACGCAATCCATATTATACAGCTATATAAATTTAATTAGGGGAAAATGAACATAAAAATTTATATATAGTCTCTATATAGCTTGTAATAGATCAATTTGCCTATGAGCGTCAAGGAGTTTCTGAATTGTTATTGATTATCACAAGTAATTAATTCAATTACGGCGGTGTTAGATAATAATTACTTGTTAGTAAATGCTACTTCGGCGTTATACCAATACGTAACCATACTTGGGTAGAGCCGACAGGCTGCCATATCTCCGGTGAAATTTAAATTGAAAAATGTATAACTTTATTTTTCAGTTAACCATTGAGTATTATAGGAAAGGTTTTTGTGTTCTAGGTGATGAATTATCGGCAAATAATAGTAATATAAAAGGTAAGGTTTAATGTTTACTTATTCACACGAGCAGTTATTATAAATGTGGCAACAGAGGGAGGAAACTATAGGCTTTCTTCCTTATTAGAGATTTAAACATCAGTAGAGCTGTGGCTCTTGACCAGGCAAGATGTGGGCTGCTGACTCACCTATATATAGACTTAAGTATTCTTTTGTTCCTTGTGAATTCATTGCAGTAGAGTCAGGAAGTGTTTTCACATGTTTAACATGAAAACGTGTTTTCATGTTAAACTAGGATGTTACTTGAAGTTTGTTAGTAGAGATCTAGTGTGCTACCTGTAGATTAGTTATGTACCAAGATAAAGTGAGGATTACTATTCTAATTAATGATTCTGGTGCATTTTGCTCCTCCTGGCATTGTGGAGACGGAGCACGGTACACCAGGTCCAGGTCCCTCTGTCAGTGTAGACGGAGCACGGTACACCAGGTCCAGGTCCCTCTGTCAGTGTAGACAGCACGGTACACCAAGTCCAGGTCCCTCTGTCAGTGTAGACAGCACGGTACACCAAGTCCAGGTCCCTCTGTCAGTGTAGACAGCACGGTACACCAGGTACAGGTCCCTCTGTCAGTGTAGACAGCACGGTACACCAGGTACAGGTCCCTCTGTCAGTGTAGACAGCACGGTACACCAAGTCCAGGTCCTCTGTCAGCGTAGACGGAGCACGGTACACCAGGTACAGGTCCCTCTGTCAGTGTAGACAGCACGGTACACCAAGTCCAGGTCCCTCTGGCAGTGTAGACGGAGCACGGTACACCAGGTACAGGTCCCTCTGTCAGTGTAGACAGCACGGTACACCAAGTCCAGGTCCCTCTGTCAGTGTAGACGGAGCACGGTACACCAGGTACAGGTCCCTCTGTCAGTGTAGACAGCACGGTACACCAAGTCCAGGTCCCTCTGGCAGTGTAGACAGCACGGTACACCAGGTACAGGTCCCTCTGTCAGTGTAGACAGCACGGTACACCAAGTCCAGGTCCCTCTGTCAGTGTAGACGGAGCACGGTACACCAGGTACAGGTCCCTCTGGCAGTGTAGACAGCACGGTACACCAAGTCCAGGTCCCTCTGGCAGTATAGACGGAGCACGGTACACCAGGTACAGGTCCCTCTGGCAGTATAGACGGAGCACGGTACACCAGGTACAGGTCCCTCTGGCAGTATAGACGGAGCACGGTACACCAGGTACATGTCCCTCTGTCAGTGTAGACGGAGCACGGTACACCAGGTCCCTCTGTCAGTGTAGACGGAGCACGGTACACCAGGTACCCCCCCTTGGTATGGAATAATATAGCCGGAGTCATGGTACAGCGGCCCCTGTCCACCTGGTTGAATAATAACGGGTGGTACAAAAGCGAGTAGGCGGAAGTCGAAGCCAGCGGGCGTGGGTTGGGAGGCGGGAGGTGGCGCGCCGCACATAAGCCATACACATCACCATCCCTAACCTCTGTGTTGCCTCATTTTAGTATTCTTCCTACTTACTAGAATCCACCACGATAGTACGTGCTCCCAAAAAAGGAGAAAACACTAATAAAAACGCGTGAAGACGGTGTGAATTGCTTCTCTCCTCCTCCCGACCTTCGAACATTGTCCCGCTGGCCTGGGAGTTGGCAATGTTACCGTCAGTGTAAACTGAGCAGTGAAGAGAGGTGGATGTCACCCACTCTCCCCAGTGTTCATTTCCTAACTTAAAACCCCAGAAAAAAGACTGTGTTTGAATCATCGGTTGGGTGAATCTATCCGTGATTCTTACTGGCTTTCTGTCCCGACTTTGCGTCTAATGAAACTCGTAATTTTTTTTTTAGTGGTTTATGAAGTTACAAATAGTTTGAGTGAACAACCTCATTGCAGTGCATCAGCTGCCACATGGGGCCCTCAGTGGTGTTGCAGGCTCTTCACACCTCCTATAGTGCCTCTCCTGCTCAAGGTCCTCTCAAACGTGCATATCATTAACAATCTCGAGTCACTGGCTAATTACTTATCATCTGCTATACTGTAGTTGCTAAGGCAACCGTATCTTATATTAGAATTTTGTGTGATTACGAGTTGTTGTTGTTGTCCAAAATATAATTTCAAATTACAGAAACTACATATTAAAAAAGTGTTTTGCTTTAAAATATTTACAGCATATATTAGTACAAATTAATAAATTGCATATGTATATATTATAATTGATGCTATTTAAGTATACTTTATACTCGTAAGTGTAGGTAGCCGCGCATTGTATACAGAGGTGCGTATATAAGTGCGTAATTAGTGTACAGTGTGTGTGTGTGTGTTGGGTGGGACCCGCACGTGTGTGAGAGTCAAGGCCCTGGCTGGCCCCTCACCCCAGCCGTGTTCAATGTCTCTATGTAGACGAGGAGACACAATAACGTGGCTGAAATATGTTGACCAAACCACATACTAGAAAGTGAAGGGACGACGACGTTTCGGTCTGCATAAAGAGATGCGGGAACAGTCTGGACAAACTTGGCCACCACAGCTGGGGCTTCCAAAATTTGCTTACTGTAGGTGCAGCCTGCACATGACTGTAAAGCTGCCGCCCAGTTGGGTGGGTGTGGAGCAAGACTAGTAACTGTGTGACTCACCATAGATGTAAATTGCCTTGTATAGTGTTGTTGTGAGCCATTGTTATACCACAGAATATTGTTTAATTGATTGCTGCAATGTACTCGTATAGTTATTCTTGAGGGAGATGATATTTAACTCTTCCGCCCCACGACCTTCAGTCAATGTTTCTGAGCATATGCATTGGCTGTGCAACAGTCAAATCGTACACATGTTTCGCTAAAGTTTGTTTTCAAATTGTCAAAACCATTAGCCTAGGCTAGGCTGTGTTAACCTAACATTTCTCGAACAGTGCTTCGCTGACGTCCTCTTCGAATCCCACCTTTGTAACTACTTCAGAGGTGGGTTGTTGTCTAATACTAAACAATCTCTCTGTCTAGTACCATGTGAATTTTTAGTGTGCAATCATGTCTCCTCTGCTTCTTTTATTTGCTAGTAAGGTAAGGTTTTATCTTTCTTGTTCTGACACTAGTCTCGTGTTGTCATGTCTCTGGGGCGTTCTCCAGCTTCGTTTTGTGTTTGACGAAGTTAGGACTCAACACGTTAGGAGACTTGAATCACTCTTGCAGACTGGGGTCCACGGTTCGAGTCTCCTAGAGCCCAGGTGAATGGAATGGATAAATTGGATAAGTTTAGATTTAAGAAAGACCTGGGTAAATACTGGTTCGGTAACAGGGTTGTTGATTTGTGGAATGAATTACCGCGTAACAAAATTTAAGTAGGATCCCTTAATTGTTATATAAACAAATTGGGTGGATATATATAGGAGCTGCCTCGTATGGGCCTAATAGGCCTCTGCAGCTACCTTTATTAAGTTCTTATGGTCTTAAATCTGATATATTCAAGCTGACAGCTTGATGCTAACCATACAATTACCAGCTAAATGCTCACCTACTCTTGCTTTAATTAACTGTAGAAATTGTAGTTTACTGGACTAAGGTTAACAAAATACGTAAATATAACCTGATTTTAAAGGTTTAAGAGCTTGACTTTTGTAAACATTTGCTGACCTGCCTAGATAATATTATGCTGATGTTGATCACTAATATAATCAGTCATAGTGTGTTAGTATGAGGCAAGCCACTCGAGAGGTAAGTACCTGGCATCTTGCCCGTGCTAGCCTAATATTTTAAAAGCACTACGATCACCTTCTGTGGTTGTTCAATAAATGCTTGACAAATCTTTCACCCTGTCCATGGAGGGCAGAAGAAAATGTATATATGCTAGTTAGCATTGTAAATGTGTGGCCACGTCTGTGGTAGAAAATAATAATAAAAAAAATCTTGCCCGTGCATTTTACTTTATAAGTAGCGGTCTTCTGACACATTTTATTATTGACAGGATCTTTTAAAACTTTTGATTAGATCATTAAATAAGTTTTTCTTTGCATTATAAATATCTGCTAATATGGGCACACGATCCAAAATGGAGTAGGACTAGTAGTGGTGATAAAGAGCAACAGGTCCTAGCTGTAGTTGTTGTTGTTTTAGATTTAGTTACTCAGAACGAAATGTCTATGTAGCACGGGCTATGGTGAGCCCGTAACCAAGGTCCTCGCGTGGTGGTTGGTATATATATATATACCTGTGTGACCTCCGGATGTCCACTTCCGTTATAGGTGCGCCTAATTTTCTCACTGCAGTGTAAGCGACCTTTATGCAACTCCTGTACTTTTACCCTTTATAATTTATTGGGGATACAATTTATTCGCATAATATACATTGTTAATGACGCTATTTGCTAATTCTAGTATACTTGAGGATCAAATTGTATATTTTAATTATGCCTCCTCTTTTCCTTCTCGTTTTATCAGCTCTCTCTGTCCTCTTGAGCCGGTCAGAAACTCTTGACAACACAACCCAAGGCAGCAGCTATTAGATGCAAGATAATCATTTATCACAATCGTTAAGATATTAGTGAACAAGGAAGGGGGGACGCAATCGACGGCACGTCAGGGTATGCTGACGTGTTCGCCTATAATCCTATATGGTTAGGCTCGCCTCACCACAAACCGGATAACAGCTGACTACCGCATCATCAGCGGCCGAGTCAGCTCAACCACCTCGCCTCTACTGGAAACGACCGCTCGCAGGCCACTGTGTATCCGGGGTGTGTGGAGCGGCCTTATAAAAAAGTATGAGATCATCTTCAGTCCACGTGGCCCCACTCCTGTGTCAGGTAAGTCCACTGCGGGCTCACCATAGCCCGTGCTACTTGGAACCTTACATTGGTCAGCATTAAGCCGCATATGCGAATCATCTAACCTTTTAAAAATCTTATCTAAATCGTCTTGAAGTGAGTTTGAGTCATCTTCCGAGTTTATTTCCTCCCGATTTCGAATCGTTGGCAAATTTGCAAATATTGCTGCTCAAACCTGAATCTAAATAATTTATATACATATTTAATAACAGGTCCTAGGACAGAGCCTTGAGGCACTCCACTTACAACGGCCTCCCATTGACTTATCTCCATTTATGCTATTTGTATCCTTTAGTATAAACCATGATGCTGTTGTTGTTTTAGATTCAGCTACTCTGAACAAAAAGTTTGAAGTAGCACGGAGTATGGTGAGCCCGTAGTGGACATACCTGGCACAGGAGCGGGGCTGTAACTATATATATAACCATGCATTAATCCAACTTAATATAGCATCCCCAATACCGTGATCGTCTAACTTTTTTTAATCAATCTTTCATGTGGCACTGTATAAAAAGCTTTGCTAAAATCAAGGTACACAATGTTACAAACCTTTTCGCTATCAACTGCCTCAATTATGCTAGAATAAAATGATAGCAAATTTGTCAAACATGAATGTTTGTTTTTCAAGATGAAGACAAATACCTTTTGCAATTATCGACTCGAGCAATTTTCCCACAATAAACAAATATTCTCAATGATTATATCATTAGGAGCTAAATATTTAACACAAAACAATAACTTAACCGTAAAATATTCAGTGCCGAATGTTTCTTGAAATCGAAGTCCTCAGACTCATACTCCACAAGAGTGGAATGCCTGAGCGCCAAATATCCCGCTGTAGTGTAAGTCTACTTACGTCAAATCTTCCGCGGTGGGCAGGCATCACGTTCCCTGGAGCTACCTGAATGTTATGCAACCACCTTTCAGCTATAGGGATATAACCTTGCTAGCGTTACTGCTCTTGTGGAAAATATGGTCTGAGGACAGGGAACCTGCGATGTATCTTTTTTACAGAGTACAATATCTCTCTCTCTCTCTCTCTCTCTCTCTCTCTCTCTCTCTCTCTCTCTCTCTCTCTCTCTCTCTCTCTCTCTCTCTCTCTCTCTCTCTCTCTCTCTCTCTCTAGAGAAAGTAGAATTTTGTGTTACTGAATTTGGACAAATTGTAATATCTTTTTAACATAAAAATATCGCTTATCCTAACCTCTTCTGGGAAGCCTAGGCCTAATATACACTATCTTAGGGCCTAATATAGTACATATATGTGCTATTCTAGGCCTAGAAACATTTAAATTTGGGTTTTAGCTTTATTTTTCTTGACTATAGAATCAATGGTACAAAAACTAGTTTACTGGTGGTCCATCACTGCATATTTGTACTTTCCACCATATAGTTACTGTAAGTTCTGTCAGTTCAAGAGGCTGGCCTCACCCCGGCACCAACACTGTTGCCATACTACAAGGGATAACTGGTGCCATACTGCAAGGATATCAATGGTGCCATACTGCAAGGATATCAATGGTGCCATACTGCAAGGATATCAATGGTGCCATACTGCAAGGATATCAATGGTGCCATACTGCAAGGATATCAATGGTGCCATACTGCAAGGATATCAATGGTGCCATACTGCAAGGATATCAATGGTGCCATACTGCAAGGATAACAAAGCATTGCTTAAGTGCAAACCTATTCGTGATTGAAAAAATAGCGTATCTCCCCCCATTTAACCGGATATTTGTGAAGCATTTATAAACGAAGTTAAATTAACCGAACACATACAGTACTTGTTTACCGCCTTGAACGTGCACAAACCGACCATTTACCGCCCTGAACGTGCACAAACCGACCATTTACCGCCCTGAACGTGCACAAACAGACCATTTACCGCCCTGAACGTGCACAAACCGACCATTTACCGCCCTGAACGTGCACAAACATTTACCGCCCTGAACGTGCACAACCATTTACCGCCCTGAACGTGCACAAACCGACCACAGTTCACGGCGCTGAACCACATTGACTGCGCAGTAACAGTAAGCACTTCGCACACACTTCCGCCTCGTCCGGGGCGGCTGAAGGATTAGGCTACGCACCATTTGACGATGTGTATCATTTCCTGTTGGGAGGAAATAATAATATTATTATTATTAAACGTCTACTACTTTGCTGTTATCTGTATTGCTGCTGTCACTACTGTTTGCTGATGTGGCTGACGATACTGTTGCTACTGCTGCTGCTGTTGTACAGACAGTACCGTCAAGGGCGAACCTTTGTTCTCATCGAAGCCATGTCTGAAAAACAAAAGCCCGTTCTTGAAATGTGTTGTTCTACACACACACTTCAAAGGCTCTTGTTCTTCAGTGATTCCTGCAGCTGCTAATTATGATCATCATTCAACTGCCACTGTTGCTGCTCCAACTGCTGCCAGTAACATCGACACTACTGTAACAACAGCTACAAAAATAGGTACTTCGGCAGCAGCAGCAGCAGCAGTACTAGCAGGTGTTACGGCCGCTGCTTGGCATGGTGCTGCTGAAATTGAAATTGAAATAAGTTTATTGCGGTAAAATACACACAAAGGGATGAGGTAGCTCAAGCTATTCTCACCCCGTTCAGTACATCGTGTTAATACATACATAGACACACATCACAAACAATAAACATATTACCAAACATTCTGAGAGATAAACATATACATTTCCTAATGGTGCTGCTGATCAGAATTACTGCTGCTACTGCTGCTGTTCCTTGTGATGCTACTATTACTACCCAACCCGTTCTCGCAAATTCGTAAAGTCAATATTGACTTGTTAACTACGTGCATAGGTGATATACTTAACATGTAAAGTCAATATTGACTTATTAACTACGTGCATAGGTGATATACTTAACATAATACCACCTTTCTACGTAATACAACTATTGCTACTTTGATTATTTCTACTATGAATTAGTGAAAACTTGGGTCATTGTTCTGGCTGTCTGAACCTGTAAAGCTGTTGGCCTCTGCCACACCCGCTGGCATAGGCTAGACAATGTTACCACGCTCGCCAACACTGTTATATCCTGTGTAACCTCCACGGGGGAGACGGGTGATGAGTCTCTAGGTGTTGAACCTTTGCGAAGGGTGCTGAACCTTTGCGAAGGGTGTTGAACCTTTGCGAAGGGTGTTGAACCTTTGCGAAGGGTGTTGAACTTTTGTGAAGGGTGTTGAACCTTTGTGAAGGGTGTTGAACCTTTGTGAAGGGTGTTGAACATTTGTGAAGGGTGTTGAACATTTGTGAAGGGTGTTTAACATTTGCGAAGGGTGTTGAACCTCTAATGAGGGGGATTTGAATCGGTATGATCATTATAGTCGCCATTTCAAGGAAAAGTACACTGAGCTAGAATGAATAAAATAGGCTATCCCTAATAATAATATAAGGGCCAGTCGGTATTAGCGACCACCTCATAATCACTGATATACGCATCATTCTCAAACTTCAATTAATCTTCTAATTTTAAGAGTTTTAGGGAGGCGGTTGCCTACTGTGACCACCTTGCTAGAGCGGCCACGTGACTGGCGATGGCCGGCCTGGTGTTTTAAGAGGATATAAATACCACAGTATCCATGAAACAGTCTTGAGGCTACGTGTAGGTATTGTGGCGGCTGGGGGAGGGGAGGGGGATGGGGCGAGGCATGGGGGGGAGGGAGAGACAGCCATGGGAGAGGGAGTGGGAGAGAAGCGATGGCTTGGGGAAGGGGGGATGGGATGGGGGGTGTGGAGAACATTGGCAACAAGGCGTGTGTGTGTTTGTGTTGGGGAAGTGGAGGGGGCGGGGGGGGGGGGAGAGCAGGCAGTCAACTTTACTTGTACCCATACTGGACTTGTGCTTGTGCTTGCTATCCTGCCTATATGCGTCCTGTACTTGTATCTCAACTTGTTTTTGTACCTATACTTGTATTTCTATTTGTACCTGTAATTATTCATCCCACGACTTTACTGCATATTCCTGCATTGAAGTTCTAACTTT